>NC_072856.1:23306250-23625000 GCF_028858705.1 Grus americana | reverse complement strand
TTGGATTTGCAAATGATCATACAATGATTTCAGTAGTATTTATATGTATATTATATTGAATTAATTGAACTGGAAAACAAAGATGAAGGCTTTAAAGTGAGAGCTTTAAAAGTTAGAAATTACATTATACATATACTTCTCAAACACATCCCTATCCTTGTTCAGTCTGTGTCTTCTGTTTTACTAGTCTCCAAAAATTCTTCTGTTTCTCTCTATTTCTTTCAACACGTCTACCAAATTCTAGTAAAAGTATACCCCACTCTAAGATCCCTTTTTCCTCAGCTAACATCCTTTGTTTTTCTTCAGTCTCTACTCAGCTTTTCTTCATTGTTCATCTATATTTTCTCAGTCACTCAGTCCTGGTACCAAAGATATCTTTCAAGTGATACCCGGCACAAAAACATTTAGACCATTTATTTAATGCTTAAATAAAATAATATTCAGTCAGAAATAGGATTACATAATAGAAAATTAAAGCCCATCATGTGTATTATCTTTTGACAAATTGCCTATGAAACCTACCTGAGTTGCATCAGAATTTTTATGCACATCAAATCATTAAAAAAAACCCCAACAAGACAGTTGAGGACATCAGTCTTCAAAATTATGAATGTCTGATATCCCATTAAAACTCAAATTTTTGACTTACATAATGTTTCATGACATTTAAACAGAAAACACAATTCCTAGCTTTTCAGAAATCCCATTGTACCATGCAATTAGGGAAGTTCATTTCTCAAAAATTCGAATAATTGAGTCATTACACTGTAATGTCTTTGAAACCACTCATAGTCTCTAGTTAGCAAATTTCCAGAAAATGATAAGTATCATAATATTATTGTATTTGCACTTGTTTTTTTCTTTTCATTTTCTCCCTTCTTGATTACAGGGTTATATATAAGTAATAATGTATGTGTTGTCATTACAAAATGACATTACAATGTCATTACATTTCTTTTCTCATTGTACAAAGAGTGGGTCAAACATGATGTTATATCAGTTATTTCATTATAAAGTCATATGTATCAATATGTATATGTCTCATAACTACAAATTGATCTACATATTGAGGAAGAAAAAACCAGAAAGCTGTGCTGTCACTGAGCAAGTATATTCCAGAGATGCTTGTCTTACTGCCAACACACAAAGCAAGTTCACTTGCATCTCAACCAGCGAAACCCGACAAAAAACACAACACAGCTAAAAATACATGATGAGCTAAATTCATGATTATTTTAAGAAAATTATACAACATGGAAAAGTGAGAGAGAAGCTTTGAACAATTATAGAGGCATTATTGTATTGAGTGGATCTGGAACATGGAGGGTTTGGGTTTTTTCTGTGATTCTAATCTGTTTCGGTCAAAAGAATACTGTATAATTTAATTTCAATTTTTAATCTCTTTAAAAAATAAGTCACTTTTGAGGAGATAAACCATGGGAAAGTAAGATAGGTTATCATTTGTGCAGTTATGTCATTATTAATGAAGATTTCAGTTATAAAGATAAAGCTGATTTCTTCAGTCACCATTGAGGTGTATAAGTTGTGAGACAGAAGAGAGCTGAATTTTAAATTAATAACATTGAACAGCCATAAGTATGCAAATGGAAAAGATAATCTTTAGAATTTTTATTAATAAGGTGTGTAAGATTGAACAAATCTTGTTTGTCTTTTTTGGGTTTGAGTTTCAACATATCAAATAAAAGCAAAACAATGGTTTTCCTGTTAACTGAGCAAATTTGATTGTAGGTCACAGAGGTGCTGTAGCCAGAAAACAAACACCACTGTTAAACCACACACGCACTTTCCAGACTAGAGAGACAATTTATCAGCTTTCTTGTCAGCAGTATTAAATAGCATATATTTATTCATCATCTCAGACTTAGAAGACAATTTTCCTAAGAAGAAACATATCTATAATGAATGTTGTATTATGACACAAAATGGATTCTTGAGGACACCAGATACAGAACTCTTGATTCACAGAAATCTGTGCAAATGCTTCTGTGGATTTAGAAATATTGCTTATCGCACAGTTATATATTTTCAAACAGAGCTTCATTCAAATTCAGAACTTCATCTTATATTTTTACATTTAGGTATCACATACTTAAGTTTATTCCATGTTAATTAGATGAGAATATGTATCAACTTCGAAAAGCTGACATTTCAAAACTTTTAGTCTAATCTCTATGGTTTGCTGTGAGCCAAAGAAAAAGATTTCAGGGTGTTCACATTGTGATTTGGTTGCCATCGTGCTCATAACAATGAAATGTCTTCTGTTCATAAACCTTCAAATAATCAGAAATAAAAGTAAAATAATTCAATTAAATCTCATTGTCTTTTATAAATGGAGATATATAAATTGCCTCCTCTCTAGGTTCTAAATGTGCAACATGATACAATTTGGAAAGAAAGATCTGATCACCGATTCTTGGCTTCTGTTCTCTCTGTTGCTGGCTGCTGCAGAAAGGAGTGTTTTCAGCAGGCAAAAAATTGACAGAAATACATAAGCTGTGTTGGCAAATAAGTTCATACTTGACCTTTACCAGTTGGTGCATCAAACTGATAGCTGGCCAAAAATAAATTACAACAAAATAAAAATGTACTGATCTTAAAAGAGGGAAAAAACTCCTCACGCATGCTCCCTGCCACACATACGTATATATGAGAAAGAGGTGCAAACTCAGAAAAAGAACTCAGACAGAAAGGGAATAAAAACAATACTAAAATCTTTAATATTCTTTCTCCCATCTTTGCACTCTCCATTGTTGCTTGTTCCACTCCAGTCAGACACAGCTTTCCTCAATTAATACTGAACTCATTTGCTCCCCTCAAAGGACCTTGTTTTCTACATCACCTCGGGCATTAATATTTTTTTCTTTTTTCCTGGAATGCCATATGAAGCTGCAGGGAGCTGCAGAAGATATATTAATCACAGCTGTTTCTTGTTTCTTATAGCCTGTGGAACTGAAAGTTTTTTTGTTTAGTTCATTGGGGTTTTTTGTTTGTTTGTTTGTTTTTTTAACAAAGCCATTCACTTCAAAGCTTCAGGGTGGCGGGGAGGGGGGGAAGATTTGGAAGATCATGTTCAGCAGCAGTAGTATTTTATTACACAATTATTTCAAGAAGTGCTAATAATTTCATAATTAAGAAAATGGTCTCTTGACTTCTATTCCTAGCTCAGAGATGCCCAAAATCTAGAATTTAACAAAAAGCCTAATTCATTGACTTTCACAGTACTTAAATTTTGCCAATTTATTAAAAAGGTAAAATAATTTTATGTACGTTTTTAGGCAGTTTTAAGATTTGACTAATTGATAACTTTTGTTGAACAAAAATTAGAGATACTTAGCTATACATTTTTTAAAACTTTAAGAAAATCAGTATATACTCAACAGGTGTGAAGACCAAACTTTCAAAATCATTTAAATGCTGCCATTGAGCCGTTCTAAATGTCCTCGAGCTCACCTATTTTATAATCTATTAATACACTATTATGCATTACCTATTAATACACTATTACAATCTATTAATACACTATTATGCATGTCTGCCAAGCAATGTTAATGGACCCCAAAATCCATTAGCAAGTAACATACTCCATAGCAAGTCAATAACAAGTGTACTTGTTATTTAGCACTTGGGTTAACTAACCAGGTCAAAATTCTTAGGAGGATGAATTTTCATTTATTATAAAAACAGCAATTATTATCAAAACAGTAGGTAAACCGAGTGTATACTCCCAAGTGATCTGAACTGAATGGTTAAAAGATCTCAAAGGCTATGTTCTGATTATATTTCTAGCAGAACAAGATGTTAAAGAAAAAATATTTATCCTCAAATCTAATGAATCAGACTTCGCAAATAGTGGGGTGCAATTCTAGAAAAGGTGAATAGAATGAATCCAGCTTTGGAAGTTGCTGACTTGTAGTGCTCATTGTAAACACCTCACATGTGACTGAGTTAAAAAAATGTGGACTTCGGTTATTAATAACTGATGCTGTACCTGTGTAATCATTTGATATATTGGGTTTTGCACTTTGAAAAGACTATCTTTAGCACCAAGGAATATAGTAAAATGGTATTAAGAAACATGCCTAAAACATTTTAAAGAAAGAGGAAATTACTTTTTTTACTCTCCTCCCAAAACTTAGTATTATAAATTCGAATATCAAAGATAGATACCTGAAAGGACAAAAAATAATTCCCCCACTCAAAATGAACAAACATATATATATATATAAAAATAAAAATATAATATTTCTTCTTTGCCTAAAGTTACAAGTATCTTCAGGAGAGAAGTTGTATGCAGTGATAGTTTTACACATAAGATATTGAGAGTGAAATTGTGAAAGTGTAACTAAACCTATGAACTAATGGTTTTAAACTGGAAGAGGGTAAATTTAGATTAGATATTAGATATAAGGAAGAAATTCTTCACTATGAAGGCAGTGAGGCACTGGAACAGGTTGCCCAGAGAAGTTGTGAATGCTTCATCATTGGAAGTGTTCAAGGCCAGGTTGGATGGGGCTTTGGGCAACGTGGTCTAGTGGAGGGTGTCCCTGCCCATGGCAGGGGGGTTGGAACTAGATGATCTTTAAGGTCCCTTCCAACCCAAACCATTCTATGATTCTATGATTCTATGAACTGCAGAAATACAAACATAACACATAGCTAGCTTGCACCTTCAGTCATTTATACTTAAGGGGAACTCCTCCACCAAGTAGAAGGTGAAAACATCCAGAAACAGATGACCATTCTAAGGCAATAGATTTCATACTCATAAAAAGTACAATTTGATGAATGTTGTTTGTTCTGGGAGGTTCTTCAGAGAATTTTAGTGGTTTAGATGTCAGTTCAGTACTGACATGTTTTTACTATCTGATGGTTGTTCAGTGGCTTTTGAGAAATAAGATCATTAGTTTCCTTTACTTACAAGTTTTTCTCTGGTCCCTGTGACAATATTTTCTGAAACCATGATAAAGACAAATAAATTCATCTTATTCCTTTGGTGCAGAAAAGTTTCATTACTGCTAGTTCACACAGAGGGAAGTCAAGAAAAGAGAATGTGTGAAGAGTTCTCACCCATTTATGTCAGTTATTTTTGCAAGTGAGATGAGAAAGATCACTTTGACTAACCCAGCTGACTGTGCTATAGTGTTTTGTTTGGAGTACTTACATGCTTCTTTATCTATCTTCTCTATCATGATCGTTTTTTCTATCCGGTGTATGTAGAAAAGCAGCTGCATGCTTTAGTGCTTTCTACAGCTGGTGGACTTTTACCCATGCCACAAAACTAGTAGTCTATGGACAATATTTTAGAAATAGAACATAAGATACTACTTTTAGAACATAAGAAGTGAGAAAATAGCAACATTTTCTTCTAGTTTTCAAGTCCTTTGCCTAAAGATAATTTATCTAAAAGTTCATTTTGCAACTAACAGGAATAGCTGATAGGGCTGCTTGTTCTGGAAGTACATTTAGATTCTCTCGCAAAAAAAATTTCTCTTATAATAGCTACTGAAAACTTTCACTAAGATAGAAAAGATCACAGTCAGAAATAATGTCAATAACTAGAATAAGTTATTGTACTTCAAAGTTGTTTCCAATACTGTGTAAGAAAAATAAATAGACTTTGGTTTTAACACAATAGAGCAGTTCCATGCTTTCATTTGTTTGCAGCTACTTCTTTAAGTAGTTACCACATTAAGTACATCCTTTGCATTCAGTAGGCCTTAGGAAACAAGGTCTTGGCTACATTTCAAGTGTCATTCAGTTCTTCAAAAGAGCTTATTTAGTGTATTTTCCTGCATCATTTCAGGAGCTGCCAATCTCACCACATTTAATTTCCAGTGAAAACTTTTCCTTTTAAAAAACTGGATTTCTCATCTCACATTATCACACATCAAGCAGAGCTTCAGTAAAGATGTTGGAATTAAATGGTAAACAGCATATAACATGAAACAACATCCTGGTTTTACCAGACACTATAATGTAATAAGTTTTTGACTTCTTATATTTGGGGAAAAATTAGCAAATACTGAAATAAAACTAAGCTTCAAGCTTTAACTGCTTTCAAAGTATTTTTATTTTAATCATTTTTCTGAAAATACAGCAGGACTAGTCATCAGAAAGTATTTCATTGTGACCCCAAATGTTTGGCTAAGTCAATTCTTTGTTATCTCATTCTATCCAACACTTTAAGAGGGAGTCACCAGCAGTTTATTACCACATTTTGTGTCTTTGTGAATTCTGGGCTGCTAATGAGAGGTAATGAATACACTATGACTATGGTAGATAGACACACATAAATCACCAACCGTACTAGAAGAGAATAAGGTTTCTTCTAGGGAGTCACTAGAATGATTTGAGGATTTTTGAAACATTGTTTTTCTTCAGGGGAAAAAAAAAAGTAAAAAAAAAGTGTTAGAATAATAATTAAAGAAATTACAATAATTTATAAACTAAATAGAAAAATCAGCATTTCTAACAGTGAAGACTGTCATTTAAATCCTCTGAGTTATGAAATGTAACTCCAAAATAGTTGATGAAAGTCAAAATCTATTTAGATTTTCAGAAGAAAAAAGAAAGTCAAAACCTGTTCACAGTATAAAAGCATGTTAGAGATCTGAAAGATAGTTGTATAAATGCTAGATGTTCGCTTTGGCTCCCTTTATGATTAATGATGTGAAATAGGTAGTTCCAGAGGATAGCTCATCTGAACTATATTAAGATTATTAGATATCTCTCCACTGACCATGGAAGAAGTATAAACAATTAGCTTATTTGTGGACAACACATCTTAAAATCTTCAATATTCAATAGATGTATTATGCTCTGTAATGCTCATGAATAGTAAAAGAAAATTGCTACCCTGAAATTTCAAAATTGGCTAGGACAGAAAGTAAAAAATATAATAGTATGGTTGAATTTCACCAATTTTCCCAATAGCCTATGATAGTTCTGAAGTGGTATAATTAAAAACAGAAAATTATGATCTGAGGAAGACAACCACCAAACAGGTACACAAGAAGATATTAATTTGAACACAAGAAGATATTAATTTGATCTGGTGGAGAGAATATTGAAAATCCTCAAATAGATTTAATGAAAATAATGGATGGATAGTACATACTCAAATATAGGTCCCAATAAATGTAAAAGGTGAGCTAAAAGAAATACAACTGCATTGTTCATATATATTGTTATTTTCCAAACTTATGGTAAGCACTCAGAATTTGGACCAATGTATATAAAGCGATCAAAGCAGACGTCTATTCTGTGTTAACTGATAGTCAAAAGGCATGGAAATTGTTAGTATCGAAATTCAACTGGGATGAAAAATACATAAATAGCAGGTTACAAGCATGCAGCTGGAATGTCCTTGAGTTTCATTATTACACTTTCACATTCATATTTATTTGCAGTTATCCATATTCAATATAGAGCTATATTTCCTGTGCTGGGCCAACATTTGTTTGAGGGAAAGGTCCTTTATGGAGCTGGTATTGTTTTTATTAGTCACCACTAAAGAAGCACAGCAAACAAAGGGTCATTGTTAGAAAATAAACAATCTGAGACTGGTCATTGCCTAAGCCAGAGAATCTAGGATGCTTTATTATCCCTGAAGTCCATGAAAAGTACAGGGCTATTACTTATGCCTCAAGAGTGGTGCTATGTGACCAAGGTGAAAATGTTCAAATAATCTGTTATTTCTGATCCATGGATGATATGTTCTCAAAATTAAATTGATTTATCTTTTTTTAATAATCTTTCCCTCCCAAATTTCAGGTTAAATTATATATATTGGATTTTAGACTAGCAGGAGTATACTTTTTATTCTTGTTACATATTTATATTCATTGGATCTTGAGACCTTTTCAGAACAAAAATAAAAATGGGTCAAAAATCTTCCTTCATTTTCTAATCTAAAAATTTTGCCTGAATTTGAGCAGTATTCAGAAATAGTATTAACCACTACTCACTTCCAATTCCTTCAATGAATAAACTGTTAGTCAAAAAATTGTTTTGCCCAGAAGTAAAACACAGTGAATCTGCAATCAATAACTGTAAGACTAGAATATTTTTCTTTCCTTTGTAGTTCTCAGTACGATAACTCAGTAAATAAGAATGCTGTACAAAGGCGGGTTTTTGTGTCTTAGATGATTGGCACAATGCTGCCCTCCTCCTCTGTCCACCCACTGTTTCACATTGTTATTGATTTCTGTCATCTGTGTATTTTAAAAGTGGAAGGAGTAGAAGAAATGAGACATGAAACCACAGCGGCAAGCACCAGAGCCGTAAGAAGGTGGTGTACCTTGATGGACACAGTTAGAGAGAATTTTTTGATTTAGGTGTATCTAGTAATTAATGTGTCAGAAGAAGAATTTCTGAAAGAAAGATTAAGTTAATGGAAAAAATAGCCATGCACCATACAAGACTACAAAAGAGCACATGCACGGTAATGTAGGTTTTCCTTTAAATAATTGAAAGATAAGATAAAAGCAACTTGGAGTTATTAGAAAATTTGGACCCTCAGGGAAAATTAAAAAAGCTGCAAATGAAACACTGCCTTGGGCACTGCCATGTTTAACTTTTATGAGGAATAAATGTATTTCCACATTCCTATTTTTAAGCCATATTGTGCTTTCTTGGCATTTGTATTACATAGAGGAAAAAAAAATCTTTAAATGTTTGGAGAATTAGACTGAAAAAATGCATGCAAATACCAGTGTCTGTCACATGGATACAGTGCATCCCCTTATAACGACACGAAGACCGTGCTGACATCTGGTAATACCCAAACTCTGCTCATTCAGTGCTTAAAGATTGTTCCTAGCTCAAATGCACACGCACTCAGGATTGAAGGTTACCACAGGTGCAATTCTGATGGTCAGTGGAAAGGAGAATGGGAGGCCTAAACCTTACCAGTGGGAGTGAATCTGATATTGCACAGATTGATTGTAGCAATAACTCTATTGATCAACCCCAGTCCTTGAAATCTCTGAGTAGGTTGAGGAACATTAGTACTTGTGATTCAAGGTAAAATGAAAAAACTGAAAAGGTCAAATAGAAATGGAGATTGCCTGGTAATCAGTAGTTTCCAGCAGCATGACAGATGTGAAGGTGACATTAGGATGGGGAGTCTATAATGCTCAGATGCTATCCAGCCGTTAGCATGTTTCATTACAGAAACTGCAGACATTTTTGGAATTTCTGTTGCTTGAATGGAATGGAGACTAGTGAAAATGTTCAACTAGCAAATCAATGGATCACTTGCTTAGTCCATAGCATATGGGAATCAAGCACATTAAACAGAGCTCTGAGTACTCAGACAAGATATTTAAAAATAATGTAATGTACACTCTGTAAGAACCAGAAGAAAGGATAGTTCAGTTACTAAATCCCAGCATCTTAGGTGTCACTCTAAAATTTGAACTGTTTGAAGCCAGTAGCTAGGAATCCATGCATTAAAGATCCCTGATTACATTTCTGATTGGGATATAACATAAATTATAACTGAATTCTAACCATCAAAATGGAAAAGGACAAGATAATAAATTACCTTCTCAATAGTACTACACTTACCATTATACAAGAAAGGCAGAAACTGTAAGATTAAGGAGGTGAATATTTGACATGTAAAAGATATAAAGTGTTTTGTTTTTATGAAATGCTGCCTAAACCACTTATAGTTTCCTCTGCAATGTAAGGGGTATGTATTGTTTTAAGGAACAGGTAGGCTAGAATAGTCTACAAAACTTTACTATTAAAGAGAGCTAAAAGGTGGCAAAAGGGGAACAGCTTATACTAGTCAAGTTTAGGGCAAGAATCAGGATGTTACCAACAAAATTTAAAAAAGCATCAAGAAATAGGGAGAAAATAACTAATTCATCTGTCCACTTACACACCTAAAGATGATAAAAAGAAGCTTTGGAATACTCTATTTATAAAGATACATTCATTGTCTTTTATATTATTGAAAGGTCTTAGGAAGATTTACATTATTATAATGTTAAATCCATAATGATTGTAATTATCTGGGAGTTACTGAGGAATAAGAAAGGTGTAGGATTTTTTTTTCTTAAATAGCATGTCTTCATCTGAGTTACAAGGTGCCTCTACAATGTCAGCTTCATTTATTGAAAATTATTAAAGCAAATCTGAAGTAAATCCCACCCAAATGCTTGCATTGTGGATGCCAGGTCCTTATCACCAACTATGTTATTCTTACAAACCTTTTCCTAATTGGCCATGCTACCTGCTAGCTAGATTTATAAATATATGGGATGAGTTATTGTCAGAAATGGATTAACAGATTCTCTGGCTTCCATCACTGTTGTCATGGTAACTCCAGGTGTCAGGTTTGGCTGAAGAAGTCAAAAGAGTAGGTTTCGAGGATGATGTCTTAGAAATACAGGAGAGTACTTCTTGCTCATTGAGAGGCTTAGCAAAGGTCATATCCTAAATTAGAGGATGTGGGGTCCCAGACCCTTTCTGCAGAATCTTTTGGAAAGCTAAACACAAAAACATAGACTAATAAATAAAAGTTATGATACAGCCATATTTAAGGTCAAGTAACAGAAATAAAAAAATAATGTCATAATCACAAAATCAATCCTGATAAAATTTACCATGAGAAACAATGATTCTGAAAAGAACTCATAGATAATGATGAATGAACTCTCAGTGTTGTGCTGTGCCTAAAATAAAAAATGTTACCCTTGGATGAGCAAAAAGGAGAACACTGAGTAAGATTAAGGAGAACATATAACCTCTCATTTGACGTTTGTTGACTACTACTGTAACAATGGTGTCCATAAATCAGAGTGAATGTTGACAATGTGAAGAGAGCCTTACAATAAAAGAAGCTCAAGGAGCTACTATAGCAACCTAAAAAGAACATAAACTTTGAAATGAAAAGAGAGGACTTTATGATCTGGTAGCCATCAACCAGAAGGTTACCTTTGATCTCCAGTAGTTATCACTGAATGTAGATTAGCACAGATTAGATCACAACACCCATTGCTTAACAAAGAGTAAATGAGCTGTTAGAAAAAATAGCTGCTGTTACAATGGATTCTCTGTAATTGTGCATTTTTTCTTCAATATTTTTTTCTAAAAGAAACACCAGTTCAAACAGGAATCAATTCAGATTCATCAAAAGGTCAGGAAGTCAACAGAAAATAAAGCGCACTACTTTGCATAGGCTGCATCTCCATTAATTAAAGGATTTAAAAAAATGAGACAAGTTCTAAAGTAATGCATATGTTTGTTTATATCTCAGCAAAAGCCCATTCTAATTGCCTGTTTTCCTTAGATGCCCATATTCTCACTAACAGTAAGTAATTGTATCCATCTCTCCTTCCAGTAGCAGTAACCAAGAAAGAGAAAACTCTGGACAATGAAAAGAGAAAAAAAGCCCTGCATCTCGGTCTTGTCCCTGCTACACCTATCTCAGAAAGGGACCTTTTGGCTTATAAATTTTTATGCTGAAGAGCTTGCTAAAAGAGCATGTTAGGAAAACTAGGAAAAGTTTTAATAGGAGAACGTGTTAATGAAGGATTACAAAGTCCAATGGCACAAATATAATATGGACCAGGTGGATCTCTTTTCTACTATCTTTTACAGCTTGATTTTTGAAGGTAGCAATAATTGCTCTCAGAAAGGTAAGCTTTTCTTTTATTCTTCTGCCTCCAAGCACTCTAGAACACATTCAGTTATCACAATGGTTCTCCAGCCTTGTTGCCCATCTAGCTCTCTAGTGGACGGTAGGCTTATTCAGAATGAGATCAAGTTCTATAAGCATTGCAGATTTTCATAGCACACATGTACAACTGTAAAGTTATCCAAAGACCACATATTTTCACCTTTCTGACTGTTTTTACAATTTTGCAAAGTTTTAATCCCCTTAATCCCGGACGAGCCCCCAAAAAACTGTCACCGAAATCCGGGAATAAACCTCGTAACACCAATGTAGTGTTAAAAGGCAGGCATTCTTTATTGCAGCACTGGATGCATGGGGGATAGCTCCACCCAACGTGCATGCCAGGTGATCACCAACACACAGGTTATGTAGGATCAAAACATACATATTCATTGTTTTTCTCAGAAAGGGCAATCCTATGATAATCATTTCTTAGAATCCATTTCCATATTCTCCTCCCCGTCACGCATGCTCAGTGATTTGAGTCGGTGGTCCTCAAGGGTCTCTGGTGGTCGTCAGTGGTCTCGCACCTGTGTCCGCTGCGTGACCCTCTTCTTGCAGGCATGTGCAGTATCCTTGCTGTGGATGCACCTGTCCATAACGACTTACTTCATAAGATTAATATCTCCAAACCTATTGTTCAGTTTGGTAGGGACTGTACATGGAACATAGCAGCACTGTACCTTGCCATGGTCAGTTAGCTTCATTACCTATTACCTTGGTTACAAACTAATTATCTCAACCTGATTCTATAGTTACTGTTTCACGGCCCCTATCCCACGGTTACACTATGAGCATTACAGATTTTCACAGCACACACATACAACTGTAAAGTTATCCAAAGACCACATATTTTCACCTTTCTGACTGTTTTTACAATTTTGTCAAAGTTTTAATCCCCTTAATAATGATAACAGGGTACTTGTATTGATCCTGACTGGAAGACTGTGCACATGGCAGTTAATCTGAGCCAGCACAGGTCTGTGCTGGGGCCGTGCTGCACGTACACTGTGGCTTTCAGCTCTGTGTTGTGCTGCACAATATCCTTGGCTGCACAATAATCTCAACCAGTAAGTTGTAACAGAGGATCCTGCAGGCAGGTCCAACTTGGTATCAACGATTACGCCACTGGTGTAGTCTTCCCTTATTTAAAAGGGCAGCAAGAAGCTCTCATGAGAACATCCTTTCTTATTGAGATCTGGACAGAACTCTGCATTGTGTCCCTCACCTCCCCTCAGGGCACTTCCCCCTCCCTGGCGTGGTACAGAACAATATCAGTGAAATGGGAAGTGTGGGTTATAGCCCCCTCCTCAAACTGAGAATTATCAAAAAGGCAATCTAATGGGTGGAGATGAATGAAAAGATCCTTTGTATTTTTTATTTTTCACTTAAAGCTTGTGCTGTTGAACAAGTGCACAGTGCACACTGAGCAACTGATTCTGAGATGGGTCAGGGAATTCTTTCATTTCACATTATTAAAATGTTCCATTGCAAAAAAAAATTAAAAAATTACATAGTGCTAGTTTATCTAAAATGCCTCCCCTAAAGCATTGAGACTAGCTAAACTCTAGAGGAAATACATGAACAATAATGCTGTATCCAGAGGTATGCAAAAGAAGGCATCCTTTAAATCCAGTACAGTAAACCATTTATGTTCCTCCTTCAAAGTTTTCAATAAAGTATATGGATTGGCCACTACTGGGTGTATATCTTGAACTATTTGATTTATGGCTCTTAGGTCCTGGACCAGTCGGTATTCCTTGCCTCCTGATTTCTTCACTGGTAATATAGGGGTATTATATTCTGCTTCACATTCTACTAACAGTCCATATTCTAAGAATTTTGTAATTAATTCCTCTAATCCCTTTCGGGCTTCCCACTTAATAGGATACTGTTTTTGTCTTATCGGTTTGGCTCCGGGTTTTAAAGTCACCTTTACCGTTTCTGCCAGTTTGGATACCCGGCCATAACGACTTACTTCATAAGATTAATATTCCCGGGCCTATTGTCCGGTTGGGTAGGGACTGTACATGGAACATAGCAGCACTGTACCTTGCCATGGTCAGTTAGCTTCATTACTTATTACCTTGGTTACAAACTAATTTTCCCAATCTGATTCTATAGCTACATTAAGTTAAAATCTTACAAATATAATCAAATCATCCTAACTTTTATATAATCAACTTTTGATTGTTTTATCAAAATATATGTAACATACCTACATATATGCGTATGTAGGTATGTGCATGTATATATGTACACACATACACACAAACACACACGTGTTGTAGTTCTCCAACTGGACACCAGATGGTAATGCATACTAGAGCAGAAACAAAGCATTACAAGCCTTATGTGGCCAGAGCCATTGCTATGGAGGTGAAAATTGCTTTTGTGGTATTTGGCATACTATGCATGAAGAAGTTTTTGATGGAAAGGAGATGGAGGAAGTGGGTGGGAGTTATGTGTTTACATTTTTTTGAAGTGTATAGGTGCATTTTAAAGTTAATCACACAAAAGTTCACATCCATGCCTTTATTAATAGAGTTTTAACCTGTTTTCTTAGCATGTTTTCCAGTTCGTAAGTATGAGGAACAGTTCTGCTCTCTAATTGCAATATTGTAGCATATGGAAGTATCTAAATGGGAAGCATGAGGTCTTGTCCGAGTTTTGCAATTTGTGCCATTAAAGCCAAAAGTTCTGGTTCAAGTTGCCTCTGAAGATGCAGTAAATGCATTTTAGCTAACAGAAATGTAGTAAAATTTTCAAAATTAAGTTAAAGGATTGCTCACAAAGACTGTGTAGGTTATATACCTGTAAAACAAATATTGTTTTCTAGTTTTCTGCTTGTCTTCCTTTAAAACCAGTTAAAGTTTTAGTAATTAAAAAATAATCATTTGTATTAGATTGTAAATGAACAAACATGCAATTAAAGAAAAGGTAGTTCTAATCAATCATCTTTCTAGGAGTAATTAAAATTCTTTTGATTTATGTCAAGTAGTTGCCAGATGGGAATATCAGGCCTCATTAATGGTACAATTAAAAATAAAGAATGAATAAGGCACATTAACATCTTGTAGAATTCATGCTATTTTCTTGTTTCCCGAATACGTGTTCTCCTTCTCCATTTGTTTTGGTTAACTCATGAGTACCTTAGACCAAATAACTGAAATGGTAGAGATATCTTAGGAGGTACATCAAATCTGAGACAGCAAATATCATCACCTGTGGGCTGTAGCATCTTATTCAATTCCATAATCACAGAGGCCCACCCAGCTTTGCTTTGCAGTTCTGCCCAATGACAGAGGCCCTGACTGCAGTTACGAGGAAAAAAAGCCAAAACGTATCTAAGAGGCACATAGAGGTCAAATGAGATTAGAAGAGTGGGTAGGAAAAGGTAGAGGAGAATGTTACACTTCTGAAAATTTTATTTTTTTTATATATATATATTTAGTTATTTAAAGGAAGTTCAAGTAATAACACGGATTGCATGAAGTTCAGCACAACACACTTGACTTTTTACTTTATTAACTTCACTTTTTCTTCTGTCATCTCTAAAACTTCAATTTTCCAAGACTTCACTTGCAATTGCATCCTGAATTCATCAATATGAATATATGGCATGAACAATACCAATAATTCACATATGCCACAGAAGAAAACATCAAGTTCACAGAGTGTGTTGGGTTTTGTGTGGCAAGGTTTTGGTAGCTGGAGGGGCTACAGAGGTGGCTTCTGTGAGAAGTTGCTAGAAGCTTCCCCTGTATCTGATAGAGCCAATGCCAGCCAGCTCCAAGATGGATCCGCCCCTGGCCAAGGCCAAGCCAATCAGCGCCTCTGTGATAACACATTTAAGAAGGAAAACAAAAGAGTTAAGGAAAGCTTTTGCAGCCGGAGAGAGGAGCAAGAAGATGTAAGAAACTCTGCAGACACCAAGGTCAGTGAGGAAGGAGGGGGAGGAGGCGCTCCAGGCGCCGGAGCAGAGATCCCCCTGCAGCCCGTGGTGAAAACCATGGTGAAGCAGGCTGTCCCCCTGCAGCCCATGGAGGAAGGATGAGGGGGTGTAGCGATTCCACCTGCAGCCCGTGGAGGACCCCACGCTGGAGCAGGTGGAGGCACCTGAAGGAGGCTGTGGCCCGTGGGAAGCCCACGCTGGAGCAAGTCCGGGCCGGACCGGTAAACCCGTGAAGAGGGGAGCCCACGCCAGGGCAGGTTTGCTGGCAGGACTTGTGACCCTGTGGGAGAGAGCCCACGCTGGAGCAGTTTGCTCCTGAAGATCTGCACTCTGTGGGAGAGACTACGCTGGAGCAGTCTGCTCCTGAAGGTCTGCACCCTGTGGGAGAGACTACGCTGGAGCAGTTCGTGAAGGACTGTAGCCCGTGGGAGAGACTCCATGTTGGAGCGGGGGAATGTTGAGAGGAGTCCTCCCCCTGAGGATGAAGAAGCGGCAGAGACAATGTGTGCTGAACTGACCGCAACCCCCATTCCCTGCCCCCTTGTGCCGCTGAGGGGGGAGGAGGTTGAAGCCGGGAGTGAAGTTGGGCCCGAGAAGATGGGAGGGGTGGGGGGAGGTGTTTTAAGACTTGATTGTATTTTCTCATTGCTCTACTCTGTTTTACCTAGTAATAAATTAGATGAATCTCCTCTCTACATTCAGCCTGTTTTGCTCGTGACGGTAATTAGTGAGTGATCTCTCCCTGTCCTTATCTCGACCCAAGCCTTTTGTTATACTTCTCTCCCATCCCGCTGGGGGAGGGGTGAGTGAGCGGCCGCGTGGCACCCAGCTACCGGCTGGGCCTAAACCACGACACAGAGATCTCTGTTCAGTGTTCAAGGTACTCCTAACTCAGATGGGTACAACCAAAGATACTTCATTTGACACAACCAGTTCAGTTGATCTATCTAACAGCACATTCTAATAGCTAAGGCAAAGTTTTACACATCTATAAAGATGCTACTGAAAGAAGAACAACATTAAATAGCCCAAAGTGTACTAACTGACAATTTATATATTTTAACATAAGATATTATAAAAAAGAATTCCAAGAATTCATAAGCTTAAGGGAATCCTGCTATTGTGTTTTTTAAAAAGTCTAAAAAGAAAATAAACCCTAACCAAACAGACCAACACCTTCCCAATAATCAAACTATATTTTTTCTGTTTGTGCAGTAGATGTGAGAACCATTGATTACTTATCAAAACAACAGACTAATTTGCTGAGGACTGTGAAGAAAATCATTACAGGGTTTGAAGTATTGGGAGATTCCCCTTGAAAAGTGCCATTTAAAAACAGAGCAATTCTACAGAGGTTTTATAGATTTTCACTTTATCTGGTAGTTTGAGCAATAGGCTTGAAAAGTCACTACTATCACATGGAATATGATTTAATTTTATAAAACCACAGCTAATAAATGCTACTTATTTCATGTTGTCACCTGCCTTCTAGATTTTTAACTGCTCTTCGTTATTTCTAGAATTCTGGTTTATGATGCCATATAAAGTCTTCGTTATCAATCTACAAGGAATTATAGGACATAACTACTATTTAGAGATGGCTAGAGAATGGAAACCCTGCAAAACCTGGTCATTAAAAGATACAGATTGCATTGCCACTCATGATAAAACCCAAAAAGTATGAAGAAATTGCATGGAGTCTTGTCATTTAAATTCTACTAAAATTGCTGAGCTTTTGTCAATTTTTTCCTATCATACGCATGTATACTCCACATATGGGTACAATCATATACTTTTAGTCTACACAGATTTTATTTCTCAGCCAAGTTTTAGGACTATTTCTTAAAAAAAAAAAAAAACCAAAACCCACAAAAAATCCAAACAAAACCAACAAAAACCCCAGCACCTCCCCTCCACTAAAAAAGAATCCAAACAAAAGCTAAAACCAAAACAAACACAAAACCACACCACTGGTGTTTTTCAATTGATATGCATGTATTTGTTTCTTAAAAAAGAAACATATAGCTCTGGCTCACTAGAGGAACTTGTGCTAAGTAATCTGAAGGATGAATTTACACTGTAAAATGAGCAAAAAGATTGGTGGTTGCAATGACACACATTTAAAGCAGAGGCTGAATTTTGATCCTTTTGATGGTGAAACTATCAAAATATGGACTACTAAAGTACATCCATTGCTTAATAGTACCTGACTTCACTTTCCTCCTGCCTCAAGAGAAAAAGAAAATACAAAGGGGTGGGGGTGAGGAGTAAGGGGTAAAGGTGCAGGGGGAAGAAATCAGGAAAATATATTAAAAGGATTGTTTTTATTTGTTTACTTTATATTCTTCTCCAGTTATCAGCACAGCTCCTTCCTGCTTCAGAATCTTGGTGACACGGGGGAATTTTTCCAAAATGAGGGCAACAGTCTAGAAGACAACAGCTTTACCCATTGACCTATTTGAGTGAGCGGCCTGTGTTATCATGTTCATGTTGAACTAAAGGATACTGCAGTAATAATGCATGACTACCTGCTTGTTTCACAGACCTGTCATACAATAAGAATATTTTCTTTCTCAGAACCCAGGCTTCCTAAATCCCAGATTTCTGCTGTGATAAGCAGCAAATATTAAATCTTCTGAGACACAGATTTGTTCTTGCACCAGAAAAAAAAAAAAATAAAATAATCTAACAGTGTTAGGTCTCCCAGCTTGGGAATTTCCCACAGTGCATTTGTGTTCCTTGTGTATCGATGAACTAGCACAATGATCCTAAACTATTAACAACTAAATCTCCCCAAAACACCTAAGGCTGGGGCAGATATTTTGTAACCATGACTGAGCACTCCACTGCTGGACAACTCCACAGTGAATTAGTTTAGACTGTGTAACCTGCAGTAAGTCATAGAACTGCTTTGATTTACAACGTGGGATCAGCCACTTAGACTGCTCATATAGGCACCTTTGTTTCTTTTTCCAAATTCATCTGTACCTTCTTAGCTGCTTAGAGGCACAGTCCAAGGAATCAACCTCAATTATTGTCTAGATAAACCTCAAAAAACAACATCCCCCCCCCAAACACTAATCTAAGCAAAATTTATGAAGCAGAAAACTGTTCACAATAATTATAAAGTGACAGGCTCAGTAAAGATGCCCAATTGTCACACTGCAATTTTTGAGGATGGCATGATTTTGAAAGACAGGGCAATGTTCTTCTTTAATTTTAGGTTTGCGATATAAAGCAAAAAAACATAGAACAAAACATGGTGTTCCTATACAGTGCCTTTGCCTGCCTGTAATCACAAGGACATACTAGTCCAGATGTGGCCACACCAGTGCCAAGTGAAGGGAGATGATAACTCCCACTGTCTGGGTTACCATGCTCCTCCCAATGCAGCCCCATATGCAGCTGGACATAACTGCAATGAGTGTGCACCACTTGCTCATATTCTAAATGCCTTCTCCTCAGGGTAACTCAGCTGGTCAGGTCCCAGCCTGCCGTAATATATGGGGTTCTTCTTCCCATCAAAGAAGGACTGACCAATTCTCCTAGAGAAATTTTGGGAGATTTCTACTTGCTGAATCCCAGATTCTCAAGGTCCCCCTGGAGTGAAGCTGTTGTGCCAGATACTAATGTGTGCGCACAGATGGCTCACCTGACTTGTGGTGCCTTTCATAAGATGACAACATGAGGAATTGCAAGACTGAGTGAAACTTTGTGGGTCGTGAGAGGCAAATGACTGTTTCTTAGTGCAGAGTGAGAAAAGCCAGTCTGTCCATCAGTCCTGTTCTTAGCTGCCCTATGCTGACACCTCTTTGAGTTAGAGGACGACTGCACTCAGATATTCCCTTGGAAAGAACCTGGACGCTGCTGAAAGCAGAGGAACTCAGTTCCAAAGTGCAGATTTCCAGCTCCCCATCCTGTCTCATTGTACCTGATGACAATCTCAGCTCTCCCCTCCCAGGCAGGGACACAGAGGGCTCATTGCAGCTGCTCACCTACAGCCATCCAGCTGCATTTCCATGGTTTTAGCACCGAGGTGTCTTCTCTGTGGGCCTCCTAGACAACACAGATATGCTATGGGAGAGCTGTGCCCTTTTGGAGAGCAGCCTGCAGCCCAGAAACACCCCGTCAGTGAATCAGTTGAAAGATGGGGTGTCACAAAGGGGAGGGACACCTCATTCCAGCCACACGCTCTGTGGTGCTCAGAGACCCCAGGTAAGGTGGTGACAAGGGCAGCTGGGATAAGAGGGAAAACAAGGAGAAAATGCCCCAGTGCTCCTGCCAATGGAAGCAGGACAAGGAAGACAGATGGGCACAAGGGAGTTTCTCCTCATCAGAAGTTGGGCTGCTGATGAGCTAACTCAGCTCCATGGCCTTAACGGCAAAGGCTTTGGTGGGTGAGAGAACAGGGGTTTGCTCCAGGGAAGGCATCCACACTGCAGGGGATGGCAGGGAGGTGCCCAAATCACCTGTCCCAATGTGTTTCTTGTGGCACTTCCCTCTCTCTCCCTGCCCATGTCTCTGCTTCCTGGAGATGTCTCTGCCAGAAGCTTTTTCTCTGTCCCCATGACAGAGTACTCACAGACAGAGTACTCCCCCCTGTCAGTACTCATAGACCCCATCCCAACCTCTGTGTGCTTAGCTCTGCCTTGCAGAAACCTCCCAGCAGCAGGGCACTTCCCAGGGCCATCTCTCTGTCTGCAGGACCTGAGGAGCAGCTCAGACGAGTCCTAATAAGAGTTGAGGTCTCAGTGCCTTCTCCAAAATGCAGTCACTGCTAACCCAGTGAACCAAGAGGAGAAAACACAAAACAGACTCCTCCTGTTTCATTTACCTTGTCATTCCTTTTCAAAGATTTGGAGCTGTGAGCAGCCCTGACCCATGCAGCACCCTCTCAACTGCAGAAGGATCCTGCCCTACCAAGGGCTGTTCCTTCCACCCATAGCTTCTCCTCAAAGTGCTGTGGAGAGCTCCCCGGGCACGCTGAATGCTGACCCTGTACACAGCCCTCTGGGGTGCAGGGACCCTGCTTGGAACGACAGTCCCAGACTCCTCTGGCTGCACACCCAGCTTCACACCTCTGCAGCCGTACCTGGGAGAAGGCAGCCGTCATGGCCTGTCCCTCTGATGATGCAGCAGGGAAGCCTTGCTCAGCGGCACATCTTCCTACAATCTGGATAAACTGTGAGGGTTCTGACAGATGCTTTGAATGTACCAGGTTTTGGAGACCCCTCCAGGATACTCATGTGCACTGCCCTGCAGCCAGTCTTACATGTAAATATCTGTGAAGATTTCTCCCTCACTGAGACCTCAGCTGTCCTCCCACTAACATTTCTGTGCCTCACTCCCCTCCTCTCCCCCTGCTGCCTGCAGGCAGTGCCCTCAGCCCTGCTGCCCTTTGCAGGGGAGCTGTTCCTGGGCAGAGCCATCTACTGCAAGCACTGCCTGCTTGCAATGAGCTCCCTCTGTCCCAGGAGCCCAGCCCAGCTCCGAAGCAGAGGACCAGCACAAGGTATAACTTTCTCTGCCCTTTCTGGGCTCCCTGGAGATGTCTCAAGAGCTTCAGGGCTGAAAGCTCCTGAAAGGCAGTAGAGTCGCCCTTCGGGAATGGACTTTTTAGCTGACTACAGTAATCATCAATAGTACCTCTCTAAAGACTGGATACAGATTGATTAAAAAAGCCTGGTTTGTCCTACCAGAGCACTGACATCTACAAGATGCGTAAATGTTCCTCTCTCAACGCTGATATTTCTGACCCATTAAAAAAAGGACACACAGGCAGTGAGAGGGAGGTGTTGGTTCGAACCTGTGACAGGCAGGGATTAAGCTGAAGCGATGCAGGAATCTCATCTACAGTTGCAAGACCTTGGGGTGAAGAAGGATTCAGCTCTGCTCAAGAAAACCACAGAATCACAGTGTTAAGAAACGTCAAGAATGGCCACCATTTAAACCCACTTCAGTCCAGGACCCCTCCTGCCATGCCACTGGAGCCCAGTACAGGCCAGTACGACCCAGTACAGTCCTGCCTGGCTGCTGACATCTGTCCCTGAGACACCCTCAGCAGAGGGTCCCCTTCCATCCCGTGGTGACCTGGGCAGCCAAGTCACCAGAGGCAGAGCTTGCTTTAGGCTGGCTTGCAGATCTTGAGCTTAGCTCTCCAAACTCCTTCCAGTATCATCCCTCTCTCTGCATCTGCCCTCTTGATTCAGCGAAGGACGTCATTCTCCAGCCTGACGAGCAAAAAAGGGCCAACCACAACTCTCCTGTGCTCTGTAAAGAGCCTGTCTTCAGCAGCTGTTGTGCTTGCTGCTGTTGAGGTCACTGCTGCCAGGAGAGCTAATAAAACAGGCAGAGCTCAGCCCCTTCGAGCTATTGCCTGCCGGAGCCTTCCCACCCCACAGTTTCATCTGTTTGCCTGGCCTGGCCTGACGGGAGAAACCTCCCCCAAAGACATTTGTCTCCGGGGACTCCACTCCGCAGGGACCTCTCTCCCCATGTCTCTGGCTTCTTGGTCCTTTGCTCTCTTTTAGGAGATGCAGCTGAGCCAACACGTCTGGACCATGCAAGCAGCAAGTCAGAGGGAAATAGGAGTTACCAGCAGGGCTGGGAATCTCTGTGGGGTTGGGAGGAGGCTCCGACCATTTGAGGGCAGCGCAAAGCCCGATGCGCAGGGAGCCAGGGCTCACACGTGCGCACATGACTCAACCCCCTGCAGAGGTGGGGCAGGATGGGGTCCCTCCCAGCCCCCCTCATACGAATGCCTGCCGCTGGAGCACGTCCAGCTCAGTCGCTTGCCCTGCGCCTGGCACACTCAGCTCCCAGGACTGCCAGAGCCCTCGGCACTGCAAGTGTCCAGGGAAACCCCCGGCCCCGGCACCTCGGCCCTTGCTGGTGCCCTCCACAGCAGGACCCCCCACCCTCCCTCAGCCTGGTGTCCAGCCCAGAAAGGGGCTCGATTCCCTCTTACATCCTCACCTCTCTCAAGGAACAGGACTGTGCGAGGTGGAAGCATGCGGTTTGCTTGAGCAAACTTTGCAGAGTGCTCAGTTTGGATCACACGTATGGTGGGACCCCCGGGACAGGGAGCCGAGGCTCACGTGGGCTCGCAGCGGGGCCAGTGTGCGCAGCAGCCATAGGGACGAAACCATGCTGCTGGAGCCCAGTACAGGCCAGTACAACCCAGTACAGTCCTGCCTGGCTGCTGAAGCCCGGCCCCGTGCCTGGGGATCTGAAATCTTCGCCCAGGCTGAGGGATGCAGCTGCCACTTTTCCGCTTGCAGGTGTCACTTGTAGCGAAGCTGAGCACGCATCGCTGGTGAACGCACACGCACACCCCATGCACATCAGGTTTGGGGAAGACTGAGACACTCACAGAGCCTCCCACTCGCCTCACGCGTGCCGGTCCCCCCCGGCAGGTGGTTTTCAGGACTCACACCGTTCCCGCTCCCAGCGCCTGGTGAGTGGCCGAGACCCCCACGCGCTCCAGTAGCTGCACTGAGACCCCCCCCACGCTCACTCCACTAGCTGCACTGGGACTCACGCCAGCAGCTGGCACCACAAGCCAGGGCTGCCTACACCCCCTGGTTGACCCCAGGAGCTGGCACCCAGGCCACCCAGGCCAGCCCCTCAGGAGCTGGCATAGTCCTTTTGGTTCACATACGCACAGGACAGAGAGTGAGATTACGCAGAGAGATGCATTGGTAAGAAAAGATTTAATAAGCAGATAGAAGAAGCCAGGGCAGATATCATGTGTGTCCTGCTACCAATTGCTTCTCTCTGGAGACACTCTGATGTCATCAGGTCGTCCGCCATCTGAATCTTCCTCAACAAGATTAGAGGGGACGAATCCCCTGCTGCCGTCGGTCAGCTCTCCCACATACCAACCGTCTTCATCCATGTCTCCAAAGATGTAAACAGATTGTCCAGCAACTAGAGGAAGCTCTGCTTCAGGCCTCTCATTGGGACCATCAAAAGGGTCATAGCTGTATCGAGCTATGAATGCTCGAAGCTTTGCCGGTTGTTTTCTCATAGCTTCCCGGAGGATGGACTCCTTGTCTGCTACCAGGCTAGCCTGGCACAGCCTGGAAACGATACGGTTGGATCTTTCTCGTTCCGGCTGTTCAAGTTTCTGAAATAGCTGCTGGCGTACTTTGTTGAGCTTCTGACACAGATCATTCAGTTCAGTCAAGTGGGCTTGAAGGAACTGCAGGGTTTCCTGGTGTTCCCGGTGTGCTTCTCTCTGAGCCCTCTGCCAACGCTTGCCTTTCTTTTCTTTCCTCTGGAGCGCTAACTTTGTCTCCTCAAGTTCCGCCTCCAGCTGTTGACTCCTTTTTGCCATTTCTCTCATGGCTTTCAGTTCGCGCTCGGCCTCTTCCAGCTGGGTTCGAAGACAGACGTCCATTTGGATGGCAGAACCTCGCTCCTCTGCCACTTGCGCTAGTTGCCCTCGCAGGTCGGCATTTGCAGCTTGAACCTGCTCTGTCAAACCCACCTGCCCACGGAGGTGGGCGTTTTCTTCAGCCAGTTGGGCGTTTTCAATTGTCATCTCCGTGAGCCGCACCTGTAACTCCTCACAAGTTCGGCAGCGGGTGTTCACGTAAGAGGAGCTCCCTTCGTCTGCAGCCTCTTGGGCCTGAAGCTCCTCAACCGCCTTCTGTGAGAAGTCACTCTGCTTGTCCTGTGCCAGCAAAGCTCTGTCAGGCTCTCGCACTTCTCCACCCGTCTCCTGAGGAAACGATGCCGTGCACAGTTCCTCAGCGGAGCTTTGGGCGGGCGGTGGCACTTGCGCGTTGGTCAGGCGATCGATGGTCGCCTGCAGTTGCCTGCATTTTTCTTCCAGCTGCGAGGCGAGGGCAGCTAGTTGACCATTTTGCTGCTGCATCCTCTCTGCCTCCTCGCGTGCTTCTGGAGAGCCTTCCTTTTCCAGGAGGTGGTTCTCCCTCTCAAGGGCACTCTGTTGCCTCTTCAGGTGTTCCAGAAGACGCTGCAGGCGGGTCTTCTGCTCCAGGAGCCGTCTGCGTGTGCTGCCGAGCAGCACCAAGTCTTCCCGCTCTGGCACCTGGAGCTGAGCATCTGCCACAGCCTTGCCTGTTGTTTGCTGCCCAGCGCTGTGGCTTCCCAGCGGGCTCTTCTGCAGTGCCACCAGGGCCTGGGGCCCGTTTCGGCCAGAGGAGCGGGAGCTCTCCGTTTCCTGAGGTCCCTGGTGCCCAGAAGGGCCTTGGGGCTGGGCCGTGCCCGTGGGGGAGGTGGGCAGCTCGCCCTCGGACCGCTGCAAGATGTATTTGATGAAGAGTCTCCTCTCCAACTGCAGCTGGTTCTGGAGGTGGCGGATGCAGGCAGGCTGGTCGCCATCTGTCTCCCAGTGGAGCTTGCTGAGGACGTCCTGGAGCTTGCGTTGGGCCTGCCTTCTGCTCCTGCTGGGCCTCACCATCTCCTCGGCCAGCTGCCGCTGCAGGTCCCGTGTCTGCCGAACGGTGGCGGTGCACTCCTGCTGCAGCAGCTCCCGTGACTCGTGGAGCTCAGCCTCCTTCCAGCGCAGCAGCTGGCGGGTCTCTGCCAGCCGCTGCCGCTGGTTCAGCTCCTGCAGCTGCCTCACCAACCCAGCCTTTCGCTGCTCCCACTCGGACTGGAGCCTGTCTGCCAGGAGCTGCTGCTCCCTGTCCAAAGCCGCCTTCAACTCCCGGGTTTTGGCAGCGAAGCAGCGGCGCAGCTCTTGGGTGCGGAGCCGCTCTTCCTCCAGCTCAGCCCGTAGCGCTTCCAGCTCCTGCCTCTGCTCCTCCTTCTGTGCAGCAAGGCTGCCGGGGGCTTGCGCTGGGCCCCGGCGGCGCGAGGGGCAGCTGCGCGCCACACGGCCCCGGCCCGCAACATGCCGCATCATGGCGTCGTCTACCAAGCGCTGCTGCCAAAGGGCACCAACAGCTGCGTTTCCCAGGTCTGCGAGGGCCGGCAACCCCCTGACCTCGTTGCAGCCACTGCCGCCCTTCACCATGCAGAAGCAAAGATAGCGTCTGCCACAGGCGGGGTGGGCGAGCGTGGCCTTATGTGTGCGTCCTGGCCCTGACGTCACAGTGGAGGGGTGGGGCAGTATGGCCTTATATGGCATGTCCTGGCCCCTCGGCACACAAAGGAGGGGTGCGGCATTTTACATAAGAAAATGTCAAAAGACAGGGATGGCTTCCCAGACATGTGCAAGAGAACTTGACCGACTGACCTCTTCTGTACAAGTGGGTTTGCTGCTGGAAGAAACCAGACCAAACTGGCTGACAGCAGCAGTTTCAGCGCAAGCGTGCAAGCTCATTGAGTAAATATGCGTTAAGAGCACTTGCACGTGGGGTCGCGTGTGCAAGTACTCGATAGGAATGGTAACAGCCTGGAATGACAGAGGCAATACCTGGTGCGATCCAAGTGCTCCCCTGGTCACCTTGGTAATAACGCAGGCATCCCAAGCAGCAATATTGCAGTAAAACTCCTCTGAACCCTTCCTTGCCACCCCCTGCCTTACCTCAGGAAGGAAAGCTTTAGCTGTCACCCACAGACTAACTGATCTGTAATCCAGCCATGGCAAGAGTTTGTTCAGCAGACAGTGGGAGACGAATCCAGTGTGGAGCAAGATGCTGCGCAGGGGACACTAGCGAGGAACTCACAGTTACCCAGGGATTCCACAGGCCAGGTCAGCAGAATTTACTTGTGCAGATGAAGATACTATTCTTCAGCTCAGTACGGCTCCCCCAGCATGCTGGAAACATCTCAGCAGCCATTTCCCTGTCACAGCCCCGCAGGACGCAGTCTTGCGGTTTAACCTTGCTGGCAGCTGAAAGAACCGTATGGCTGTTCGCTCACACCCCTCTCCCAGTGGGATGTGGGAGAGAATGAAAAATGGAAATAAAAAGTAACACCCATGGGTTGAGATAAATACAGTTTAAAGACAGAAATTATTATTATTATTATTAATATATTAAGAATAGTAGTAGTGATAATAGAATATACTAAACAAGTGATGAACAGCACAATTTCTCACCACCCAAAGCTGATGCTCAGCCAATTCCCGAGCTGCCCAATCTCCCGGCCAACCCCCAGGTATATACAGAGCATGACATCATATGGTACAGAATATCCATTTGGCCAGTTTGGGTCAGCTGTCCTGGCTATGTCCCCTCCCAGCTTCTTGGGTGCCCCTGACCTTCTTGCTGGCAGGCCAGTATGAGAAGCTGAAAAGTCCTTAACTGCTTGAGAACAACTAAAAACATCAGTGTGTTATCAACATTATTCTCATCTTAAATCCAAAACACAGCACTATACTAGCTTCTGTGAAGAAAATTAACTCTATCCCAGCCAAAAGCAGGACAAGCAGGAAGGAGGAAAGATTCACAAGCTCCGTATTCAATGACAAGAGTCTAATAGCAATGCCTACATGGATAAATTGTGTCTAACATTGCATCCAGAACCTGAAAGGTCTATTTGCTGCAATAGACCATAGAATATTAGTCTACATTTTTAAGACCAGTGTTAATACTGTTCAGTGAATGAATGATGAAAGCAGACATACTTGAATAATAAGCTCCCTTTTGGTGAAAACTGCAGCTTATTGTACTTTGGTAAATTCAAAACATTGATTCAAAAAAATACTACATTAAAAAAGATTTAATGAGAACATAAATGTGAAGTATTCTTTTATAAATCATTTGGGCATTCTTAGAAGAAAATCTTTCCATGCTTTGTGGGTAATTTACAGGTCTAGAAGGCCTCTGTAAATGTTTGTGTTGACTTCTGTACTTTTCAAGGCAGCCCATTGCATTAGCAAAGGATTCTTGGATCCTTTTTGGTGCCTTATAAAACTTATTTTATTTCCATTAAAATATTCAAATCCATAATGTAAAAATGGAAGTTTAGAACTTTGTTGATCATGGAAGAAAGAATAAATGAACATACTCTTCCCTTGAAACCTAGTAACCTGTATGTGATTAGGCATGCTCGTTTAAACAAAACACTCAAACACAACCCATCCTTTTCTTTTAGTGTTTTTATATGAGGTTATTTTGCTAGTCAGAGACATGGTATGCTGATAGCTTTTAGATAAAAGAAACTCAAATGTGAAACGTCTTCAAACAATAGAAATTTTTCTTGCCAAAGTAGCCTTCTGTTCCTGCTATAACAGAATGTGCAGAAAATTCTGGCAACATGGTGGTTTGTGGTGGTTTGTATTTTATATGAATCAGCAGCTGTTGAGAGAGAGAATAGTTGCAATGCTTTTAAATTTCATACTTAAACCAGGTATAAATGTGGAGTATGGTAGTGAGAGTTAAGTCATCAAAAAATTAGATTCCTATTTTAAGTTATAGCAATATTGATATTCCCTCGTTAAAAAAAAAAAAGAAAAAAGAAAAAAGAAAAAAGAAAAAAAAGAAAAAAAGAAAAAAGAAAAAGCCTGTTTTGTTTTGTTTTGTTTTCTGTCTTCAAAAACCATGCTATTACAGGTCAAATTTTAAAGACATGTTAAACTTCATTGTTCCTATTGGGCAATATTTACCTGTCTAGTGATATGTTCTTAAATCAGTTCACTTTTAACTCCCTCATAAATTTTACTAATTTGATTTTAAAGGAGCTAATATTGAGACTTTTTTGTTTCAGAATATTTATAGGTATACTGAATTCTAAAGTATTAAAAATATTCTAGTTTGCTTTTAAGAAAGCTAGGCACAGTCTCTAAGCTCCAGATTTTAGTTTTTTAAATTAATGTAGTCTGATCCAAAACATCCTTTAATTTTTGCAAACCATAAAAAATGATCTGTAGAATTTTTCTGAAACCAGAATAAAAATGTGACACTTGTGCTTATATCTAAATTATAAAATTGTTCTGTTTAGCTGTACACTGTATTCATTAGTTAAGAGTTGCATGTTGTTCACTTGTACTGAAAAGCACCTCTGAGAGTCTACATATCTCTGAGGAGTGAATGCATTGACTGAGACCTTGGAATCCGAAGCTTCTTATTTCTGAGGGGAATACTGGTTATAACCATCATCACATCACGCATCTGAGGTCAAGCAGGAATGTAAGCAAGCCTCAGAGAGAGCCACAGAGAGTCATTCAAAAGAACATTTAAGAACTAGTGATAACGATTCACTACTTAGATTTAAAATTTTTCTAACACCAGGAAACACAGACAAGGCTTCTCATTTTTTTGTTGCAGGCCTCTGTATTTACATGCAGGTGTTGCAGTCAAAAGCTATGAGCAAATTAATTTAGTATTTATCTCTAGGAACATCTTCGCAACTGTTTGAAGTGTTTCTTATCTGTTATGGCTGCAATGTTCCTTGCTGTTATTACCAATAGTAATAAATCTTGTAATGCCTTTCATATCTTGTGTCTGTGGCTCAACTTGTATTTGATCTTCAGTGTTCTTTGGCTGTGCATGGAGCAATGGCATTGGAAACATGCTTGGTTTTGTCACTGTATGCTAACCTTCGTGCATAACATATAGCAGTTTTCCACTAAGTTATAATTGCAAATTATTATATTACCATAACAAATTTTCAGTGTGTTTTTCCTAGCTATGTGTAATAGAGATGAGAATGTCTATATGCCAGACCAAACACTGAGGCCAGAAGGGAGCATTAGGTTGTGCTTTTACAGTAGCCTTTGTGTCTCTCTGGTTTAGAACAGATGTTCAGTGCCCTGCATTCATCCAGGCATGCTCAGAAAGTGATTGAAAGGTATCTTTATCACTTCTGGTCTCTGTAACCCTGGCAATTCTGCTTAAATTTACAGTAGGAAACAACAACTAGATCAATAAACCAGAATGAAATGCATTATAAGTGTCTTTAAGTCACAACTAGATGTGAATCTGTTTGGCACTGGAATACATACCTTTTACATAAGGGTAATTATTGCCACAGAAGTAATTCAGTAGAATACAAGAGAAATAATCTGTAATGCGAGTTTAACACATGCTGTAATTAAAATTGTATTTCTTGACTCCATCACAATGTGCATCAGCTCCAAGGTTGGGTACCTCTGCTGACTGATGTGAATAACCATTAATTTTGCTAGTTGTCCTCAAATTAATACGAATGCCAGGATTAGCTGGTTTGATTTTAATGATAGTCAGTGGCCCATCATAACTTTATGGGTTCCTTTCTTTCATCTTTTTAATACACCCTTTTGATCACATGCAGTGTGCATCACCCAATATTTCTCCTGGTCTCTCATGCTACATGTAGTTGTCCTATTTGTTAAAGGAGAAGAAAGATCATGTTAACTAATATGGAATTATGCCAAAAAGATTAACTAAATAAATATACATATCCCCTGACAATTCTAAGGAAATTTAGGAAAATCTACACAAATAAATACAGAGAACTGAGTTCCAGTTCAAAATTACTTTCACTTATGCATACAGTATCTAACAGACTGTCAGAAGGACACAACTGTGGGCTGCACAGAGTCACACTTGGTGTGACTTTTGTGGGAATGGCACCATAGGAAGCACAAGGGGAAAAAAAAAAGTAGAAAAAAAGATATTGAACATAATAATCACAAAAGTCTTCTAGGAAATGGAACACATAAATAAATGGGGGTTATTCCAGATATCTCAGACAATAGACAGGCATTGCATACAACGTATGTACTCATAAATGTATCACTGATATGGAATTCACTATACAGTATTTTGTCTTGTTTACCTTTTCCAGACAAAATTTAAGAAAGCTACAGCTCAATGTTTGGAGGAGTTGTAAATAAGCATTCCCCTAACTCTGTATTATTACCCATCTTGAATGACAGCAAACAGGTCTTTCTTCCAGCATAAGATTATTCTAAATTCAACATCAAAATTAATCAAACTCCCTTGATTAATCAAAATTATATATTATCATCCTGATTGCAATCATCTATCAAAGATCATTTCCTCCTGCAGTTTAGAAGGTACATAATCAGTGTGGAAGAACAACAAACCAAGTCTATAAAGTGAAAACACTGGCTGATAATTGTGTGTTAAAGAAAATTATTAAGTGGATGGAAATAGTCTGACACTTATTAGGCCTCCCACATATACATCATGCCTTTCACAAACTCATGTGAGATCATTCCACAGCTTTATTAACACATGCAGCAACTCTTTTTTACTTGATATTAGTTACCTAGTATAAAGTCGTGAATCTTCCTGGTTAAGGAAGGTTAAGTCAGAAATAATTGACACAAATTTGCTGAAGATTCCTAGAGAACCTTCACGTTTCTTGACTGCTTATTAAGGTACAGACACCAATCTTGTCCTTGTGTGACTCTATGTTGCCTTTGTGATCAGCCAGAATGTGTGCTTCAGGTTTGTTATCAACTAGGACATGAGCCAGATGGTCTTAACCAACCAAAGATAGCAATACTGAGAAACAGCACTTTTATTTCAGATTCATTTCAAATATGAACACACTAGGAATATAGAAGGGAAAGAAGTCATTCGGTAGTGATGCCTTGAGTTTTTCTGTTAGTTTGGGTTTCTCACACTTTCTGCAGATTGCATGTATGGCCCAGTTAGAGGTCTTGACTCTAACTCATTAAATTAGAAGGCAACATACAATTTCTATACACAATGTTTTTAAATGAATTTTTCTCAATTTCAACAGTTTATTACAAAAATACAGCAAATCACTGTAGAGTTGTTTAAACATTTAGAATTAGCTGGTAAATGTCGTCAGCATATTACTATGAAATACCTTGTGTTACTTCTTAAGAGATTGATAACTGACTTTAGATAGACTATAGCCTGGGGTAGTTCCATGGAGTAAAAATATCGCAGCTTTTTGTATAAGTTCCTTAGGAACAAAAGAAGAGTTAATGCTCTATTTTTACCCACCAAGAGGTAGAACTAGATATATCTATCCTAACTTATTGTTGTATGTTAATGTTTCATTCACAACTCTAAAAAAGCTTTAAGTCTTTAGTGCTTCACTGGTTAACTTGTGAATTGGCAAGTGGGTACAGGTAACACTAAAAATCAGTCAAGGTTAAATCAGAAGCAATCATTTAGCTTATAAGTCAGAAGAAGGGAAAAAGAAAAGTCACAACAAAATTGTCCCTTTCTCATCAGAAGCAGAAGGTACTTGAAGAAAACCAGTAGATAATTTCAAAAGTATGAAAAGCCACTAAAGCTTTTGATGACACACTGTGGAGAACAACCCTTTAGCGAATAAAGACGGCGTGGGAAATGTGCGATTTCGACCTGTGCGCTAAAGCAGCGAAAAACAGCGGTTCAAAGATATGCACAAAACAGGCCTTGCATTCTTCAGTAGCTCGTAAATAACATGTGACTGGCCGAATCCAGGAGATAAGGAGCTGAGAACAGACAGCCAGGCGCCTGCCAGGTGCAAGAGAAAAACAGAATAACAGATCTTGCAGGGAACACAAATCGGGTGATGATTGGGGAATAAAAGAGCCTCCCCTTTTAACAAGATATACTATATAATCAGAAAATTCTGTAATAAAGTGGATTCTGTACTTGAACCCTACGGAGTCCATGCCTATCATACACCACAACACATGTCTGACCCTGGAAAGGCATTATGCAAGTTTTGAAATCCCGAATGGGGATGATCTGGGATCAGCCATAAGACTTCATCAGTTTACATATACATAACTTTAGAACTTAAGCCTATACATAACTTTAGAACTTAAGCCCCTTCTGTTTGACATAACACATTGGAACATCTCTGTTGTGGTTTAACCCCAGCTGGCAGCTAAGCACCACACAGCTGCTTGCTCACTTCCTCCATGGCAGGATGGGGGAGAGAATCAGAAGAGGGAAAGTGAGAAAACTTATGAGTTGAGATAAAGACAGTTTAATAGGTAAAGCAAAAGGCATGCATGCAAGCAAAGCAAAACAAGGAATTCATTCACCACTTCCCATGGGCAGCCAGGTGTTCAGCCATCACCACGAAAGCAGGGCTCCATCACGTGTAATGGTTAGTTGGGAAGACAAACACCGCCATTCCGAATGTGTATCCCCCCTTGTCCTTCTTCTTCCCCCAGCTTCACATGCTGAGCATGATGTCATATGGTATGGAATATCCCTTTGGTCAGTTGAGGTCAGCTGTCCTGGCTGTGTCCCCTCCCAACTCCTTGTGCACCCCCAGCCTACTCGCTGGTGGGGTGGGGTGAGAAGCAGAAAAGGCCTTGGCTCTGTGTGAGCACTGCTCAGCAGTAGCGAAAACATCCCTGTGTTATCAATGCTGTTTTCAGCACAAATCCAAAACACAGTCCCGTACTAGCTACTATGAAGAAAATTAACTCTATCCCAGCCAAAACCAGCACAATCTCGCAATTATATAACTATGAGTCTTTATTTATGGTTTTTCAGATGTTTCTTTTTCATGCTCTTCAGATTGCATAATGAAGCAGACTATTAGATTCATCCTCCAATTCAAAGAGCAATGATTTGTGGAAGAAGTACATGAAGTCCTATCTCAGACTACACTGAAATTAACAGAAACCACAGAGAAGCTTTCACATAATTGAGTATTCAAAGGCTGAACATGTAGTTTTCTTTCATCTTTATTAACATTGCTGTTTCTTAATCGATCCATTCTGATTTTCAAAGGAATGAATAGGTTTGAATGTGTGAGGTAAGCTTTATGATATCTGGAATTATAGGACACTTGGCTTTCAGAAACAGGACGCAATGAATGAAGATGTAGAAAATACCATTTCATTAAGAAGAATTTGGAACTGCCTTACTGAGCAATGATATTTCAAACACTATGGGCCCACAATGATTGCCAAATTTAGACTAAACAGATTTTAGGAAAAGGGAAACCAATAAGTAGAGAAGTATTGACTTAAGAAAAAAACACCAGAAACACCTGCATCTGATGATTTAAAAGACACATTAGAATCATAAAATGGTTTGGGTTGGAAGGGACCTCAAAGATCATCTAGTTCTAACCCCCCTGCCATGGGCAGGGACACCCTCCACTAGACCAGGTTGCTCAAAGCCCCATCCAGCCTGGCCTTGAACACTTCCAGGGAGGGGGCTTCCACAGCTTTTCCAGGCAACCTGTTCCAGTGTCTCAACATCCTCACAATAAAGAATTTCTTCCTAATATCTAATCTGAATCTACCCTCCTTCAGCTTAAGGCCATTGTCCCTTGTCCTATCACTCCATGCCCTTGTAAACAGTCCCTCTCCAGCTTTCCTGTAGGCCCCCTTTAGGTATTGGAAGGCTGCAATAAGGTCTCCCTGGAGCCTTCTCTTCTCCCGGCTGAACCCCAACTCTCTCAGCCTGTCTTCCTAGGAGAGGTGCTCCAGCCCTCTTATCCTCTCTATGGTCCTCCTCTGGACTCGCTCCAACAGGTCCACGTCTGTCTTGTACTGGGGACCCCAGAGCTGAACACAGGACTCCCAGTGGGTTCTCACAAGAGTGGAGTAGAGGGGTGGAATCACCTCCCTTGACCTGCCAGTCACGCTTCTTTTAATGCAGCCCAGGACACGGTTGGCTTTCTGGGCTGCAAGTGCACATTTCTATGTTTTTAGAAAAAAGACAAGAAACAGAGAGCTGAAGGGATTCTGGATACAATAAGCAAAATATTGGGCAGTGGGCAGGAAATAGCTTGAGAAAGAGCACTTTTTAAAAGAGGTTTTGAGCCACCTACTGTAAAGACCACAGGCAGGCTAAGATTAAATTTTCTCTTCTCATTATAAAATAATTCAGACCTCTGGAGTGGCAGATATAATAGAAATAGGTATAAAATAAAAGGAAAAATTCCTTAATTAGGATTTTGGACAAGGTTCAGCTAAGAAGGAAATATATAATTTTGTATAACAGATTTGATTCTCACAGTCATTTCACTGGAGCTACATCTGATTTACAACTTCATAATTGAAATCTATATCAGCCTTGGACAATCTAATCTTTTAAATAAATTATATGGAGTAGGGGACTTGATAAACTAATTCAAATAAGTAAGGAACATTTACAAAATTTAACTTAGAGTAAATGCAAAATTGAAATAAAAGAAAAAATATTCTACAATTGCAGGTTTTGGTAGACTATTTTCACTTACCATTTACTTAGATATGACTATATAAATATGTTTACATAATTGCAGAGGAACATGTTTTAAAGTTTTCTGTCTGTATAAATCCTTTTCTTTCTTTGCAACACTTAGTTGTTATGCCAGGAAACATTTTCGAGACACAGCATAGAAATAGTGACTTGCAGATGAAGGGGTCAAACCCAAAAGGTCATGTCAGTTTAATTTCATGGTAGGAGGTGAGAAATTGCTGATGGGTCAGAGAAAATGGGATCTGAGTACTCATATCCATCTGTTCCTTGGGGTATATATAGAGAGAGGCTTTTTAATCCCATCTGTTTGTGGTAGCCAGAGCACAGGTTGTATGATCAGCACTTAGTAACTGGCTTCTCTTGACACAAATGTAATTCAAGTTTGGTGGTTTTATTTCATATTTTTGTTCCATCAGCAGAATGAATCCAAGGTTTAAAGATATTCTTGACTTTTACTATCCTCATTTAAAATACAGCTTAGCCTAGAAAATACTTTCAAATGCATGCAGACTTTAAGGTTGCAAGCAGAATCTGAATGTACTACCCAATGTCTCAGAGCCCAGTCCAAAGCCTAGTGTCTGATCTAAAAATGTGTTTTAGAAATTTTTAGATTTGAATAAAAATTCAGTACCGTGCTGATTTGTAGGTTCATAGCATTAGTCAAAAGCAAATAAGGGAGAAATGCATAGCAGGGGACTGAATTGGCTGAAAATGATCCAGATCATGTTGCTCTGATGCAATACTGCTGAGCAGAAATTCATCAGTGAGCTTGATTGCTGATGAGAATCACAGGGATTAGGAAACAGGATGTAAGTTCCTTCCTGATTTTGTAGGACTGAGGTAGATGGAACAGGGAGAAAGAGAATGCAGTGACTATTTCCTTATTTCCTACATTCTATAATTTTTTCCCTCACCATGAATATTGTTGTATTTTGGTTTTATAGAATATATATCTGAAGGTATTAAAGCCCTTTAAAAGGCCAGGCATTTCATAAAGCAGCCTACAATGTGGATATTTTATGTCCATGAAACAAATGCTGAAACCAAGGGAAAAATCAAAATGTTCAGTCTAAACTTTTCAAATTTAGAAAAGTTAGGAATTTAAATTCACATGAAAGCACTTAATAGTGAAGTATGATTTTCTGGTATACTAAACACCCACAGATTAATTTAAAAAAAATGTAAAATCACGCTGTTTATTCAGATATATTTAGCTGATTGAATGTAAACAGCTTGGTCTCAGTGAATTGCTTAAGACACATAGTGAATTAATGACAGATGAGAATAGAACGCAGGTGCCTCAGGCATCCAATTGTTTTCCTGTGTAAAATAAAAGATTCTTTCTGCTTGACACAGCAATGAATTTCAAATTGAAAAAGCCCTGGTGTTAGCTTATCATGAGGCATCTAGTGGATTCAAAATGAGCAGCTCACTTCTATTATTCTAAACTGATCTGGGAGGAAGGAATCAAGCAAGATTAAAGAAGTTGTGTGTTCTCATTTACCTAACTGTAACACATTAAAAACTGTGCAATACTAAATAAGATATCTAAGATCTGATTAGATATATGGTATAGAAAATAAATATTTATTGCAGCCAATGACTCCCTTTCAGACACTACTCATGGGAATAAAGGGGTAAAATACTACATCAAGGAAATGGAATAGCAGGATAGGGTGAACAGGCTTTTTGGGACAGTCATTGTCCAGAATGTGCAAGTAGGTTTGAGAAAGAGGGTGATACACAGAATTCTATCCAATCCTCAGAAACGGAAGATGCAAAAAACTGTGCTAAAAGGGATTTCATTCTGTCCCAATTCTAAGCATGGACAAGGTCTGTTCCAAGGATAAAATTAAATAACACTCCTGACTTTGTAATTAAGCCTGAAACTAGAATACTTTCTAGAATTTTTACATCTCATAATTATGAGATTCTAGAACAAGATGACAGTGACCTTTGCTTGCTTGGTTACACATCCATGATGAGAATTTCACTGTCACAGGAGGAACAGTAATGCCTGTTGCAGCTGGCAGCTGGGGTGACAGTAGCCCTCCAGGCCAAGTGGCTCTCACACAGGAGCCCATAATGCTGTTTCTTGCCCCTTCTCCCTTGTAGTTTCCTTACCAAAACTTTTTCCTTTATTAACCTTTCTCTCAGCTTTCCTGATCACCACACTTGTATCCTATGCTCTTCTCCCATACATACAAGTAATTTCAACTGGAATTTCCACATATAAGCAGAAACGATGAGTTCATCCATTATCTCCAAAGGGTCCCTCAGAGCTGAACAAGTGCTTAGCTACCAAAATCACGACAGAAGAAGATGTGGGCATTCTCCACAACATGTATTCTTTTCCCTATCACTCGGGCTGTGCTCACACCACCACACTGCCAACCTTTCTTTCGCTTGCTATACTGCCTCGCCTGAGCAGAGAGGGAACCGTGGTAGCTCTCTCCTAAGAAGGTTGGGCTTAGAAAACCAGGCATGGACAGTTTATGCTAAGCCTTACTGCTGCCTGTCTTGTTTGCCCTCAAACTGCCTTGATATCCTTTGGCATTTACCACAACAATGGACTACTGTGGTAGCACAGGCACCAACCATTCAAATAACAGAATAGCAACAGTGGTTCAGGAGCATTATGTCATCAGTTTCTTGTGATCATAGAAATCAGAGATAAGATCCTTTAGGGTATCTAATCATCTTTCAATACCAGAGAGCTGGATGGGTGTTCCTGGGACATATTTACCAATCTTTTATCTATTCAGTTTTGCATATTTCACATTTCTCTCAGGAAGTTAACAGAATCATTGTCATGGGAAATTTTTCTTAGTGTTCAGTCTTAAATTTCTTTGCTTAATATCATCCCATGCATTTACATAATGAGCTTAGTAAACTATAAAGATTGAAAGAACACTTGCTGGCCAAGCAGGTTTTTGCAAAACTCTTTCAGCTCCATCACAGATATTGTACTGTTGTTCTTAGCCCTTGTGACATATGCAGTAATTGGGGAATATTTCACTTGCACTGACAGAATGAATCCAATATTTCCTATGTAATACGAAGCTGATTAGAAAAAAAAAAAAAAGCTATAGACAGGCCAAAGTATTTTTCTTTTTTTTTTTTTTTTGTGTGCATGAATATGGGATCTTCTGCAATCTGTGTAAGTTTTACTTGTTAGCAATAGGTTATTTAATATGTATAATTAAACTCTCCATCCCAAATTGAGTTTGGTTGAATTTTATTAGCAGTAATACCAATGGCACTATACCTGGAGATCTCAAAAATCCAAGTTATGATCTGCATTCCTTCACTTCCCTTCCCTTCCCCCCCAGTCCCAGGTAACTATGACATGATATTATATATTTTGCCTCTGATTCTCCTTCTACTGTTTTCTTCTTAACATGTATGCAAACTGGCCATAAATTCTTAATATAGGGTACCTGATTAAGATATAGACACTATAAAATAAATAAATGCTACATTTGTTAGAAAGAACCTAGAGAAAGGGGTACTTTTATCTATTGCCATCATTCACTACAAATGTCTAGTGTTCCCACAAAAATAGGCAACATGCACCCATTAAACTTTCTTTTCCCAAGTCCGTATTAAAATTTCCTTCAACAGCTAAGATTAATAAATTAAATGTTCTGAAGAGGCATGAATATTGTCATCTGTTTATCAGGAGCAAACTATCCATTACAAAAGCAAGTCTACTAATTTAAATCAGTGAAACTGTTAATATTGTGACTATATTTCAGTTTAAAATAGTCAAGAATAAGCTGTGCTGTGTGAAAGATGGTCCATCTAACCTGGTGTGCTGTCATTGGCAGTAACCAGAAGCTGACGATTCAGGAAAAGATACATAAAGAGTGCAACTGATTTTCTGTATCTTGCTAGCTCCCAGAAATATGAATCACATGGATTTTCCTGAAAGGGGCCCATATCCTAATCAATGCATCTTTGCATGTAACAATCCCTACTCAATTTCCTTCAAGGAAATTTTGGGGGTTTTAACTCATACATGTAATTGTAAACAACATATTTGCATCAGTGAGCTGCAGGAATCACTACTGCATATTGTAGGGAAAAAAAATCTCCTCTAAACCTCTTAAAGAAATATTAAACTTCTATCCCTGTACCCTCTTCCCTGCAGTGTTTGTGTTTGGAGAAACATTTATTCTTTTTCCAAGGTGTTCATGACTATTTTCCCTCTCACCTCATATATTTTTCAAAGTTAAGTAGGTCTTACTACATACACCATTCTTTCCATAAGTTAAGAATTTTCCTGGCCTTTTCCATCTCTTTCTAGCTCTATTGTATCTATTTTGAAAGAAATGCATGCAATACTCTTGATTTTTCTTCATTCAGAGATAGAGTTACACTGTTTAGTTCTCATTTCCTTCGCTAATAATTGCTAAAGTTCTGTTTGGGTTTGGCTTGTTTTGGTTTGGTTTTTTGACCATTACTGAATTTTCAGCTGATAGTGACTTATCAAATCACAAATTTAAAAAAAAAATCCATTTTAGAGCTTCACAGTTGTACAGGATTGTTTTCATCTGTGTGCCTTATTTTGCATTTATTGACACCGAATTTCATTTGCCATTTCATTGCCAAGTCAGTCGGTAGAAGACTAATTCATGACAGTCAGTTCTAGTTTTGGTTAGTCTGAATCATTTTATATCATTAGGAAACTTTGTCAATTCATTATTAGCCCCTTTTACCAGAACATATCTGAATATAATGGGTAACATATATTTCAGAACAGATCCCAATAGTATTCCACTGGTAATTCATCAAAGAGAATAAACTTTGGTTTGAGTCAACCATGTCATCAGAAACCGCTCCTTCTCTTGGTGTTCTGCAATAAAGCTGTTCCAAAACTCCATATATTTTCATCAGAACTGATGAGTAGGGCTTGTAAGAGTTGGAAAACTGTATGATCCAAACCAGATCTGGAGAGGAAATCATTTAAATCCAACTCTTTTCTCATTCCATAGAATAACTTCCCAAACATCTGTCTTTTAGCACTTTGTATTTCCTCCTTGCTTTTGTATATAGTGCTTCTATTTTCATAGAATGTATTTTCTATTCTAAGGTTCCTATGTTATCCAAAATACTTAAGATCAAAATGGATTGGTTTTGGCAAATCAGTATGTCATATCTACATCAAAAAGGATTGGTACATAATCAAATAATATTTCCTGGTACCTTTTCCCCTTTTGCAGATTAGAAATAAAGAAAGAATTTGGGATGTATTACATTGAGGTGTACATAGAGTAGACAAACTCATTTATACATATACATTATGATACAGAACACGTGAGAAGTTACACTATTAATCTGGCCGAACAGAATCAAATAAAACTGAACTGTATTTATGATTTAATATTTTGCATCAAGTCTTGGAAATACTTTTGTTTTCAGGGAAGTTCTAAATTGTATTAACTATAAGCTTGCATTCACTGTATTACTCAAGAAAGGATTTAAGTCTTCTGTAACACACTTTTTAATCCTATCTTCTTTTTGTCACATATATTCCACCTGACTAGTGTAGTTATATAGCTTCAATAAATCTTCTTTCTTTCTGACTTTCTCCTGGAAGAGAGTAGTTTAAAACAATGAAGAAATTCAACATTACAGTTACAGAAACTTTACCTGTTTCCTATTTAATTTCAAGTTTTGAATTGCTACTTAGGTTTTCTTAAGATTTAGGTTCTAGATTTTCTTGTAGATTTATTGCATATTTCAAGTATTTTAAGCTAATCTGAATTCCACTTTCAATTTAATTGTCTCATTTTAAAAACAAATAATTAGGATAGAGCCAGCAAGAAAAAAAAATAAAATCAAATAATAAAAACAATCAGAACACTACCAACAAAAGAAAGCCCAAAGAAAATACTGTTCACCAGACAAGTATAACAAAATGAAGTCCAGCAGGCAAATACTTTTAATATCTTTCTATATTAGCCACACCCTCAAAACCAGTAACACAGGTGGAAAGCACAATTAATGTCAGACAGAAGAAATAAAATTTTCATAAGAAAAGATTAAAAGGTATTTAAATATTTTGTCTGTTTTCACGTCCGCTGAATCTGATAAGCTGCAGCACAGGTTGCTCAGAAAAAAAGCAGTAATTGCCTCAATTTCCTTCAGCATCGTCACTGGGTATATCTGTTACTTACCAGAACAGTGCAAAGAGGGAAGGATTGAGTTTCAATGTGCAGTGATCTCTCATGGGTCTGTCGTGCTTCTAGAACACTGTGTTTCACCTAGAAAAAAAAAAAAATTTACTGGTCCTGGGTAAGCAATGTGAATGCATGGAGAGTTAACTATTGAAAGACCTCATGCCTATATTGCAGGTGTGACATCTGCCTGGTGCCATAGTGTGTGATTTTGATCTTTGCTCCTCCAAGAGGGAAGCTGATTCAAGCTCACCAGTGGTGTACTTGTGTACATACTACAGGACTTCGTAGGTAGGCATAAGGCAAATCCTCATCAAAAATATCTCTTTCTTGGTACTACATTGCTACGGTTGTTACAATTCCATTAGCAAACATTTTAAAAAGAAAAACACTTCCTAAAAGCAAACAAGGAAATGATTGACAGCAAATACTGATCAGCCAAGAACAAATCCTATCAATCTCATCTCATTTTGTCCTATGACAAAGTGAAAGACCTCGTGTGTAGAGAGGAAGCAGTAAATGAGAACAGCTGGCTAGGCAGCTGCTTTGCAGGAAGAGATTTAGGAGATTTAGCTGTCTATGACCTGACCACAGGGTTATGCTTTTTGTGGAAAGACAAAAAAACAAAGTACAGTTTCTATGAATATTCACAAAACATCAGCTGGAGTTCTGTTTTTGGACTAGCACTTCAAGAAGGGTGATTGAGGGCAGAGGAGTAGACTGAGTGTGAGTAGAAGTCTAGTAAGTATGATTCTCTGGGAGTGATCGAGAGAGTGGGAGCTGCTAAGTGTGAGAATGAGAAGACCGAGTGCAAACGTAGTAAGTGCTCTGAGTGGGCTGTTAGCCAAGAGGGGACAAACTGTGGCTCACAGTAAATATGATGAGACTTATGTTAAGAACAAATTGGGGTTTTAACAAGAGGGGGTTTTAAATAAAGAATCAATTTTTTGGAAAAATTTCACATTGTCTGTGATTGGAGTATTTTAAGAGTTGGTAGACAAATATCTAATGGAAACAATAGAATTAATATGCCTTTGGCAGAAAAATGAGCTAAGCTTCTAAGCTCTGCTCTAGCATAGTGCTCTAAATATTTGTGACTGAAGAAGGAGAGGCATTTCTTTCCTCTCTCACAATTTAAGTTAACAATTTCCTTAGAGTTACTTGCAGAAAAAAATTTTATACTGACATTCGAAAATATCAAGTGCTTAATTTTCTTAACCTTTTTAAGGGCTATGGGTATAATACCTCATCTATAACACTTTCACACTTGTGTTTATATTATTCCTTATGTAAAGTGGACTAGTGATTTAAGACTGTTTGCTTGGTAAGATCTGGTACTTTTTACATTTTAAACAAGATTTTAAATGATTGAATCCTATTATTTGTTAGTTTTTTTCAGCATTTATAAACAGTATCATCCTTTGGTCAGAAGTTTCTTTTGCTGTGTCAGGGAAGTTAAGTAAAATCTAGTACACTGAAATAGGCTTGAACTTGTTTTCTGAAATCTCTGGAACATGATAAAAATTTAAATCCGCATGGCTATTGTGTCTGTTACAAATCAGAGAAGAAAGAGTCATAGCTATTTAGTATAGATTAATTTACTTGAGTAACAAAATCACAATGATTTAAAAAAAATAGGAAAAAGGGAGAGACTTAAAGCTATTAGAAGCTTGTGTTTTAAAAAGAAGAGAAAGAGATAAAAATGGGAATGAAAAAATCTCAGTTTTACTTTATAATTTTATTTGTTTTAGTAATGAAAAATGTAAAAATCCTAAGTGACAAGCATTTTTTTAAAAAAATAAAAAACCAAAAAGCCCCCTAAAACAACAAAACCCCCACACTCACAAAGCATTGGCTCATGTTTCCCAGTATCTTTGCTTTGTCCCTGATGAAGTTTTGCAGGTATGTTTACTTTCCTGTCCCTCAGTTCCTCATATACCTGAATCTAGGAAGAGTATTGTGAAATTTCATTATTCAGCATTAAAATATACTTCAATCCTTAGAAGGAAGGTGCTGTAAAAGGTAAAGCATTGTTATTTTTTCATATTATGCAGTTACTTTTTGTGCAAAAGAATATTATAGCAATTTTCTGTACTGAAACAATTACATGGCAGGAACCTTTTTCTCTTCAAAGTTACACAAGGAACTTCAACCCCATTAAAGCTGATCCTTGCTTCAGATCCTCTGCTGATCAGATTTTGGCAGTACCCCTTGAAATATCTGGCAATCTGCTGGACTGTTATCATTTCAGGAGTACTAATTTTCCTTTCAGATGTGGTGCAGCATTAGACATGTATTTTCTTTGTTACAGCAGATGTAGGACCTAGCAGCCAAGTGATCGATATACACCCAGGCTTTGCCCTACTGCAAATGTTCCTGTTTTCAAACATACGGTCTGATGTTGCAAGTCTTGCTCAAATGTTGTAAATGAAGTCAGCTGTGCAAGAACACTGAAGCCAGGGAGGACTCCACTCCATTTTGTACAGTAGAATTTCACACCACCACTTGCAAAATGCTTTCTGTTGGGCTGGTAAAGACATTACTGTCCAGTTGCAGAGGCTGACAGATAGATGTTGTTATATAATGCTCATACCCACTCCTCCCCACCCATATATACAATAACCCAAATAACAATAAAGAATGCACGGGGGGGTGGGGAAGGCAATGAAGGCTCTAATGTGACAATGAGAATGCTTTTGTTCCAAACAAACTATAAATCAAGATTCTCAAAATGTTTTGAAAAAAAATTAACTTTCAGAAAACCCTGTGAGAAAGTTACAGGGTATATTGCAGTCACTTTTTCCTGCTATTGAGAAAAAGGCTTCTCCTGGGTGAAGACCTGTTTAACAATGAACATCAATAATTTTATGGAGTAGAATATTAAAGAAAACTTTCTATCCGAGTGCAACAGCAGAAAAAGGTGAGATTGTGCTGCAGTGCCTAAAATACTTTATAAAATCATTATTGATCACATGTTAGTTTTGGTGTTGGAGTTTCAGACTGCTTGCTTTTATTTTCTTTCTCATGGTGGGAAGCAGACAATTTGCAATTTGCACCATAAGCTTGGAAACAAAAAAAGTCAAACAAAAAACCAAAAATAAAACAAAAGAATAAAAAGAAGGAAGTGGTACTGGGCGGGGGGGGGGGAAGTGATACCACAATACAAAAGTAATTTCAATGTAATAAAATTACATTTTAAAAATCTCTCAGTCTGGGGAATCTAAGTGGCTAACAAGACATATGGGAAACCTATATTTTTCTCCTATTTGATTTTAACTTCTAAACTTAAACTCCAGTTTGTGAATTTGTAAGATTTTGTTGAGCGTGATTTTACACTTGAATTAGTTCAATGTACCATCCATAATGCTGAAGATATGACTCATGATATTCTTATCTGATACATTCTTAACTTTGGCTGTGGGTTACTAAAGGAATTTATAAGTGCTTCATAAGTGCTCAATGTCAATTACTTCAAGAGCCCAGAGTGTCTTTCAAAAGTCAGAAAAGTAACAAACAGCAGCACTTCCGAGCAAATTATTCTGGGAGCGATGATGAATGTTTTCTTGGTCTTCTGCTTGAACAGTAGGTGACTTAGCAGGCTTTTGACTCCCAGCAAGCAATAAGGGAAATGAAATGACTGTGAGGAAAGTAATTATCATGGCTTTGTTTTTCTTGACATATTTTACACCTGTGTAAGTGGCTTATGAAAGAGAAACTGTAGCCTCAGTTCATCTATGAGATACGAAGTATAGACTCAGTTATTTGCACGCTTTTTAGTCTGCATTGCTTTCTTTTAGCTGAAATAAATGTTTTTAATTTTTTTTTCTTAGTTTATTGTAATATGCGTCATGGTAAGCTAGCTTTAATATCCAAACATTGTAGCAAACAAAGACTTCACAGATGGTTAATATTTTACATGGAAACTCCTTTTCAACTTTTTTCCCCTCTGCTCCGAACTAACTTTTCTTTTGCACTGTTTCTTTTCTCCTTTTGCGCTTTTTTTTTTCCTTTCAGTGACATTAAGCTTTGAGGAAAATTTCAAAAGCATGTAAGTGGATGGATATGTAGAGTTTGCCTTCCAATCACTAGTATGTTTCGTCAATGTTCTTCAGAGGATAAAGTTTCGCTGAATGTATGACTTAATTGTCATACTAATGTTTCAGAAAACCCACAGATATTCAAGTTCTGATTCTCCACTTCTTTCGCTCAGAAAATAAAAAAGCCGTGATTATTAAGACATAACAGACTAAAGAATAAATCAGAAAATTAGTAAATGACACAGTAAGAAATGTACTCATATAAAAAATCTTTAGTTCATATTCTAAAACTAGAGATTTTAGAATAAACGGAATAAGATTTTTTTGTATTGATACATTTCTTACTGTGTTATCCAATCTTCTACACTAATGAAACTGTGCTGCTGATAATTCCTCTGTTATTAGATCTATGCAGTTAGGGATTATTGTACAAGTTCTACCTTTATGCTCTTTCTGAGATAAATTCTTAGTTTAGCTTAGTAACTGAGCTGCGTATTCCAGTCATTAGAGTACACAATTACTCCTTGAATTGGATTCAGTAATCAAGAATTTAGTTAATTTTTAAGAGTCTTACATCCAGAGATAGACCTTCAGTTTACTTCTTCCATGTGGTGTACCTCACCAGCTGGTCTTCTTAAGTGACCAGAAAACATACTTCCAAGTTTCTACTGACAATTCTTACAAAACAGAAGAAATGTAAGGGTACATAGATTCTCACTTCAGATGTTTAGTTTGCCTTATGTTGCCTGCTTCCCTTCTCCAGTTAGAGTTAGAATAGTCATGATTCTATTTTACATTTATTATTATATTTTATTGTTTTGAATATTGGATCATATTTTGGAAGTCAGCCACTAGTTGACTGCTTCCCAAGAATAGTATTTTGCTTTCTGTCTACCAGCTGGTATTTTATTACACAAAAAGTTCAATGAGGTAATGTCTACCTACTTTTGATCACTTTCACTGATAATTAGACATGCTGTCCGAAACAACAGAGTGTCCTTACTATTTTCTTATCGAGATATGGATAATAAGCAACCCAGACTCAGAGAATTAACAGACCTGTTTCAGTCTGCATCTTCAAAGTATACACCACTATGACATTAAATGAAAGGATAGATTTTTTAGCATATATATACTTTGGTGGGGTGAACAGAATGAGGAGAAGAAGAATGTTTAAGAAAATAATATTTCCTTGGTTTATTAAATAAGGAAAACAGGCAAACTTTAAAGGGAGTGAGAAAGCCACTTCTTTTCATGTTGAATTCCTGCACCAGTGGCCAGAAAGCTAGAAATAGAAAGCACAGAATATCAGGATTCTGAAATACTGTCAGAAAGGAACAGAACAGGCCAATATTTAACATTACTAAAAATGGTTATTGGCCTTAAGTGGATTGAAAGCTATGGAGGGGGTTAGAAAACCCAAGCCACTCCAAAATCTCTTACAAAGTCCTTGTCTGGCTTAGAAGGCAATTCTGTACTATATTCATATAGTAGTGAATGGAGAGGGCTTATAAGAGGAATAAGTGAAGATTGATTTCAAATCCCTTTCAGTTTAGCCAAGCTGCCATTTTGAAGTAGTAAAGGGGAATTGTGACAACAGTAAATAATTCTCCAGTAGCAAACTGGGAGCTGAACAGAAACATTTTATTCTTTACTAACAGTAGTTTCCAAGGGACACAATCTAGTTTAATGGTAGTTTTCTCTATATAATTGCTAGAGCTACACTATTCTGGCCAATATGTTTAAACTGGTTTTCTGTCCTTTGAACAAAGTACAGAAGATAAATTATGCCTCAGCTTAATTTGTCAGTAAGCTACCTTTTTCTGTTTTATTCTCTGGAATTAATAATGCATTACCCAGTTTAGACCAATATTTCCAGATGTTCTTCCAAGCACTGCCAGGTTATGCATGCTTGAACACATCTTCTTTAAAGAAATTGCATGTGTAACCTTGAGACAATGTAATCCTGAGAGGAAGATTAACCTTTACTTTAGTTATATTTACATTATTTTTGGAGCATGACTAACCTTTTAGTTGGAAGTATCAAACAGCAGGAATTGGACTATTTACAGTTGGATCAGATCTGCTGATTGAAAACCAGATTCTGCTCCTACTGGATTTAGTAGGAGTTTTGTTAGAGACATCTGTAAAAGATTAATTATTCCTCTTGTGCTTAATCTCTGATTTTCAGAGACAATTGAGTTGTCACAATTTCATTCACTTTCACAAGGAGTGAAGCATCTCATAATCTCTGAAAACAGGGACATTCTAACTCAGGTAAAAATTTTAATCCCCTGTCTGCATACTATAATATGACTAGGACATACCAATGAAAATACTTTAGATATTATAAATGCAACTGTATGTACTTACAACAGCAACACGAAGCCCACAGTCATACACTTTCTCCCCTACTCCCTACCTAGGAGCTATTCCCATTTTATTATTCAAATTTATCAACCCAAACAAATAAAAAATAAAAAAAAAGAAAAGGATTTTTTGGCTCCAAGAGTTAGAGCACTGTCACTAAGTAGATAAAAAGCAAGAAATTAGTTTGAAAGTAATGCTAAAGTAAATTAAAGTGTAGTGTTTAGGATATTAAAGACAACAAATATGTCGTACTAAAAAGCAGAATAAAGTGATTAAAATAAATATTTTAAAAATTATCTTTATTTAAAGGAGCATTACAAGATGTACGTTAGGGATCTCCATCTGCTTGAGGCTGTGAAAACAATAGGAGAGAGACTTACAAAGCCTAAATGTTGTGATAAGTACGATTGTTTACACTTCAGAAATGATTGTTCTGTGAATGTTCCTCATTACATTGAATGAGATGCTCTTTACCTTGCTGCAACTAACTGGAATTTACAGCTGAGGACAGAAGCAGGATAGTCAATAAATTTTCTACTGGCTTATATCCATACTGTACTTTCCCCATGAAGGGTTTGTTGGTTTCTAGAAGGGTGGGGTTTTTTTGGACTGTGGGATGGGTGCTGATAGTTTCTTCCTGAAACAAAATGTAAAACAAGTGCATTTTAATTCTTTCTATGCAAAAGCCAACAGTGACTATAAAACTGTCAGTGTCTGCTGTTTATTTGATGAAGTCTCATTTAATGAAGACAAAGTTTTCTGCTTTGCATCTGAAGAGGCTGGAAAAAGGCAATTTCTTTGTCCTTAAGTATCCAAAATCAGCTAATATTCTTCATATTGGTGATTTCTATGAGCAGTAAGCCTCATCTTTTAACTTCCAGATATTCACCTGAAAGGAAACTGTCTTCACTAGTAAATGAATAGACAGCAAAATACCAAGCAGAATTTGGTAATAAGGAAATGGATATTCTAGAATCAATTCAGGCTACATTTCTATATGGTATAATCTAAAAAATATAAGACATTAAGTCAAGGACAGGAAAGAGATCCTGATTTCTGTTAGCTGGAGATCATACAGAAATCTTGTGAAAACCTTTCACAGGGACCCGTATGAATTCAACAGAACTTTACATACACAAGTAATGCAAGATTCAAGTCTCTTCGTGTTTCTGGGGTTTTTTTAACTATACCTAACCAATTTTCAGGCTGGTCATATTTAGTGACTTAGTCAAAACTTGTATACAGTTAACTCATGAACTGGGCAAAAGTTAGCCCTGAAACTGTTCTGATCTAAGGGTTGGGGGTTTTTGTTTGTTTGGTTTTTTTGTGCAGGATGCGATCTCTTCACAGACAAGTGCTGGCACAGTGTCATTGGTAATGTAGCTTTAGTATACCCTATTTAAGTAATACCTTAGTATTTAGCATTCTTTATCCTTACCCTATGTCTCTGAAGCACCATGAAACAATTCAGCTGCAGCCTCTCCAGGAAGCAATGAAATCTGCTGTGCATAGGTGTAAAAGAGTAATCAAGGCGATCTCTGCTGTTCTTCTAAACAAGTGCTCATGAGCTCTAAAAACTGAATGCAAAGTCTGTCACCTTTGAGAAGCATAGGTGAGAGCACCTTGTGTATACTTTTTAATGCCAGATTAAGTGTCATCTTGTCTTTTTGCCCTTGCTGTTACGGAAATTGTGACAGGACTAAATGAAGAAAAATGCTTCTTTTCTAACTAGCACTCCTCTGTGACTCTGCATCTACTTAAGACTAACATATTGGGGTAACTCAGGGTGAAATGACAGGTTTAAGTTGCACTGAAGTATTCCCTGTGAACTAACTCATGATAATTTGCTGTGGCAAAGTGATGGATGTCACTGGACCCTGAATTAGATTTTCCTTCTGTAGAGGTCACCAATATCTGTTCAACAGAAAACAAGCAAAGGATTTTGTTGAACCTTTTCAGAGTTCTTTCACAGTATGTAAAAGAAACACACCAGATAAATTTTAATATAACATCCGCTGGTGCAACTGACAGCAATTCATTTTGAAAGCTTATTGAAATATAACAAAGGACCATGCTGCTAATAAGGAACAGTTTATAGTAGAGTTAACGCATCAATGTTTCATCAGGGCTTTAATTTTAATGTCTGTCTCAAGGACTGGAAATAGAATTAAAGGAGAACATGGCAGGTGTTATGTTTGACCTATTTTTTTTTTCCTCTTATATGAGATGTGAAGCTAGCAGAGAGGATGTGTCCGTATTGTAATTTTCATTGTGTTTGCACGTTTCCCTGTCTTGTTGGTTTAAAGGAATCTGTTATCTCGGAGGAATTGGGGATTGCAGATTTAGTGCTATACAGATCATCTAGCTAAAGTCTTCATTTTTTCATTGCTATATTTTTAGTAACTTATTGCTAACTGTGCTTTGTGAAGAGTCCTGTCATAAATCCTGTTAACAGTTCTGTTTGAAATACTCAGTGTGGTGTCAAATGTGTTGTACCGTCATAAACACAAAGGTATGAAATAGGTTCTGAATTTGTGTTAATATACTTACAGCACACTTCCTGTATACTGACTCTACATGTTAAAAAATTGATATCGTGTTTATTTTCATGGTGCTGGAATGCCATTTCTGAATAATGAGCTGAGGGTTCTCAGTCCTTGAGGAAGATGTTCATTGCTTTATGGGGTTCAGTCTTTACATAACCTTATGAATCTGAACTTTATAAATGTAAGGTAGGATCCTGTGAACATACCTTAGTCATATGTGCCTACATTTTAACTGATCATCCCTTTCAGGAAGAAAAGTGAAATGTGATCCTGTGGCAAAGCACTACATATGCACCTACTGAGGAAAGTTTAGAACTCCTGTCTGACAGTTCCAAGGAAATTGTTCCAAACACAAAATATTTACAGAGAAAGTTCTCATGACTCACTCTATACCCTCTGGACATCTACAGATTATTATAAAACCTTAGGTAGGAAAAAAAAAGTATATATCTTTCTTCAAAGGGAAACTTTCAGGTAGAAGGGTAAAGTGGATCCCAAATATATACAAACTTTTTTTTTTTTTTTTAATGTCTGCCTCTTAGGAATTTATCCTGACTGAAAACAAAGCTGACTCATCATCCTCCCACTGGTATTAATTGAGAGCTACTCTATGAATGTCAACAACCTCTGTTAAGAGAATCAGGATCTGGTTTATGACTTGACAAATGTCTTGTATGTTCTGCTGTGTGTCCTGGTTCTGGCAAGGACAGAGTTAATTTCACAAGGAGCCAGGACAGGTGAGCCAAGCTGGCCGGGGGCTATTCCATACCATGTGACATCATGCTCACCATAAAGGGGGCTAGTCGGGCAGGAGAGGGGGTGGTGCGGTTGGTCAGTCGTCGGATCGGTAAATTGCTTTCTGTTGTCACCCACTGTGAATATCTGTTATCAGTACTGCTGTTGATTGTTTCCCTCTCCCTTGCTGTCCCAGTAAACTGCCCTTATCCCAACCCTGGAGGCTTTGCCGTTGTTTTTCCGTTCTCCTCCCCAGCCCCAGCCGGCTTACATCACAGTAAATTTTTATGCTCTTTATTAGACTTTATGATCCCCTTGAATGAATAAAGAAAATAAAACATGCAATTATCAGAGATTTTATTGTAACACAAATCGAAATGGAAAACCTGCAACTGCCCATCTCTGTGGAACATCAAGGTGCTGTGTGCGTGTGTGTATAAATAAATAAAATAAGCAGCAGGCTTGAAGGGTGGAGGAGAGGGGTTATTCCCAACACTTTATTTTCAAGTATATTGGCTAGGGAATATAAGATCCTATTATTTTATATGCCTTGAATAAAAATGCCAAATGGCTCAGCTGCACAGAGCTTGGTGAAAAAGGGTGATTTAAACCATGGACTAGCTTTAGTTAACAGTCACATTTCACTGCAGGTGATGATACAATAAACAGTGCAAATGGGATAATTTGAGGGCTCTGTCATAAGGTGGCATACTATATGTCCTCTATTCCTGTTCGTGGATATCAGTGGAAAATTCAGCCTAAATTACCAACTTATACTAATACATGTGTATGATGTTATATTTTATTGTTTTGACAATAAACCAAAACCAGGATACAGCTGAGCCTACTTAGATCAGCTCTTTGGTTAATTCCTAACTACAAAGCAGGTTTATTATAATGCTTAAAAAAACCACCTACTTTGCACAATGGAGCTGGTCTTGATGGGATCTGGAAGATAAGAGCTTGCATCCTGATTTTAGAATTAATGAGGAGCACTGCTCCAACTGATAGTTGGCATGCTGCAATTATCATGTTATTTTCAATGTCAGGGGCTAACCAAATGCCTGTTGAAAGGCTACAAGTATTGGGAACAGAAGAGTGATGAAGGAAGTGTAAGGACAGGATTTTAGTAGAAAAAGAATATTTTTGGTAGATTATCTTTGGTATCCTTTAGTAGAAAAAGCATCCTGTTCTTAAACTGTGTTTTCTTCAGACTTTGCTAGTGGACACTCTGCATCCTTAACAAAAGAGACTTCATGAATTATAGTTCATAAACCTTGGCTTTATACAACCCCTCAAAAGAACTATTGGAAGTTTGGCAGTTGCAGAGCGAGGAGGCAGAATTTGCGCATATGTGGTCAACCTGAGAGTAAAATTGAGGAAGTGTACAGTTTTTAAATTTAATAAGTGATATATTCCTATGGGAGCTTCCATTTAGTAAGTGCAGATAATAGAGAAAAATAAAAAAATAAAAAAAATAAAAAAGAAGAAATGTTCTGGGCTCTTGAATAATTACTTATCAGACATGCTTATGAGTGATTTCTACCTCACTCAAATGGAAGACCAAGAACTTGCCAAATTCATGGCAACTTGTGATAACTTCTGCATCAGTATTTCAAATGTACAGTATTCCAAATGTGTCATTAATACTTCTCTAGTTAGAGGTGGCTGCACAGATCATTCTGCTCTACAAGAATACACCACCAAGAAAATAAAACTTCATATGAATGTATCTGTGTGACTCATCTGAGTAAGCTTTTTTTTAAAAAAAAAAAAAAGAGAGAAATGATGGCTGAATGTTATCAACACATGATTTGCAACTTTAACATAATTCTTTCTTTCTGTAAGTTTAAAAGTTTTGCTCATGTTTATTATGAGAAATTCAGCTTTAACTGAAAATTATACAAAATAAAAATCAATGTGCCTACTTCCCCAAGTCATTATTCAGGTTCCAGGAATTAACAAGAAACTAAAGATTATGATAGTTTAATATAGTCTGGCCTTTAAACTTTTATAAGCTCTTTTAATGATTGAACTTCTAGAAGTCTCATTTTTAAGTTTTCTCTGCAACAAAAGTTATTTATGTCTTCTGCAGGGAATATGAAAATTCTTACATACAATATAGAGATGTTTTGTAATGTTTTTCTGAACAAGATAATTGACTGAATGTACTCATGTGTCTGTAAAATTACCCACCAGAGCTGAATGACTTAACTCTTTCCTGGAGAGCATTCTTTTTAAGAGGACTGAGAAAGTGAAAAACAGAGCGATAGCACGTAGGTATCTCTGTTGCTCTGAATGGGACTGAAGAGCTGTCCAGCCATCTTGGGGGACAATGACATCATGTTTTTAACAACCGGCAGCCAGGGAGCCAAGTGTGAAAAGCTTGGCTATTAACTTTTACAGCAGGTCAGAACAGAGAAATGAAGATTCTTTGGGCAAGCAAGGCAGGCAACTTTGCTAAGCCAATCTAAGTTAAGGTTTGGCTTGGTGTGTTGGGTTTTGTGTGGCAAGGTTTTGGTAGCTGGAGGGGCTACAGAGGTGGCTTCTGTGAGAAGTTGCTAGAACCTCCCCCTGTGTCTGATAGAGCCAATGCCAGCCGGCTCCAAGATGGATCCGCCCCTGGCCAAGGCCAAGCCAATCAGCGCCTCTGTGATAACATAATTAAGAAGAAAAACAAAGAGTTAAGGAAAACTTTTGCAACCGGAGAGAGGAGCGAGAAGATGTAAGAAACTCTGCAGACACCAAGGTCAGTGAGGAAGGAGGGGGAGGAGGTGCTCCAGGCGCTGGAGCAAAGATTCCCCTGCAGCCCGTGGTGAAGACCATGGTGAGGCAGGCTGTCCCCTGCAGCCCATGGAGGAAGGATGAGGGGGTGTAGAGATTCCACCTGCAGCCCGTGGAGGACCCCATGTTGGAGCAGGTGGAGGCACCTGAAGGAGGCTGTGGCCCGTGGGAAGCCCACGCTGGAGCAAGCTCCTGGCCGGACCGGTAGACCCGTGAAGAGGGGAGCCCACGCCAGGGCAGGTTTGCTGGCAGGACTTGTGACCCTGTGGGAGAGAGCCCACGCTGGAGCAGTTTGCTCCTGAAGGTCTGCACCCTGTGGGAGAGACTACGCTGGAGCAGTTCGTGAAGGACTGTAGCCCGTGGGAGAGACTCCATGTTGGAGCAGGGGAATGTTGAGAGGAGTCCTCCCCCTTGAGGACAAAGAAGTGGCAGAGACAATGTGTGCTGAACTGACTGCAATCCCCATTCCCTGCCCCCTTGTGCCGCTGAGGGGGGAGGAGGTTGAAGCCGGGAGCGAAGTTGAGCCCGGGAAGATGGGAGGGGTGGGGGGAGGTGTTTTAAGACTTGATTGTATTTTCTCATTGCTCTACTCTGTTTTGCCTAGTAATAAATTAGATGAATCTCCTCTCTACATTCAGCCTGTTTTGCTCGTGACGGTAATTAGTGAGTGATCTCTCCCTGTCCTTATCTCGACCCAAGCCTTTTGTTATACTTCTCCTCTCCCATCCCGCTGGGGGAGGGGTGAGTGAGCGGCCGCGTGGCACCCAGCTACCGGCTGGGCCTAAACCATGACACTTGGTCATGCAAACAGCAGGACTTCGTATAGTATATTCCAGTTAACTAATAAACACTGCTTTGTTTTGAAAAGGTTTCATGAATCAATGTAATTACTTCTGGTCACATCATTGCTTCATGAACTCTAGGAGTTTTAGCACCGTTGTTCCTATGGACTCTTTGGAGAATTCAGACGAGCACAGCTACTGACGGTACAGTCTCAGAGAGGAAGAAACCAAGGGGGCTTGCTCTGACACCGAAGTTGTGCTGGCAGCTGTTTCAAAGAGTTAGAAACGTGTCTACAACCTGACTATGCAGAAAAGAGAGCATGTGGTCTGAGTGCAATGCAGGTGCAAGTAGCTTTCAGCAGGAAAGAGTTTTTACTGAACTGAGTATTGAGTCTCCAAGTTCTGTGTTTCAGTAGTGGCTTTCAGTGTGTCATTTTGGATTGTTATAAGAATGTGATCTTGATCATGATAAAGACAGCAAGTCAATCTTGTTTTATTAAACTTAGCAGAAGTAATATCTTCTAGCGTCGTATCAGACCATCTCTATTTAGGATTATGTATTTTTTGCCATGGACTCTGAGTGATCACTAAGGTATTAGGCTTGTATATTTGTGATAACTTTAGAAACTCACTATTTCTCTGTATAAGAAAATAAATCTAAAAAAGGAATGAATGTATCTGAACAGCAGCAGTGGCAAAACAACAAAATCATGGTATACTATGGACTAATAAAGCAGTAGAGAAAGCAAGAACATACCAAGATGTCCACGGTTGTTATTGTTTGTCACACTACATTGAGAACAGTCTCAGACAGTTTGAACAGACAGTTTGAACAGACAGTTTTCTAGAGCAGTTATTTGTATTTTTAATTATAGATATTTACATGCAGATTTACAATACATTAAAAAGAACAGCCTAAAGAGGCATTGCTATCTAATTGTGTTGGGTTTGCATGGCAAGGTTTTGGTAGCTGGAGGGGGGCCCTACAGGGGTGGCTTCTGTGAGAAGCTGCTAGAAGCTTCCCCTGTGTCTGATAGAGCCAATGCCAGCTGGCTCCAAGATGGACCCGCCCCTGGCCAAGGCCAAGCCAATCAGTGCCTCTGTGATAACATATTTAAGAAGAAAAAAACAGGTAGAGCTTTTGCAACTGGAGAGAGGAGTGAGAAGATGTAAGAAACTCTGCAGACACCAAGGTCAGTGCAGAAGGAGGGGGAGGAGGTGCTCCAGGCACCAGAGCAGAGATCCCCCTGCAGCCCGTGGTGAAGACCATGGTGAAGCAGGCTGTCCCCCTGCAGCCCATGGAGGAAGGATGAGGGGGTGTAGAGATTCCACCTGCAGCCTGTGGAGGACCCCATGTTGGAGCAGGTGGAGGCACCTGAAGGAGGCTGTGGCCCATGGGAAGCCTGTCAGCTCTGCTACAACACTTTATCTCTCAGAATAGTTTCTGAAGTCCCTAACAACCAATTTTCCTCAGGTCATTGAGACCTGCTCTTTTTGAAGACCATTGTCTTCATTTCACTGTTATTACTCCTTTCTTTCCTTAAAATAAGAAACACTATTGAAATTAATTTCTATTGTTATTCTACCACTTTTGGTCAAAATTAAATGTAAAATAGCTCATCTCAATAATTTCCTGCAGCTGATGATAATGCTGATCCCAAGATTTTCCAAGAACATCTCAAGTTACATGAACCTTGCTTTTCTAAAAGATATTCAACAATTAAAGGTACCTATAATCACCAGGTCCTACTTTGTGAATGATACTTGTAGTTGTTTAGAAAAAAAACCTCTGAACACATTATTCACTTCTGTCCTGAACAGATGTTTCTATAATAGAGCTTACCATGGTGTCCTCCTCCTTTTCCTTCCTGGCATGTTAGGCTTTCATGAATTTCTCACAAAACAAATAGAAATAACCTTAAGATATAAAGAAAATTCTCCTTTTTTTAACCCATCCTCTTATCCCTAAACAAGAGTTACTCTTTTAATAATGTATTCAGTAAGTCCCATTGAGCACCTGACTACGTTTTTTTTTTGCCTTCCCTATCTACATTTTTGAGACATTTTTTCATTCTAGTTCAGACTGTTCTTGTTATAAACAGTTCTTTCTTGATCACTCTCATCTTATTTTCCAATGATGATTAACAAAACAGAACCTGTTTTCTTGGCCAGTTTGGGGAATTAATGAATTAATCTTCTTGACATCAAAATAAATTTTTTCCCCTGCTTTCTTGGAATGCTGTGAAGTGGCTTTAGCTCCTGGGCACCTATTCTATAAAAGCAACTATAATTCCTCATATAACAAGTATAAATCCTATGATCTCACAATCTAAAAAATGTGCCCCATTACAAAACCCAGAAAACTCTAGTTCTTTCCACAAGCATGAAAGATGTTGTTCTAATTTCTCCATATCATCCACTCACAAATTAGTATTGTTGTGTCCAATAGCTTTGTATGCATTCAATGGATAAATAAGGTCTTTGAACTAATCTGTACACAAAGTTCACTTGGCAGGATTTTGAGTTTTAATTGAACTTTGTATTCATTTGCAATTAGTTTGTTTTCTTTACTTTCTGATAGCATTAGCAAACTTATTAAAAAGGGGATACAAATAAAATTTGTGCCAATTACATATGAGAATAATTGGATTTTATTAATCAAGTATTCATGCAATCAATTTAATTATTGGTACTCTCAGATACCTCATTATTCTTCACTAATTAATCAGAACCACTAATGAGTAGTTTAGAAATGGGACTCTTTACTCACCCTGAATGGAAGGTTCCTTAACCATGGATATTTACTTTAGGGAAACAAGTTTTATAAATTAATTTTATTTTTTTTTTCCAAAAAGATGTGAGTCTGTAAGGTAACAGCAGCTTTCTTGGTTCAAAATGAGAAATTTAAAAGATTTTCATATGAGACTTCTATTTCATTTACAGTACTGTCTTCAGTTATGGACTTAGGTTATAGGAGAATAGACCTCATGATTTTTATTTTTTATTCCAGTGCTGTCTGCGTTCAGGCAAGTGACTTATATTTGCCTTCTTAAATATGTTGTTATTCAGCAAGGGTAAGTGCACATCAAAATGGAGGATTAACAAATACTGTAAATAAATGTAAGGTTATGTAGAGGTCTTTACTGAATAACCATAATAGCTTTTGGAGGTTATCATCTTCCTCTTGTGTCTCTATACATTCGATCTGGAAGTACATATCATTTTTTATGGTGTCATGTAGAGAAAACATACTAAATGTGAGAGTCTAGTAAATAGGGTATTACACAGACTATCCTTCCTCATAGAGATGTAAGAGAAAATGCATTTGAAAAGAAAGATATTATTTCTGATACAATAAAGCTTACAGAAGAACTTGAAGATAAGCTAATTCCAAAGGTGAATATGGGAAATGCATTTGGTTTTTTTAACTGAGGAGACCAAAGGAAGGGGGATAAAGCCAGACTGGTCAGGAAAAATAATAAAACTGATGGACTATTTTTGACAGACAAGAATAGGGCAATATTGTGGGGGTCAGAGAATAAGTAATGAAAAGAATGATGACAGAAAACAAAAAAAGGAAACAGCAAAGACATTGAAAATAATTTTAGTTGCACAGGCTGCAGGATAAAAAGCAACTCCCAAAAAGGCTGAGAAAAAACCTCTCTGTAAGAGCATATTTAAGAAAAGGGGAAAATGCCAGAGAACACAGAGGAGAGGGAAAAAAAATGTGTGAGAAATAACAGTGTGAACACCAAGGTCAGAGAAGGAAGGGGAGGAGGTGCTCCAGGCAGAGCAGAGATTCTCCTGCAGCCCATGAGAGAGACCTGTAGCATGCAGACACGGCCACACTGGAGCAGATATGCACACTGCAGCCCATGGAGAAATCCATGCTGGAGCAGCTGGGTATTTCCTGAAGGAACTGTGGCCGGTGGAGAGTCCATGCTGGAGCAAGGGAAAAGTGTGGGGAGGAAGGAGCTGCAGAAAGGAGCTGCTCAGGGAAGGGGTGGGGGGATGTAGAGGAATCAGGAGTGAAGGAGTGAAGTTGAGCCTGGGAAAAAGGATAGAGAGGGGAAGGTGTTTTAAGTTTGTCTCTGTCATTACCCAAATCCATTTTAACTGGGAGTAGATGAAATTAATTTTCCCCAAGCTGAGCGTTTTGCCCATGACAGGAACTGGTAAATGATCTCCTTGTCTTTATGTCAAGTCACAGACTTTTTCATCTTATTTTGTCCCTGTGTCCTGTTGAGGAGGGCAAGTGAGGGAGGGGCTGGGTGGCCACGTGGCAGCTGGCCAAGGTCAACCCAGCACACAGTTACCAACAAAAAGGGTGGAGTATATTCGTATTGTCATTTCTTGACTGGATTCATTCAGCTTTTTTCCTGTGGATAATTAAGGGGGTTTTTAAAAAGTAATGATAATGTTAGTTTACTTTGTAGTGGTATAAATACTGCTTTTTTTCATTTTTAAATACCCATTTTAAAGCTCTGAAGGTTTCAACTTTCATTTAAAAGTGAAAATCATTACAAAAACTTATTCATTAAAGTTACTGTGCTTAGTAAGATGCTATTTAAGGACTTAAAAAATAATTATTCTTTTATTAAGGAGAAAAATGTTCCTTATAAGCAGTAGAAGTAACAAAAGCTCATTTCCTCAGGATTTATGCCTTGTGCTAGAAGTTATGGTTTCTAGTCGGCTGCCAATGCCAGTAACAGGTAGTATGATGATTAGACTAGTCTTAATACCTTCCTTTCCCTTTGGATTCTTTAATGTCTAATAAGTGCTGAATTCACACACACACACCCCCCGCTTTCCCAGCAGAAGAGGCACTACTACAAGGATCACTTCTATCCAGCAGTCACTTTACAAAATTCTTAGGAACTTTGGAGAGCTGAGTATATCTGACACAATCTATCTTTCAAATAGATCAGCAGACACAGACTGTGATGTCTGTGCTTACAAAAGAACACATTTGCAGAGGAAAAATAGTGAATAAAACAAGTGCCTGCAAATACAGTTTATGAAGGTAGAACACAATCAACAACCATAAGACTTTGCCAACAAGCTAAAATTAGCATCCTTCTCTCTTATAACTACCACATATTTGATGACCACTGTTAATAAAACCCAGTATTCTAAGGGAAAGGACTACCTTAAAAGTTCTCAATAAGCTTCCATTATTTTCACACTATACTCACTTCCCTGCCAAATAAATGAAGGAAAAAGAAAATCCAAATAGAAAAAATACATATATTAACCTATATTAGAGCTATACTTCAAAACATAAAGAAAAAAGTATATTAAAAACTGTTTTCCTTATCATTTTCCAATTAAAAAATAGCTATTTTGAAAGTGTCTGAGACAGACCTAAAGTGACAGATCTGCATCCATTGTCATTTCCACTAAATGTCCTAAGATCATTTCTTAAAATTATTTTTAAATGTAAGTATGCTAATAACAAAATAGAATTAGTAGTTAGCAATATAAAAATACTGCTTTCTCTTCAAAATACCTTTAAAAAGTTGACACACATCAGTGTTAAATACTTTCAGAGTTTGGGGATACTTAGACATAGCTGATCTCAATGATACTTCTGCCCTAGTGAACAAAACCAGAAGGACAAAATGCATAACGCATTGTTTAACTCAATCTGTTCTCTTAAAACGAGATTAAAAAAATCAATTTGCTTTATATGTATTTTTGCTTCTGCTCTTCTGTTTGCACATTGGCATGCAAAAATTAAATTTGGAGTTTATCATTACCTCCAAATAAGCAGTTAATTTGAATATCAATTGGTCATATGAAGTCCTCAGAAATGCAACATACAACAAGGGTTTGTGCGATGGGTTCTCACTATTGGAGCAAGTCACTGATAACAGTTACTTGACACGCACAAAGTATTTTGAAGTCTGATTTCAGCACACCTAACCATTTTCTTAAGTAAAGGTTGGCATGTAACCAGATGATTACTAAAACCATGCTAAGTTCCTATTACTGGTAGTGATTACACAAAAATGTCTATTGTGTAACGTTTTGAAAATTTAGTCTCTTGAAAGAAATAATTCCAGAAGACTTGTTTAGGATTAATGTTTTTTATTGCTAGTTCATACTATCAATCGGTTCTATAAATAAAAAAAAAAGGACTGTAATCAGTGATTAACTCCTCTAGTACTCACAGCAATAATAGGCATTTATAATACATTATTGTGTATAAAATTGGTTTACTGCATTTCTATTTAGATGAGTATTTATGGTGATATACATATTTCCATACATTATAAGTGTGAGAGGGGCTTCAAATACTTAAAGGGGTTTTTCTTCCCTAATTTATCAAACATGCTAATGTACATTTTGCCTAAAACCGCAAGCTGTTTTTTGGGGGTTTTTGTTTGTTTGTTTGTTTTCACTTCAATTTAATACTATTATAGCAGAACTAAAGTCCTTTTCCTCACCAGACACTGTGAGCTTAAATGCCACCCCACTTCACTTTTTCAGCTGGAAAATATATGACAAACACGGTCACATCCCAGTAGTTCCCCATGGCACTTCAGAATTAAAAGATAATTCAAATGATATCTCACTAGAGGAAAAAAACAAACCCAAAGCTTACAATGACAAAGAGTAAAAAGATACTTTAACCTAATTCTTTTAGAAATCAAAAATAATGCTTTGTACTCCAAAAGGTGGAACTTGCCTCTGGGAAAGTCATTGCAGCACTTTTTAGATAAAAATCAACGTTAGGAAAAAATAATAATTTTGGAATAGTCAGGGACTGTGAGTATGATAATGAACTTTGGCACCCAATTAGGTAGGGAATACCTAAGCTCTTCAAAGCTCCATTTATGTATAAAGTAGATCAAAGTTGTCTGTCAACTGTCTTTGAAGAAAAGCGTTTTCAATTCCTATTTTCCTTCCTGCTCTGCTATCCGATTTTCCCCTCCTACATTCAGGATTCTGACAACTTTTAATGGCACCTTTCAGACAGCAAATCATTGGGCACAACTTAGAGAGATGGCTGGAGGAAACATTTTACTTTTACATGCAAGTTGAACCATTGTCATGTACAGAGCTTAATGAGGACTTGTTATTCCTCATATAATTTTAAATTGTAAAAGAGAATATGATCCACAAAATTCTATTTTGGAGTTAGTGGAGGATACTTATACTTGCTGCATTTAAGCACCTAACTCGAATTCGGAGACTCATCATATTGTCTATGCAGACAGATGCCTCCTGCTAGACGATGATTCTGAGCAGAAGTTCACTTTAGGGTTTTTAATTGCTCTGGACTACCTTCAGTATCCTTCCAGTATTTCACACAATTACAAATCAGCTGTATAGTCAATGATAGCAGTGAAAACCATTTCTGTAATAAATTCCTGCATTCAAATTGCTGCCTATTTTAGCAGAAGTCTAAGCAGATAGCTTAGATAAGACAACTAAGTTTTAGAAAGCTAGGATTTTATGTTTTCAGTTCTGTTGCAAAGCAACAGTCCAGTCATTTAAAAATAAACACATTCATAATTAAGTTACTAATAAACACAGTAAATTATGCCATACAATAATCTGTCGAGTCATGAATAAAATATTTGTAGTACCTGAGCAAATATGTTCTATGTTGGCACATCTCATTTATGATGCAATGTGAATAAAAACTTCTGTTAAACTGCACTTATTTTAACTGGGAAGCTGAATCTCAAGATGAAGCCCTTAGTTATATTTTTTAGTGGCACAATTAACACTTCAAGAAACAGCCAGCTGCTTTCTTGAAATATATAAAGTTTATCTTATATTTCACATGAAATCAACCTTTGATAACTGATTGTGCAAAACTGAAGACAAAACTTGGCATATATTGGTAAGAGCTAAGCAGATAAGTGTCCAGTCCAACTCTCTCAATATAAACAGAATTAAAAATTCCAAAAATTCATCAACCATCAGTGTGCATATTTTTTTGGTGTCAGATAATTTTATTATTTGCACAACATCTAGCACCATCAAAGTCTCTATAGTATTCCCAGACTTCAATATAAACTGTCTTAATGACATATTATGACTAAGAATGAAAAAAATATGGCAAATTCTGTAGAAGTAACTTTTGTATATCACAATTTATTTGAATTTTGCATTCATGTACTTATTTCTCAGTTAAGGAAAATGAAACCATGGCAATTATTCCTCCAGTGAACTTTGGAGAATCATCCTTATAGACACTGAATCAAAACCCAATCACTAAATAAAATACTGCAGATCCACAGGTACATTAAAAATAAAAACAAACAAAAAATGTATCTCCTATTTCTATGGTTTTGGGTTTTTTTCTAATAATGGGCATTTTGATCTCTTTAAGGTCAAGAGGAAGGTTTTACCAAATGTATTTGTTCCTCTATGTTATTGCCTTAAAACAAAAAATGTTCATTCTTTGTCTAATACTTGGTAATAAGTGGTTTCCTGGACATACTCAATCGGGAAGTGGAATCTTCAGGCAAAATGTGCTGTAATGGTGTCAGACTTAAAACAGTCTTGTGGGATGTTCTGTATAAATACAAGTCCCTCATCAAAGGCATTACAAGGAATCTTCATTAGTATGCCATCTCAAAGGTATATTTGGTCAGTCCAAATCATGGATGGTGTTATCAAATAATAGTGCCTCGTTCTATTTGGTGCTCTTAAAACAGTAGCAGATCATAACATAGCACTACCTATGAAAATGAGAATTTCTGTCCCTAATGTTGAAGATAGCAGCTTGAAAATCTAGTTTCTAAAGATGCTTTTTAAAGCAGCAAATTAAAAGAAGCATAAATACATTAATGAAAAGTTTAATGAATTGAAAGCCCATTGCAGTCCCTCCATTATTTTTGGATGGAGTCAATAGCACTGCATGGCTCAAACCCTTTAGCATTTATACCATTAAACACTTGAGAAATTGCCTTGAATAGAGTCAGGCAAACAGAATCAGTCTTCTCCATGCAAACCTCACATGGCCTTGGATTTTGTCAGAGATTTTTGTCAGAATAAGGGTTTCAGGATTTTATTTTGTAAGTTTCCAATTATCCCTAGTACTTTATAAAATGTTTCAGTTAAACAAGGGTAACATTTTCATTATGAGTACTCAATTCATGTAACTTAATCATGCAGCTAAGTTCCCATCAGCAAATCCAAAGTCAAAGAAGTCTCCAATGACATGTAACAAGAGAATTTCTATAGGAAATATTTTTCTTTATATTTTCAATTTAAATAAAACATTTAAATTATTCTCATATTTCTTTAAAGTGACAATATCTCTTTAGTTCAAATCAGACTGAGAAAACAATACAGTACTTAATACTTTATCCAAAGGTTTGTTTCTGTTTGTTTGGGGTTTTTTTTCTACTGCTTATTGAATACTATAGTCCAAATACATCTTTCTAATATTTTTGGTTGAATTTCTTATTAATATACTTTACAATTTATATATTATGTTCTTTAAATTTTCCTTAGTTCATTAGTATTTCTTGGAAGTCAGTTTCACATTTTAAACACTTTTTGACCATTTTCAAAAAAAATAGTTAGAAGCAGGAACAATGGAAATTGTTTTAGCAGAGTGGATAATTATGGGCCTGTTTATTTTTGTAATGCATACCTGATTGTGGTTAAAACTCTAGATTTGGAGAAAAGAGAAACTAAGTAAAATGTTTTTCTACTGTGTTATTTGTGTCAAGGAATCACCTAGAAACTATAACAAATAGAAGGATGACCATGCTAAGGAGACTAATATTAAAATACATTATCTGTACTAAAACATCTGTTCTCTAAATAGGAGAGATGGAGTCACAAAAGAAGAGGCACAGAATGGTAAAATGATTGCCACTGTTACATAGCACACTGGCGTAAGTGAGCAATGAAGCCTGTATTTCCTGTCCTTCTGTGCACTTGCCTTCTTCCTGGAACTATGCTGCCTCTTGTATTCAACTAATCAATATATCAACATTCCGTAGTGCTACATTTACAGCTTTCCTCTAGAGAATAATACATGGATATGAACTACTGAAGACCCATAAACCAAAGATAAGAAGATAAGAAACATCATTATCTCTATTATTTAAGAGTTGGAAAGTGAAAACTTGAGGACCTCAAATCCCTGCAACAGTATCACTAGAAACACACCAGTGCGAAGCCTGCATTCCTGAAGAAGAGAAGGCCCCAGAACATTCAAATGATTTGCAGAAGATGACATGGGAAATCTATAGCAAAACATTTACCTTGGATTGCTTAACTCCCAACCCTGCATCTTAATCATAGAATGCTTCTTCCCCCCTAAACTAAATGTGATAAATGGACACATCTAAGCCTAAGTCTTCTCCCTCCCTCAAGGTATCTTAGGAACTCCTATCAGTTTTGATGGTTTGCGTCTGAGCACAGCTTAAGACAGAAGTTTGGCCTTTGCTTTTTTTTTTTTTAAGCAGTTGATACTTTGTTAAAAGTGAAAATGAAAATAATAATAAAAAAATCCTCTTGTCTGTACCTTTTATTCATTTTTGGTATTTGACATTTTGGTTAAAAGCATGTTTTGGAATACAGTACAATTTCCCAGATCTGGAAACTGGTTTAATATATGTGTTAAATCATCCTTAGATTATATACTTATCCCTTTGGGTTAAAGAAGATTAAATAATGACATGTACATACTCTCTGTATATAGGACCAATTTCTTGAATGCTATGCTAATTGTTATGTTTTAAGCCTCAAGAAATTATTTTAATCATCATATTGTATAAATATATTCAAAACAATTATATTTATATTCTCACTATAGAGCATTTTCCAGTGGATTTTTCAGGCATAAGAAGAAAAATGAGTCAAAGAAGGAGAGAAGGAATAAATATACAAACGTAACCATAGCAAGAAACTGGTATCGTAGTTAGGCTTCCTGAGAGTAGTTATGGAGCGATATGAATTTATAGAAATAAACTAAAAAGTTTGTTTTTGTAGAAGGGAGTATAGTTTATTCTGAAATGGATTCAGATATAGATTTTTCCCTTCTGCTGAAACCTTATTTTTGTTTTGAAGAAGCAGGAAAAATGGCATGTAAAATGGCAGGATGGCATCTAACAGAACCCTTAAAAGCAAGTCTGTAGCCATTATCTAACTCAGCTGGTCCACAGAGAACTGAGAAGATGGAGCAAATGAGTTTAACATTTCATAGTAGAACCAATTTGCTATAAATTGAAGTAGAATTTCAGGGACATGGGTTTGCTTGCCAAATTTCTATTCGGTAAACATGAAGTCATTCACTTCACTTCTTAAAAATGGGGTTTAGATTCCTGGAAGCAATAGCTACAACATTGTCTTGAAATTAGGGGCACAGACATGTTGGCAATAAGATAAGTGTTCATTAACATAGTTGGATGTGCTTCATGAATACGTCACACAGATGTACACATAGGGAATGTCGTTAAAGTGGCTGCAAATTTACGTAAATTACTGTAAAAATAGTCTAAATTTGGTCTCTAGCAATTAAATACTAACAGGGATAAATTATATCAAACATTTAATTTGGTTTAGAAATTTAGCACTTAATTATCTACTTTAAGACTTTTTTTAAATGGCTAGCATGACCTACTTCCCTTTGGTCAAAGGATAAGGAAAATGCATATTTTTATATCTCCTTTCTACTTTGTCAGTTGTCTCTTGTGCCACAAGCCTCATCTTCTTAACATACTTCCATTTTATCCAAAACTACCTTCATGCTAGCTATAAAGCTAGGACAGAACACCCATAGAAGTCTTTGTTTACTTTCATTCTTTTTCCTAGACATTGCTATTGTCAGATATTAGGAGACATATTAATCTCAAGTACCAGCCAAATGGGGAGGGAAAGGAAAGGTGCAACAGGCAAAGAACCAAGTTTATCATGCCATTCACTCCATGTTTTGATATACAGTCACAAGCAAAATCCAGAACCATCCTGAATGTCTTGATTTGCAATAATGTACTACGTTGATTCCATACAGTAGCAAAGTCTATACAATGACACTGGCATAAATAACACTGGAAATGGAATTGCAAGTAAAGATATGTTATATCACTGTTGGTACATACGGATTCTTTGCTTACAGATAATTTTGGATTATTTTCTGATTCATTTAGTGATCCATCTAGAAGTACCTAAGAAACATTGGTTCACAAAAATTTTACTTGAAAACATGTCATTTACTATATATTCTGTATCACAATAAGGTGAGGGACTGTGATAAGTCCATTCTTTCTCCTCCTCACCCACCTCGCCTTCCCATGTACCTCTGTGCAACAAGTATGAGGCTCTGGCTGTGGAAGGCCACTCAAGCGAGGATATGGATGACAGCCAAGCTACTCCAGAGGTAGCACCTAGGCCCAAAAGGCCCATGCCTCGTGTCGTGACCACCCCCACAAAGAAGAAAAGGAGGGTTACAGTCGTAGGGGACTCCCATCTGAAGGGTACAGAGGGCCCGATATGCAGGGCAGACCCTCCTTTCAGAGAAGTCTGCTGCCTCCCCAGGGCCCATGTTAAGGACATCACTAGGAAACTCCCCAGCCTGGTACCTCCCTCTGACTATTACCCACTGCTGCTCCTCCACGTGGGTGGGAATGAAGCAGAGACATGTAGCACAAAAGTGATCAAAAGGGACTTCAGGCTCTTGGGACAGTCACTGAAGGATTTGGGAGGGCAGGTAATAGTCTCCTCCCTCCTTCCAGTTAAGGGCAGCAACGTTGGGAGGAACAGATGGACACAGTCCATAAATGCATGGCTCCGTGGCTGGTGTCAACGCCACAACTTTGGGTTCTTTGACAATGGGGCGGCCTACATGGCACCAGGCCTGATGAACCCTGATGGGATTCATCTCTCTCAAAGGGGGAGGAGGATCTTTGCCCAGGAACTAGCGGGGCTCATCGACAGAGCTTTAAACTAGGCTCGAAGGGGGAGGGGGATAACATCAGGCTTGCCAGCGACATGTTGTGGGACGAGGTGCCCAGGTTGGAGGGATGGGGAGCTGGCAAGGGCCCTCGGCCTACTGCTCAGAGATGTGCTGGACGCACTACAGCATGCTCGAAGCCTAGAGGAGATGAGCAACAGGGACCAATGGGGTAACACTGGGAAGATACATCAAAAGAATTCCTGCCACCCCAGCCAATAAGTCAGCCTCATCGGGGGCACAACTGAAATGCCTCTACACGAACGCACGGAGAATGGGGAACAAACAAAAGGAGCTGGAGACATGTGTGTGCCTGCAAGGCTATGACCTTATTGGCATTACAGAGAGGTGGTGGGATAGCTCCTATGACTGGAGTGTTGAGATGGAAGGGTACAGGCTATTTAGGAAGGACAGGCAGGGCAGGCAAGGAGGGGGCATCACCCTCTACATCAATGACCAGCTGGAATGCATGGAGCTCCACCTGGGGATGGATGAGGAGCTGACCGAGAGCCTATGGGTCAGGATTAAAGGGAGTGCTGGAGCAGGGGACATAATAGTACGGGTCTGCTACAGACCACCTGACCAGGGAGACCGAGCAGATGAAGCCCTCTACAGGCAGATAGGAGCAGCCTCACGCTCACAAGCCCTGGTCCTTACAGGGGACTTCATCCACCCCGACATCTGTTGGAGGGACAACGCAGCAGAGCGCAAGCAATCCAGGAAGTTCCTGGAATGTGTTGATGACAACTGTCTCCTCCGAGTGACATAGGAGCCCATGAGGAGAGGTGCCATGCTGGACCTTGTTCTCACCAATAAGGAGGCCCTGGTAGGGGATGTGAAACTCAAGGGCAGCCTTGGCTGCAGTGACCACGAAATGGTGGAATTCAGGATCCTCAGAGCAGCGAGGAGGGCGTGCAGCAAGCTCGCTACCCTGGACTTCAGGAGAGCAGACTTTGGCCTCTTCAGGGATCTGCTTGGTAGAATACCATGGGACAAAGCCCTGGAAGCAAGAGGGGCCCAAGACAGCTGGCTAATATTCAAGCATCACCTCCTCCAAGCTCAGGAGCGATGCATCCCAACAAAGAGGAAGTCAAGCAAATCCACCAAGAGGCCCCCATGGATGAACAAGGAACTCCTGGGCAAAGTCAAACAAAAAAAAGAAGCCTGCAGAGGGTGGAAGCAAGGGCAGGTAGAATGGTTTGGGTTGGAAGGGTCCTCAAAGATCATCTAGTTCCAACCCCACTGCCATGGGCAGGGACACCCTCCACTAGACCACGTTGCCCAAAGCCTCATCCAACCTGGCCTTAAACACTTCCAGGGATGGGGCCTCCACAACCTCTCTGGGCAACCTGTTCCAGGGCCTCACCACCCTCACAGTGAGGAATTTCTTTCTGACATCTAATCTAAATCGACCCTCCTTCAGCTTAAACCCATTACCCCTTGTCCTGTCACTACACTCCCTGATAAACAGTCCCTCACCATCTTTCCTGTAGGCCCCTTCAGGTACTGGAAGGCCGCAATGAGATCTCCCCGGAGCCGCCTTTTCTCCAGGCTGAACAACCCCAACTCTCTCAGCCTGTCCTCACAGGAGAGGTGCTCCAGCCCTCTGAGCAGCTTCATGGCCCTCCTCTGGACTTAAAGTTGCAGCACAAAATTAGTCATTTGAATTGAATTATCATTAGGACTCAGCAACTAGGAAATGTCTATTAGGCACTTCATAGAAAGAAGCTTTCTATTTTCTTTAGCAAGGATGCTTAATCCACCAATATTTATCTGTTTGCTAAATATATAACTAAGCTCCTGCTTCACTCCCCTTCCTCCCCCTCCCTGAAAACAAAGACCCCATCAAAACATCTAGCTACAGAAATAGAAAAATCATCTGAGACACAACAATCCTCTGAATGTAATAGTATTCAAATTATCAGGAAGTAAGAGAATAAGTGTCACTGAATGGAAGAAAAGAGGATGGCTTTAGCACTGTGTCAGGAGTAACAATAACCTATACTTTAAAATCAAGGTTTCAATAGCCATGAATCACAATGAATAGACTGATTCCCGAGAACTGTTTATTCACATAGCTCTGTTCCAAATCACAAAAATTAAGACTACTGCTGTAAGAGGCTGCTAGAAATATTGAAAAATTATAAAGCAGTCTGTTTTAGATAGTTTCCATTCCTCCATGAATAATCATGTGGTTTTGGAAAACATGGAGGTTTCCAAGACACCATGAACAAGTCTCTTTAAGACTACAAACTATTAGAAATCCATTCTGGTCATAGTATTTTTAATATTAAGTTTTTTTAATAATTCTTGTGACTGACTAATAAAAGGAGCACTCACATGTTCATAACAACAGAGAATTCTGCCACAGAATACAAGTAACATCACACACAATTTCATAGATTAATAAATTCATTGTTAGTACACTAAAATATTAACAACAAGCCGTCTATACTGATTTCTCATTATGGATGTCTGTGTTGGAATAGTTATGCTAGGATAGTCTTGTTCTCTGTGCTACAGCAGTAGGACAGGCCCTGGCTGGTGGGGCCCTACCCTGCTGCCCTGGGGACCCCCCACCACTCCCGGTTCCCAGGCAGTCTCTGGCATCACTGCACCCAGACCCCATCTTAGACACTGCACAGAGCAACACAATGGAGAAGAACAGTTTGTTAGCCAAATAAGCATGGATAGAAAAAATTAAATATGCTATGGATAATTGGCTGCCAGAGTTTTGGAAATTTGTAGAATAAAACAAAATTGAAATGTTGTTAGCGAACCTGATAGTGAGCCCCAGTATATAATAGGTCCAGTTTAAAACTGTTCTTTCTTTCAAAAGTATCACATTGACTTTCTGCCAATGAGGTGAATTCAACTTAAATCTCTGTGGAAATTTTTTTCACTGATAAAGTTTCTCTTTCTTTGTATTCCTCTATTTTTTACTAGCTTTTTTTGAGTAATCCAAGAAAAATATAACCCTTTAATTCACTTGATTTTCTGTATTAGATTGGTTTAATCAAGAGTAGTGACCATAAAAAAATCCAGTATCTATGGATCTGATATTAAATCTATTCTAGCACGATCAGATGTGTGGAGCCAGATGCATGTGGAGGGTTGACCTTGACTGGAGGCCAGGTGCCCACTAAAGCTGCTCTATCACTCCCCTCCTCAACTGGACAGGGGAGAGAAAATATAACAAAAGGCTCACAGGTCAAGATAAGGACAGGGAGAGATCACTCACTCATTACCATCACAGGCAAAACAGACTCAACTTAGAAAAATCATCTAATTTATTACACAGCAAAACAGAATAGAGTAACGAGGAATAAAACCAAATCTTAAAACACCTCCCCCCTCCCTTCTTACCTGGCTTAACTTTACTCCCGATTTCTCTACCTCCTCACCCCCAGTGGCACAGAGGACACAGCAAATGGGGATCGTGGTCAGTTCATCACACGTTGTCTCTGCCGCTTCTTCATCCTCAGGAGAGGACTCCTCACACTCTTCCTCTGCTCCAGTGCAGGGTCCCTCTCACGGGACACTGTCCTCCACCAACTTCTCCAATGTGAATCTTTCCCACAGGTTACAGTTCTTCACGAACTGCTCCAGCATGGGTCCCTTCCACAGGGTGCAGACCTTCAGGAGCAGACTGCTCCAGCGTGGGTCCCCATGGGGTCACAAGTCCTGCCAGCAAACCTGCCCTGGCATGGGCTCCTCTCTCCACAGGGCCACAGGTCCTGCCAGGAGCTTGCTTCAGTGTGGGCTTCCCATGGCGTCACAGCATTCTTTGGATGCATCCACCTGCTCCAGCATGGGGTCCTCCATGGGCTGCAGGTGGAATCTCTTATCCCCATCATCCTCCATGGGCTGCAGGGGGACAGCTTGCCTCTCCATGGTCTTCACCACAGGCTGCAGGGGAATCTCTGCTCTGACACCTGGACCACCTCCTCCCCCACCTTCTTCACTGATCTTGGTGTCTGCAGAGTTTCTTACATCTTCTCACTCCTCTCTCTGGTTGCAAAAACTACTGCTAGTTTGGTTTATTTTAACTTCTTAAATATGTTATCACAGAGGTGCTGATTGGCTTGGCCTTGGCCAGGGGCGGGTCCATCTTGGAGCTGGCTGGCATTGGCTTTATCAGACACAGGGGAAGCTTCTAGCAGCTTCTCACAGAACTCACCCCTGTAGCCTCCCTGCTACCAAAACCTTGCCATGCAAACCCAAAACAATGTGCATATACCCTCAATGACACTTCTTAGGTGTCCTATAAACCCAAGTATGGAGCAATGCAGGGAAAATTGTTGTTTTCCTGATATGCTCGCTTACTGAGAGTTAATATCAAATGTAGTTAACACAGATGTTACCAAAGTAAATAGAACCCCTTTTACCTACAATTAAATCAACAATAAAGTTTCATGTCAAGATGAGGAGAACACATAATGCAAACCAAGAGGTTTCTTTTTGTCACTAATCACAGACACTAGAACAGATGAAAGTTGAAAGAAAAAAAAAACACAGTTGCCCTAGGCATGGTTTTACTATTTTTTTTTTCTTGTTCTTTACAGTTTGGTTCAGTGAACTGATTCTTCTGAATAGTTCACTAAGTTGTGACTACTCTACAAATTCCCATAAATACCTGCTTATCATTTGGTTTTCAGAACAATATCATGTTATAATTCCCTCCAAATATGAAATGACGATATATGCTCACAACACTTTTTTATATGTGTAACAAAGTCTTGAAATTTAAATATGATTACATTTCAGCAGGTCATTCAATCTGTCCCCTTGTCAGTGCATGTAACCCTCTAAAGCATATTTGCTAGTGCTCTATCTTGTCTACTCATACAAGAGCCAAGCTAACAGATTGCTAAATGAATTTGTAGAAACTTTTTAGAGTTTAATAAAACTCATGGTAAGATCATAGTACAAATTCATAAAGAACTAATTTAAGTTTTCATGCTTATTTTGTATCTGAGTTATGTATCAAGGAAACATTAAATTCTTCAAATATTAAGGTTTGTTTGGCTTGTAGAAAAAAGATCCATGTGTGTATTAGATCATATAATGGCTGACATTATTGAATAACCATTTTTAAACTCAAATTACCACACCAAGAATTGCCGGTGACTTAAATATGGCCAGAATTTCTTCTACATAACTCCCATCCTCCATTACTAATTCTAATTTGCTACTGTACATGAAGGTTGATACAAAGGGCTGAACAAGCTGTGCTGGACTGTTAATTTTTAGGAGCTAACACATTGGTCACATCTGTCCTGGTTTAACCCCAGCCAGCAACTAAACACCACATAGCCTCTTGCTCACTCCCAATCTAGTGCGATGGGGGAGAAAATCGGGGAGAAAATTGGAAGAATAAAAGTGAGAAAACACATGGGTTGAGATAAAGACAGTTTAATAGGTAAAGCAAAAGCTGCACACACAAGCAAAGCAAAAGAAGGAATACATTCACCACTTCCCATGGGCAGGCAGGTGTTCAGCCATCTCCAGGAAAGCAGGGCTCCATCACGCGTAACAGTTACTTGGGAAGACAAAACACCATCACTCTGAACTTGTCCCTCTGTTTCTTTCTTCTTCCCTCAGCTTCACATGCTGAGCGTGACGTCATATTGTATGGAATATCTCTTTGGTCAGTTGAGGTCAGCTGTCCTGGCTGTGTCCCCTCCCAACTTCTTGTGCACCCCCAGCCTACTCGCTGGTGGGGTGGTGTGAGAAGCAGAAAAGGCCTTGGCTCTGTGTGAGCACTGCTCAGCAGTAACGAAAACATCACTGGGTTATCAACACTGTTTTCAGCACAAATCCAAAACAGTCCCGTACTAGCTACTATGAAGAAAATTAACTCTATCCCAGCCAAAACCAGCACAACATCATAATGATATTAGTTCTGAATGTATTGTAAAATATGACATGGATTGGTATTTTTACTTATTAGGCCTTGGTTCTTTAGTTTTATTTTAATTTTTTTCCATTGGAAAAAGTTGTACATTTAAAAATTTATCATAAAGGTAAATCTTTCATTCTTTCAGAAGTGATGTAATTTAAATGCTCCTGAACAAATATGAATGCAGCCTAATGCACTGCAGCAGCTGTGCTTTCAGGACACATCTGAATAATAAATGCTATAGGACATACATCTGAATAAGGAGTAGATGAAAAAATTCTCAAATTTGTCTGCTCAAGTATGGCATATCCTTTGTAACATAGCCCAGAACTAAGATTATGCCTCGGGGGGGGGGGGGGGGATGTTAAATTAAACTAGTATTTAATCTTTCTGAACTATAAAAAGTTTTGTTTAGACTGACTTCTGGAAATTTTTTTTTTTTTTTCTGAGAATGAAGTACTTGACTTGATGGGCAGCACTAACAATTTTTCTGGATCATTTAGCTTATTCCTTATCATGACTTATTGTTAGTCTCTAGGAATCATTCTGAACAATATACTGCACAATATAGAGTGCAATGTGTCTCACCAGTTTATGACTTTTTATTGCTGTTATATTTTTCTATGACCTTGAAATGCATTAAATATGATAAATAATGTAGTTATTTCATAGAATACTGTGAAGCACATTTAAGTTTCTGATGTGTAGTATAGGTAACTCCCAGTTCAGCTTCTTTGGTGGCATAACAATTGAAATCCAGTTTGAACCTTGCAGAACCCACACTTAATTGTTGTCATTTGTGTGTCTTAATAAGCTTTTGGCTATGCTTTAACGAAGCTTGGGAAAGCTTGTCAGCAATAGAGCCAAAACCTGTAAATTTTTGGTCAGAATAATTATGTCTTGCCCTGAAACAGAAAGAAAAATCATCCGCTAAAGAGTGGGTACAATGTGTAATCAGTGGGTTTTCTCTTCATGCTACTACTGTTTATGAGCTAGTTATCATAGTTGTGAATCAGACTTAATCCTTTATTTGCACAGAGACTTACACTCAGAAGTTATTGCGTTGTAAGAGACATTGATCTCCATGGAACACAGCCATTTAAATTAAAGGTGTTACTACTTATGGTATGTAAGCAGATTAACACCTAGAAATTTTTAACCTGGAGGAGGATGAAAGTAGTCTTAGTCAAGATGCATGAAAATTCCTACAATGAAGCAAGAGATCTACATTTATCTTTTATTTTAGCACCTCAAATGATTTGAATACTAAATGTTTTCAAAGTGTGTAAGGTATCTGCAAATACTACAGCATCTTGTTATTGCACCTCCAGCACTACACAGAGAAAACCCTGATACTAAACCAGCAGCTATATCAGATATAAATCTAACACACAAAACCACAAGATAACATACTAATATTTCAAAGCAAATATCTATTTAATTTTCCATTATTTTTAACTGATATCCAACTGGGTTTACAGTTGCGCTTCAATAATGCAAGTATATATGTTATTACTAAGACACACGTAGTTAAATATGTAGGGTGGGCTTTTAAAATTATTAACCCCGTTCTAATTGAAGTTATCACTGAGTTGAGTGATCACTGAATACTAGGCTGCATATTTGAAAAAAATAGCCCTCCATGGTAAAATTTCTTGTACAATGCAAGTGATAATGTCAACTTTATACCCATCAAAACAGAGGTCTGAGCAGCAAATCACTACAGATTCATAACAGCTTTTCATTTAAGAATATCAGTGTTCCAAGTCTCTCAAAAAAACCCCCAAAAAACCACTGAACATACCGAATTTTATCATCTCAAAAGAAAAACAGAGCTGAGCAGGTATATTTTGGAAAGTGAAAAGATACCATCAAGCAGACTGCAGTCACTTTTTTGTCCTTTTGTTTATTCTTCTCAAAATCTGTCCTTCATTGGCATTTTGATCCTTTGAAACACTTTTGTATGAAATCTGATTGCTTTTTGAACTCTTCTAACTATCTGCTATATTCAGAAATGTTTTATTTTCCATTGGTAGAGGCAAAATATTAGGCAGGCTAACTTTTTAGTTTATTTTTTTTCTCCATGATCTAGTTCAAGTTTAGAAGTATACATACTTGATCAAATGAATGTGAAAGGTAGTGCATGCAGAACTCTGAAGCTACATTGCCTAGACATAGATAGATTCATAAATTAATTTCAAATTTTTAATAAGAACTCACTTTCTTACAAATAACACTTTCAAGGGAGCTTCACCCAGTACAGAAGAGACATGGAGCTGTTGGAGAGAGTCCAGAGGAAGGCCATAAAGATGATCAGAGGGCTGGAGCACCTCTCCTGTGAGGACAGGCTGAGAGAGTTGGGGTTGTTCAGCCTGGAGAAAAGGCGGCTCCGGGGAGATCTCATTGCGGCCTTCCAGTACCTGAAGGGGCCTACAGGAAAGATGGTGAGGGACTGTTTATCAGGGAGTGTAGTGACAGGACAAGGGGTAATGGGTTTAAGCTGAAGGAGGGTCGATTTAGATTAGATGTTAGAAAGAAATTCCTCACTGTGAGGGTGGTGAGGCCCTGGAACAGGTTGCCCAGAGAGGTTGTGGAGGCCTCATCCCTGGAAGTGTTTAAGGCCAGGTTGGATGGGGCTTTGGGCAATGTGGTCTAGTGGAGGGTGTCCCTGCCCGCAGCAGGGGGGTTGGAACTAGATGATCTTTGAGGTCCCTTCCAACCCTAACCATTCTATTATTCTGATTCTATGATAAATGGCAGTCAGTGTGAGGCCCTACAGCAGCATGTAGCAGTTGGAACTACATGTGATAATATTCCAGCCAGATCACTTTTTCTCGTTCTAAAAGAAGTGAAGAAACAAAACTCCTGAATATGTCAAACCTAAGAACATCTCCAGTGTCTATCATTCCACAGGAAAAAAAATTGTACTTTACCTCAGTAACCCCTGTTTTAAGTAGTTCCAGTTCAGAACATTAACCCTCCTGCATGTCTACAGTGTCTAAAAACAAGGAAATGCATATAATAAGGAACTTAAGAATTATTTACATTTACACAGAAAGCTATTTTTAAACTGTGTTATTTGAGGTAATAAATGAAGCACTTTAAATGAGATTTTAATTTAAAATTTTCCTGTCAGTTATACTGGGATAACAAATCACAAATTAATCGTGATCTATGTTTTCACAGACTAGCCACTGATTTAAAGAACTACTTTGAATCTTTCTTTGTCCAATGCAAATAAATATTTAGTCTTTGGTTTTCATTCAATATCTGAGCCAGAACAGCATGTTCTTTCTTGAGATGTCATATTTGAGTAGTTTAATTTAAGAAATACAAATCATAAAACTTATGAGTTTATATGGCAGCTGATCCTTTTTAGCTTTCTGTTCTTTCAGTTTGATTTCCTTATGGGGGTTTGTTTGTGGTTTATTATTATTATTATTATTATTATTATTGTCATTTATTATAAGTTGGGTATAGCACCAACAGTCTGTTTCCAAAGGACTTTCAAAGGGCTCCTTATGTTTTTTTGATTGGTTAGTTCCATAAACTCACAGGAAATTAATCTGAAAAGAAAGTTCATTAACTGTAATATATATTTAACCAGAACTCTGCTGCTGAGCTGCTGGGATTGGCGACTCAGTCTCTAAGAGGCTTAGCTTCCTGTCACGTTTTCCTTTTATTTTCCTTTGCCCATTCACTCAATGTAAAATAATGCAAAGTCAGCACAAGACATCTTCACTATGATTATCTCTTTTGAAAAAAAACCTATAAGGATAGATATGACAAGAATAATAAAATAAGGCTACACAAATAAGACCTAACCTTGAAGAATATCCTTGGAGTAACAAGAATGCCTATAACACCTATCATGTAAGAAGCAAGCATGGAAGACATGGGAGACCTTCAGAGGAAGCTTTGGGACTTAGAGAAAGGTGAAAGTGGGAGATAATAGGTAAGGCAAAATGGAGACTTGGCCCCTCTCTTATGTGTAAGAAGTGTCTGTGGCTGATGCCAATTTTGTTCTTTGAAAATTATTATGAAGTGGAAGAGCCACTGAGACCTGATATCTACTTTTTTTCTTTTTTTTTCCCCTATATACAGCATAGTTCAGTCTCAAGGATTAATATTACTTCATGAACAATTCTTACATAGAATCAAAGAGAAGACAAAAACCTGCTCTGAAGTTTTTTCTCATTCTTAAATTACGATCTGACATCAGTTTCTTCATGAAGCATCCTGACAATATACTGTGAATCTTAACTGGGAGCCCATGACTCAAGGAAGCCCTTCAGTTTTCATTGCCATCTTAGGTCTTCATGTCTTTTCTATTACTGTCAGAAAAGAAGTAAAAAGGTCTGCTGTGATCATGTTTTGTGAAATGGTCTGGAACCACACAGCTACTTCATATGTATTAAAATAAGAGAAGTTAATCTAATTTCATTTTTAATCTGTTCCACCAAAATTAACAAGCAATTCATATATTTTTAAAATAAGTATTTTATCTGTCATTACCCAAGCTGAAAACTAGTTCCAATTACTTAAACCATTTCTTCATAAATTTATAGTATTTCTAAAGAGGTAGGGTATGTTTGGAACACCCAGTTCATCTTTTGTGGAGCTATTGTAGAATCATAAATCTAGTCTCCATAGCATGTGAGAACTTTATCCAGAAAGTCCTATACCTCTGAAACAGCAGAGCACCACAAAACTGCATTTGTTCTGTTCTCATGCCTTGCAATATCTGCATCTTTATTAATGGATGCCAGGCAAATATGTATTTATTATTTGTTTTGAAGTTGGTAAAATGAATAAGTTGTGAATCAAAACAAACATCATAATTTCGCAAGGATTTGGATCTCGAAAACATTTTGTATAATTTTTGTAATATTTGGGAGTCTATGCATATTTTCCAGTGGCTTTCTTACAGAAGATAAATAAGTACAATAAAATAATGGAGAGTACATGGAGGAGAGAGAGCAATAGTCTAAAACTAATAACTTTTAAGGAAAACTATTTAAATCAGTAATAACTTTGTATTCAGAAGCAGGATTAAAAACTTATGTTTGGAGACTTATTTTTTTTTCCTGCTGAGGCCACTTTAGTTCATTGATTTGGCCAAAGGTAACCATTAGAGAATTATTTGCTCAGGAAAATCTCTGCTACTGTACCAGTTGAATGTGCTCTTGCCAGTATCAATAGGAAGGGGAGGAGAAAGGGTATCTGTCGGTATGCTTGGATCATAAATGTGTAGGTGGTTTTAACAGAGTAACTTACAAAATAATTGCAAAAAGACCCCTTAATTATTTGATTTTATCATTGGGGAAAAAAAGGGGGTGCGTGTGTCAGAATTATTAAAAGTGAAAACAAAAGTATGGAAGAAAAAAAAGATAAGATGGATGTTGTTGATTACTATAATAAAAGCTTTTAAACTTATCTGTTGCTGGCTATCTGTACAAAACCCACAAGACCTGTCACAGATTTGAGTTTTATTAAGACTAGTACTATAACTTTCTCTTAAAATTTCCTCTCTCTGAGAAACCGTATCCTGGGCTGCACCAAAAGAAGCATGACTGGCAGGTCAAGGGAGGTATTTCTACCCCTCTACTCCACTCTTGTGAGACCCCACCGCGAGTCCTGTGTTCAGCTCTGGGGGCCTCAGTAAAAGAAGGACATGGAGCTGTTAGAGTGAGTCCAGAGGAGGGCCATGAAGATGATCAGAGGGCTGGAGCAGCTCTCCTATGAGGACAGGCTGAGAGAGTTGGGGTTGTTCAGCCTGGAGAAAAGGCGGCTCCAGGGAGACCTTATTGCAGCCTTCCAGTACCTAAAGGGGGCCTACAGGAAAGCTGGAGAGGGACTGTTTACAAGGGCATGGAGTATTAGGACAAGGGACAATGGCCTTAAGCTGAAGGAGGGTAGACTTAGATAAGATATTAGGAAGAAATTCTTTACTGTTAGAGTGGTGAGGCCCTGGAACAGGTTGCCCAGAGAAGTTGTGGAGGCCCCCTCCTTGGAAGTGTTCAAGGCCAGGTCGGGTGGGGCTTTGAGCAGCATTGTCTACTGGAAGGTGTCCCTGCCCATGGCAGGGGGGTTAGTAGTAGATGATCTTTGAGGTCCCTTCCAACGTAAACCATTCTATGGTTCCATGATTCTATAAATTTATTTCTTAATCTTCAGTTTCTCTAAGAAAGGATATTATGTTTTTGTAGAAACTGTGTGTCTATGCCAAAAAAGGAAGTTCTAGAGTTACTGTCTTTCTCACGCGCGTCTCACGCTGATAATTCATGCAACAGAGCACTGGGTTCATAGAAGCATATATTAGTGTGCATGTTTATATATAATACGTTCTTCACCACATGTTGTTAATAGCTATCTAATTACAGCAGTGCAGTATGGGTTTGAATTTGGATTCTTTCAGGTTATAACAGCCAGTAGAAGGAAGTAATACCACAACTCTGGTAGCACAGTTCTGCGCCTTGTATGTTCCTGGTGAACAATTGTACTGTGGTAAAATATCTCCTGGAAAAACACAAGCATAGAAGGAGATTCAGATTTGAGACATTTTAATAGGATACTAAAGTTTGCCTCTCCTCTTTCAGAATGAACTTTTATTCTGACTTCCCCCCAAATTTAATGATTATCCCCAAATACACAGAAATGGCCACAGCATAAAATCAAAATAGACCTCTCTTGATTCATATTTTTAAAATGTATTAATACTGAGAGTCTATCAGAGGCCTGCTCCTGCTATGTTGGGACTAAGGAAAGGTGAGGTGGGAAGTGAAAAATGGGAAAAGAACTTCATTTTGCTCCTCCACACTAAAGAACAAAGACTTTACCAGACTTTGGCTCCTTCCAGACCTGTCCTAGAGCTCCCAGGAAGATGTATAAATGAGGCTATTCACATCTGGATGCATGAGGTCATACTGATCAGTACAGAACATGCTACATGTACAAAAAGAATTACACAACAGAACCGATGGCAGCAAATGGAGACCGGATATGACAACTCAGAAAATGGAAAAGAATATTTCTGTACTGTCCCATTTCTTCTAACATATGCCAGATCTTTCTTAAAATGTCTTCATGGAATGTGATGACAAACTGGTAGGGAAAAAAAAAGTCATGACTATGCTATGAGAAGGGACTTGTATGAAAAGGTGAAAATCACAGGTCAGTCTGGTGATGTGCTTTAGCTGAGATCATCAGTGAAAGCATTATTATGGACAGCAGGAAAAGGTGGACTTGGTAACAATGAATGAGAGAAGGCAGGCATATAAAAACAATTAAGTTGTGATGACAATTTAAAATGCTGTTTACATTCTTTCTAAAAGTTCACAGACATTTCTGAAATATATACCTTAGAATATTCTGAAAGAGGGTTAATAATTACTTTAAATATTCTTTTCTTTAGTAGTAGAAGCCAGCTACTATTTCAGGGTAGTAAACATCAATATTAGCAAATCTTTCATAATTACTAGTCAACACCATATTTACAACACACATCTGTCATGATCAAGTGACTTGAACAGTTGAAAGATGACTCTGCATATTGATGCTATACTTTAATCAACACTTCAGTCTCTTTATTTATTAACGATGGTCAAAATATAGGAAGGATGCAACGTAAATCCTTTTTAATAGAAAGAGAGGAAACAAAAGCTGTAGTCTATATTTTGGGAAATTTTGGTCTGGGGGAAAAATGTCAAGTTCATACAAGTTATATTTTGATTTTTTATTAGTTGAGTAAGACGGCATGGAAAACAAGATCTGCTTATGAAACAGACTGTTAAATAGGAAGAATAGCCCTCTCCCCTGGGGTGTCCACCTACCTCTACCAATGGGCCCAAGTCAGCCTGAGGCCATCAGTTGCTGTCAAGCTAGTCATTGGAGTGCCAGTCTCCAGCCCCATTCTTGGATTTTCTGGATTTCCTGGAATGACTTTGGGCCTCGCTTGTGACCTTCTATTTGCCTGTTGATCACTGGACTGTCAGTAGGACCTTTTGCTGTCAGCATCCTTCTCTGCTCGCCTGACTTGGGATTGCACCTCAGTGGTGACGTGAATCTCCCTGCCCTGCAAGGCCTCTCAGGGGCAGGCTGAACCCTCCACTTGGCCTTGCAAACTCTTCAGTGGCGGTTTCAGCACCCTGCCCACCCTGTGACATGACAATGGACTCCTGGCAACACCTGCCTGGGCCCCATGGTGTTTGGGGACTGATCCATGGTGACTCCAACACACAGATCCCCACAGGTCCCTGAAATAGGTCCATGGGGACTCTTCACCTGGCCTAGGATCCAGTTGACCTTGTGCATGCCCCTACTATGACCACAGGGGTTCATAACCAAGTGCCTCCAGAGCTGTGTAAGGCATGAGGACAAACCTTGCTGAAAGGAGAAGCTGGTGCCAGGGCCTTGAGTGCATCTCCCCTCTCCTGGAGCTTTGGCCATGGGGTCTAGGCCAGTGCAACCCAGAGCTGCTGCCTTCCCACTGGTGGCCTTGGGGCGAGGTTCTCCATCAGCACTGCAGGGAGGCCTGGGCGTGGGCTCACAACTGTCCTGTGGGAGGTGCTTTAGGCCGAGGCTGTAGTTCTGGACCACATTGGAGCTCCCCACACCCACCACCTCGCAGCTGGGCCACTGCCTGGTCCTGGCCTCCTGGTCTGGACCTGGACCCCAAACCGCAGGCTGTCTTCCTGGCCTGACCCCCACCTGCCTCATCACTCTGGACCTACTGCAACCTGGTGATGGGTCTGTGCCTGACTCTGTTTACTGTCACCATGCCTGATCCTGACACCAATGCTGATACAAAAGAAACAATAATGCAAAGGAAATATTTTCATTAGCCTAATATATTCCCTTCCCACTATTTAGGAAAATTTATTTTCTGCCTTTAAAATACATACGTAGGTGTGACTAAACTGGAGATGGGAATACACTAAATGTTAAACCAGCACTCTAATATGTTGAAAACACACTAGAAGGTTAATACTGTGAGTAGTCTGTTGGTTATAATTCACTTAATTTCACTTTTCTATGTGTCAGTTAAGGAAATTTGGGAGATAATACTGCAGAAAACATTCTGCATGAGAGATAGTTATAGTTCTCATTTTAAAATAGGTATTACAACATGTTTAGCAAAAAATAAGTCAGGTAGCTAAGATTTTTTTTGCGTGTGTGTGTCAGGCTTTCTTTGTGCATGCTACTTACTATAGGAGTTGCAAACATTTCATAGAGAGCTTGCCAGATTCTCTTTCATCTTTTCCAAATTACAGATTTTGTCTCTGCCAGCAGAACCTCAGTCAGATCCAATAATGCTGCCTCTCAGATAAGTTGCTGCTGGTAATCTTCTGTGGTAGTTAGTCTCTCTGAAAGGAAATATGCCCTGTTTTTCAGCCCTTTCTAAGTTTGATCCTCCATGTCAGCAAGATGGGACTCACGGACACTGAATACTGTTTCAGGATGACTTGCCTCCCACCATTATGTACAAGCCGTACAGTGTGCCATTTAATGGCTAGCTGTGTGCTGTATTTGCCAAGTTGTATTTTAGGAGGACATTTAGTACCTACAATTCTTGCATGAAAATTGACCATGCTAATTTTAGGTCCCATTTCCTAAATTATATGCCCATATGAATTTGATTATGTATACTGTTTTGTTTTGCAGATAAGAAGCCATTACTGATGAATATTTACTTTGTTTGGGAGCACTTGACGTAAGAATTTGGACTGTGATTACTTACTTGTGTTTTACAAGGTCTTGTAGTATAAAGAAGGAGGAAGCTATGTATTGAAAGAATTTAGTAGACAGAAGGTTCCTACAGTGCGTTATTACTGAACCACAATGTTCCACCAATGTGTCCTCCTGGTGATCTTAAAAGTGAACAGATGTAAAACTGAGGTCTTGTAGTTGGAAAATACCTGCCCACATTTTTTAAAAAAATGTTGATTTCTATAACCTGCTCAGACTTCATATCAGATGATTACTTTCTGGTTCTTTACATTTTCGCAAATTTTTGTCCCAACATATAAGTGGTCCTGAATGCTCTGTTCACTATATTCTTTTGTAAGGAAAAGAGCCTGAAACAATATGGGAGAAGAGTAAAACCAGTATCTGGAAGGGCAATACAGAAGCAGAGGCAGAGAGAACTATGATCAAAACAGAGGTGTATTGAAAAAGACAACAGACATCAATGAGAGAAAGAAAAAAAATCTGAGGATGAGTTCCCCAATGTAATATTCCTGGCTATTGAAAGGATAACATACAATACCTCTCTAGAAGTTGTTCAAGTTGTTTTCAATTGGGATATTTTGAGTGACTGGTGATTCTACTTATGTAGCCTTAGATAAGCAGAAAATCTCAGTAGACTGCAGCAAGTCAGCCTACTCTCTAGTGGTCTTGAAAGGACCTTTGGCAGACATGAAAAATTCAAAATTTGATAAACAAAACAAAAAATCCTGTATGTTGCTCTTTGAATAATATTTACTGGAAAAGAATCTTCAGGTAAGACTTTGCAAAATAAGCAACTATGTATCTTCTTTCTTTTTCCCATAATTAATGGTATTTTTTGAGAACAGAATTCTTTTACCACCTGGGCTTAACACTCCTGGAATTATTTGTGAGAAATTTCATATGTTCTTCATGCAAAAGATTAGGTATATTGGAACAAAGTTGCCTTTCAGCAGAAGATGTATTCTTGACTTTTTGTTCCTTTTTTGAAGAGCCTTGATATCCTAATTTCTGACTACTTCTCTTACATAATTTGCATTATTATCATGGACTTGATGTTGTAGATAAATTCTAGTAGCTGCTTCCAAAAACTTCAGCTAAACACTTGGCTGACAGGGCTTGCATGTAGTCTGCATCCATGTGAGTAATAATTTGTGTGTGTCTTATGTCCATACATTTTTAAGAAGAGTGAGTAATTGAAAAAATAATTTCAAAAATGCTTCTGCTGTTAGCTCTAAACATTACTGACCGCATTAGAGAAAGTCTATCATAGACTACTACTGGGGCTTCTAGGGTAACTATATATTGTTCAGATATACTGTTAGCATTTTCTTTTAATAAAAAAAAAAAAAAAAAAAACACAATAACCCCAACAACCCCCAAACAAAAAACATTTTAAAAAAAGAAAGAAAGAATTTTACACTTTACAAACCAACACCAAATTCCTGTGGCAGCAATGACATCAGAAGTAACAGAGACAAAAGCAGCTTAAGCTTCAGTTAACTAAGCCATTTAGATTAATTAATTTTATAATATTGATATTCAATTCTACTTATATTCCTCAGGAACATTTAATCACCTCTCTTAAGTGAGTTTTCCTTTTACTGGCCAATGATTTCAAAAAGTTGGAACAAGTGTCTTGAGATAGCCTTGCATTGATTATGGTAAGCCATTTGGATAGATTGATATTAACTATTTAAGATAAGCAGTAGTTGGTGAATCCGTATAATTTCCAGGCCCTGTTGTAAAAGTTACTCTATTTTTTATCCCTCTCCCATATTTAATTCAACTCCCAAGAAGGAGTAACACCCAAGAGGGAGCAAAAAACCCCACTGTAGTCATCATCCTGATTATTGCTGATAGTTTCATGGTACTTTCTTTCTCATGTAATTAAATATAGATGTGCTGTGCAAAAAGTTGCATCACCTGATGTTTATTATCTTTATATTTTCTTTATATTTTCCCTCTTGTTCTGTTGGCCTCTTTTGCATCTTGTTTTAAATGAAATAGTAAGAAAAGGTATCTACCTTCTTGTATATCATTCCAAGTCCATCAAAATAAGGTCGTGTTATTTTGGCAAATAGGTATGATCAGAGTGTAGTACTAAGGTAAATGGTTGAAAAAGCCAAGAAAGTTCTCAGTGAAATAAATGGGCTTTAAAGGCAAGATTGAAATGTACCACACTCATTGCATGGTTACTCATAGTATCAACATCCATAATATTCTGGATAAAGGGTTTTCATGCACAAAATTTCCAGGAGAAAGCAGATACTCTTATATTACATTCCAGAACAGAGATATTTATAGGGTTTTGTTTGTTTGTTTGTTTAAATAAACAATGGAGTTGGTAATATAAGAAAGGGGAAGGACAGATGTGAAAAGTGGTTGCCCTTGTAAGAGGAAGTCAGTTGAGATGAATGCTTGAATTCACTCAGGTATGTCACAATATTAAGTGTTGTAATTTGTATTGACAGCATCTGTTACTTTTCATGGCCCAGAGGGTGTCAAACTAGATATAAATTTGAAAATGCAAATATTATAGCTTCCATTCAAAGTTAAATTTTCACACTACACCTGAAATAATGAATAAATCTGAGGTTTACTCTTTCCCCTCCCTGCAAACAGCACATACATTAAAACAAAGAGCATTAATTGGTGCCTTTAGACTTTCTAGATTTTAAGAAAACATTACTTATGCAGTTGACAAACATCTGAGCTGTAGGGCAAGCTGACAGTCTTATTCATTGAACAGTGGTTTTAATATGCAGGTGACTACCAGGGCATTATTCTTCTCCTATTACCATCCTTTCAAGAATGCTGTAATGTTTCCCTATCCAAAAAAAAAAAAAAAAAAAATCCCCAAACAATCATCTGTTGTGTCTGGCTGAGAAGGAGTTAATTTTCCCTATAGCAGCCCTCATGGTGCTGTGCTTTGCATTGGTAGCTAGAGAGGTATTGATAAAACACCAGTGTTTTGGCTACTGCTGAGCAGTGCTGGCAGAGCATCAAGGCTGTCTCTCCAACATTCCCTCCCTCACCAGTAGGCTGCGGGTAGGCAAGATCTTGTGAGGTCAGCCAGGACAGCTGATCCCAATGGACCAAAGAGATATTCCATACCATATGACACTGTGCTCAGCAATAAAAGCTAAGAGAAAGGAGGAGGAAGGGGGAGCATTCATTTTTTATGATGTTTGTCTTTGGAGCAACTGCTATGCATACTGAAGCCCTCCTTCCTGGGAAGTGGCTGGATATCGTCTGCTGATGTAAAGAATAAACCTTTTGTTTTCCTTTGCTTCCATGTGCAACCTTTGCTTTTGCTTTATTAAACTGTCCTTGTCTTGACCCATGAGGTTTTTTTCTATCTTATTTTCTCCCCCTCGACCTGCTGAGGAGGGGAGTGATAGAGTGGCTTGGTGGGCACCTGACATTCAGCCAAGGTCAGCCCACCACAAATCAACAAAACGAACCCACAAAAAAACCCACCAAAACAAACAAACAAATTTAGAAGTGGCCTGGCTTTCCTATCTTTGTCAAGTGAGACTAAAAATTATCACATTTTCCTCAATGTCCATATGAATTTGCAAATTAAATTAATAGAGGATATGAACAAAGTTCTGACATTCATACATTATCTACTTTTACTTTACATTTGAATTTTCTTGATCAGTGTCTTTTCAGTTAAAAACAATCTTAGTTCTTTCTGCTTTTGATTTGATGGACAATTATTACTCCGTGTACAGAGATGTAATCTTTTCTTAGGAAAGAGTTGATGTATAACAAGAGTCATATCTGTCTTTTGAATTACGAAGATGTTTATTAGGGGGTTGATACCTTTATGATGACAGTAGATTTCTGGTTTCTGACAAATCAATAAAAAGTCTTACCAAAACTATCTATAATTTCTTTTTTTCTACATGTAGCTATGCTTTCACTTTTGATAAACTAGAGAAAAGTTTAGTAGATATCTTTTCAGCTAAGTGGCATAAGTTGGACCTGAGTTGTACTACATTGCTGTTTCCCATCATTTCAGCTACTGAAGGCTTTTGAGGAGATGTGTGGTACACTAGAAGGCCCTCAGGCAATCAGGTCCTTATAATTCTTGGAAAAGTTTTTTTTAGACCTTGACTTCTGTGTTCTCTGGTCTCACAATGCTTTCATTCATGACAGAGTGAACACTTTCAAGTAGGCAGGATTTTTTATCCATGGTGGTTAGCTAACTGGTGTTATTAAGCTTACTGCAACTTCAATTCTTTCTGTTCAGCCTTCTCCCTGATGGAACAATATTCATTGTCTTTACACACACAGTGTGGCCTATCACTCTAAACTTCCTTCAGTTTGTTGTGCTGAATATGTGTCTTTCAGATTATCAGAACTGGAAAGGAGATATATTCACACTTTATTTTTTCATTTAACAATTTTCACATGTTGCTTTTTCTCCCCTTTTGATCTTGCATCTTTTACCAATGGCAATATTGGTGGCATATGGTGTTTGTTATATTTCTTACCATACTCCAATATAAGTCATGTAACTAATTAAGCTTATAGACACAAGCTAGACTTCCTTGCTATATTATGTCTTGAGAGTGTTCTTTTAGAATCCCATACTTATGATCAAACTTGCTAGCAGAGACTTTGCCTCATAAAAGCATCATATTTGAATACTTATTTAAGAATCCAAGTAAAAGAGTAGCAGGACTCAGAAATGCCAATTTGCTTCATTTTGCTGTATTTGTGAGTATTTAGCTACCCTCAAAATCAACCCATTCTTTCAAGAGTCTTACTAATAGGTATCCAGATTTAAAATCATAAAGTAAAAATCCTCATGAATATTTGTACAGATGGGTATTAAAAAAAGAGTGGAAAAAAAATTTAAAAATCTCAATGTCTAATCAGTGGAAGTCTAGGAATCTCCATCTGTTTCCAAAGCCAACCTGAATGTCACCTGTTTGCCTTTCCTGACTTAATCAGCACAAGGTATCAGTACAAGAACGTCAACATATGTCACTCACAAGAAATGGAAGTCCACCCTATTGGGGATAAACACTACAGAGTACAGTCTGTGATTTTGATACAGAGTTACAGTATTTTGCTAAGAGTATCAGTACCCTCTTCTTTCCAAAAAACAGTAAAAACCAAATCACTCTAATCTATATGAAGGAATGTATTTTGTTACATCTGTTCTATGTGCATACAGCTTATGTCAGCATAATCATGAGTTCTTTCTGTCTTTTTGACTTATGATGCTTGGATATATAAATCTTGCTCAAGCTTAAATTCATGCAAGGAAATGTAGACTTACAACAGGTAGTGGTTTTATTCCTATCTTTTTCCATATCCCTGTGTACATTTTCCTAATTTGAAAATAAGATAATGTACAGAGAACACAGTGGGATTTATACTTCTATGTTGCCTCATAGATTTAAAACACAAAGCTATTTTCCACAGGACTGAAAATATTTGATCACTGATGATCACTGTGCTGCAGGATGTTATAAATTCTGTTCAGAAAACCCCAACTCTGTGACATTTCTTTGGCACTACACGTTGCAGCACATAGCTTACATAATTTGCAGAGCACCCCAGTGTTATTAGCCTTGCAACATATAGAATAAAAGCAACATTAAAAATCAGCTCATCAGTGTTGCATGAGGAGGAGCAGGTCTGAGGAGGGGTAAGTTAGTAGCAGCTTATTGTCTAAACCCCACTAAGAAACCTAACTTCTTAGTGATCATATGGCACACTTTCATAGCTAGTCTCAAACCTTCCTGATAATTACTGAATACTAGGAGTCTACTGTAATAACCAAAATATGGCCAAATGGCATGGCATTCTCACTTGCATTACTCTGCATTAAAACACCAAGAAATTTCACTATAACTTTTCATTTATACCATTTTATATTCTGTTGGTAATTACACTTCATTATTTTTAATATTTAACATTGTTTTTCAGTGACCTTAGACTTACTCTGTAATTGTTCCTAACTTAGAGCTGACCAAAATAAATACATAAATAAAAACATAAATAAAATAACCAGTGTATTTGCCCTTTATAACATCACTCATTTTATCAGGACATTATTTTTTTCGTTCTATCCATGGAAACTAAGTCTACCTCAGGCTTTAACCTTTCATTGTATCATTCCCTTTCACTCTTGGTCTTAACCCAAGCTGGAGCATAAGTGACAGATAGCAAGCATGAAGGTAATAAGAATGTCCTGATTATAAATCAAAGTAAATGGACTGTCATAAAGCTGTGGAATAGCATAGATGACAGACGACATTTTCTCTCTGAAAGCAATTATTTTTGTTCCTCAGATCAAATAATCTGTAATTTTAAGGGGCAAAGGAAGTAGTTGTTTGTCTTTTAGTTGGCTCAGTTGACAGCAGAAATCTATATGCTAGTCAGGGTAGTGGTGGCAATAGATGTCCCCATGCACCAGATAAAATGCCACTTATCTGTACTAATCCTTATTGGATATCAGTTTATTACAACAGTAGCACATTTTATTGTTTTATCATGACTGTATTTGCTCCTGAAATCCTATTTTTCTCATTGAAAGAACAGTGAGAAATGGACGATCTGCTAATACTTAAAGACCGTCAGTCACATTAATATGGAGGTATTGAACATGGAGTCATAAATACTGATATGTGTAATACGCTGATTTGAAACAGAACCTGCCCAAGCTCAATGAGGTGCTGGGGAGGGGAGTGTATTCCAAAACCTATTTTCTTTTTGGTACAGCAGCCAAGCACTAGCAAGTCTGGAGATAGAGAAGGGAGGGCTTGCAGGCTCCAGAGTACCGGGCCACACTCTACCCTAGCCATCCCAGCAGGCAGGCTGTCTCAGGATCAGGATTTTGTTTCTCTTCTTAGACACATTTTGGCATGTTCTTTATTTATTCAACAATGCATTTAAATCAAGTGCTGAAATAACTGAAATAGAGTATCTTTTTTTGTTGTTGTTTAAACCTCCTTCCCTTCAGAAGAGTAATAATGTGTAGAGTCTTGGGATTAAATCACAGGGAAGTAAGTGAGTTATTGTTAATTATAATTATCATCTGTTTCACAAATGTATGTTTAAATATTATATATATACATAACTATCATATTACAACTTTTTTACTCATATTAACTCCTGGTGATTAGATAAGGTTTTTTGCATCTCCTCTGAACCATCTATTGGTAGGCATTGTTGGAGACAGCATGTTGGATTGGAAGGCTTCTGTTGTTGTTCATGTAGTAATTACACCCATTGCCCATCTATTATGTTGGCCTCTAGATAGACACTTTTTGAGAATGTAGAGGAAGTTAAAAAATGGGAAAATGCACCCTTCCCTTCTGCCTGTTAATTCCCTGTACCACCACACATGCTTTCAAAATGTCAAGTGGTTATTTAAATCTTACTAAATTTCATTTTCAGTAATCAGCATGTATCAAAGAGTTCAATGGACTTTCACATGACTTGGGAACAGAGTATATCTTACAAGGGTTTATAGTCGCCAGCTCGATTTTTTATGTCTTTCTGGGTTTTTATGTTATTTTTTTTTATCTACCTTCTCTATACTATTTCTCATTGTGCATTTACTCTGCTCATTCTTATGTATCTACTTTTTGAGATAAATAGTCTTAAATCTTCTCAATCACTTCTACAAAAATATTAAGGCTTCTGATCATTTTGCCCATATGATTTTGCAATGTCCTTTAGGTCTGTGGTGGGTTGACCCTGGCTGGGGGCCAGGTGCCCACCAGAGCCGATCTCTCGCTCCCCTCATTCACTAGACAGGGGAGAAAAGGCATAACGAAAAGCTTGTGGGTCAAGATAAGGACAGGGAGAGATCATTCACTAATTATTGTCACCAGCAAAACAGACTGAACTTAGAGAGGGAATTCATCTAATTTATTACTAGGCAAAACAGAGTAGAGGAATGAGAAATAAAATCAACTCTTAAAACACCTCTCCCCACCCCTCCCATCTTCCCAGGCTCAACTTCACTCCTGGCTTCAACCTCTGCACCCCCTCAGCGGCACAGGGGGACGGGGAATGGGGGTTACGGTCAGTTCATCACATGTTGTTTCTGCCGCTTCTTCATCCTCAGGGGGAGGACTCCTCTCATCGTTCCCCTGCTCCAGCATAGAGTCCCTCTCACGGGGTGCAGACCTTCAGGAGCAGACTGCTCCAGCGTGGGGTCCCCCATGGGGTCACAAGTCCTGCCAGCAAACCTGCCCTGGCGTGGGCTCCCCTCTTCACGGGTCCACAGGTCCTGCCAGGAACTTGCTCCAGCGTGGGCTTCCCACGGGCCACAGCCTCCTTCAGGTGCCTCCACCTGCTCCGGCGTGGGGTCCTCCACGGGCTGCAGGTGGAATCGCTACACCCCCTCATCCTTCCTCCATGGGCTGCAGGGGGACAGCCTGCTTCACCATGGCCTTCACCACGGGCTACAGGGGGATCTCTGCTTTGGCGCCTGGAGCACCTCCTCCCCCTCCTTCTGCACTGACCTTGGTGTCTGCAGAGTTTCTTACATCTCCTCACTCCTCTCTCCAGCTGCAAAAGCTCTCTCTGTTTTTTTTTTCCTTCTTAAATATGTTATCACAGAGGCGCTGATTGGCTTGGCCTTGGCCAGCAGTGGGTCCCTCTGGGAGCCGGCTGGCATTGGCTCTATCAGACACAGGGGAAGCTTCTAGCAGCTTCTCACAGAAGCCACCCCTGTAGACCGCCCCTCCCGCTACCAAAACCTTGCCATGCAAACCCAACAAAAGGTCATGGGTATTTGACTCACAAAATATTGAGCAGATGCAGTATATTCCATTACTTAATGTCTACTTATAATTACTTTTTAATGGTGGGTCTATGCAATGGTCTATGAATCTACTGAGAACAGAGCACATTCTGATATACTTCTCTGATGATAATCTAGCTCATCTCTAGTTCACTTTGGCCATGCTAGCTACAAGACCCAGTGAGTATCTCCAAGATACGCTCTTTTCAAGTAAATTTGATGTGGTCCCCTGCTGCCTTCTAGGTTAGGACTAGGAGCTTGATTTGCAGTAGATATCTTGGAGTCAATGAACAACAAAAAAACCCAAACCAACAAAAAAAGGAAACCAAAACACACACACACACAAAAGAATATTGGTTATATTAATGCACATTTTTAATCCTTTAAAAAATATGGCCACTCTAGGGACAAATCTGACATTCTAATAAATCCACTGTGATTTCTATAGACAGTGTGGCTAGTGGCAGAGGCAAAAATTTGCCTTATCCTGTGTTTTCATAAGTTGCAATTTCTATCTGACCTCAGTCAAAAGTCTGAAATTTAGAGGAGGGCAGACACATTGATGTTAGATTTTCAGTACTTTCTATGTAAATTTGAAATAACCAAGTGCAATTCCTATAGTAATTCCAAAGAGAGATATTTTCATCCATATTTCTACAGAGTCAGCAAGATCTTTTCCAGAAAGTTTTTAGACACAACAGTATTCTAAGACATTTACCTGGATTCCCTCAAATTAGTAAATAGAAAAATAAAATATTTCAATTATTTTATCTAAAATGTGTAACGATGTGTAAATAACATGTAGAATTTCTCTGGCTAAGATTATACCATCTGACCCCAGAATTTCAATGCATTCAGGTTTATGGAGCACAGAAGAATACATTAGGAAATCAATTCTAGCATTCACTTGTATCCTTATTTAATATAGATTGAGGTGTAAAAGAGATAAAGACTGTTATGACTTTGGAATGAGTGTTAGATTATTTCTACACAAGGGGAAAGGCACAGAATGAAAAAATTCAGACCACGCATTTCAAACTTTTAACTTCTTAAAATCAGAAATTAATTGTTCCCATTTTTATTGTAATATCAGAAGGGAAATATTAGGTGTTTCAGTTTGGTACAAAATTAATTAAATGATTTGGCAATTATGTTTTGTAGAAATTGTCAGACACCAGCAAAGAATCGGGGGGGGGGGAGAAGAAAAAAAAGGGGAAAAAATAAAAAAAAAAATTAAAAAAAGGAAAAAAGAAAAAAGGTAGAAACTTAGAACATGAAGTCTGTTCCTCATAATGTTAACTTAGTGGAACATATTAGTGTCTAATTTGTGTTTGAAATTGATAAAGTAGGTATCTCTTCTGAGTCTTTTCTCACTCATTTGACATAAATGTTTATTTGAAGAGATGCACTTCTATAATCCTGATAGTTTATAAACAGGTCCCTTATATATGATCATCTAAGAAATTTGGATTGTATGTCACTGCTAGCAGTCAGCCTTTTCTCTGGCTAAGTGGGTTTAATAGTATCCAAAACTCCCTTAAAGGACAAACTCAATATCACCAGATTCTTAATAAGGGTTTTCAGAGACATGCAAGAATCGAGCACGTTAGGAACTGAAAAAACCCACAACAAAGCCAGCATGGTATGCACGTCTGTAATTTCCTTTGAAGAAAAGTTACAAATTAGAATGAGTCTTAATACTTGATAAATGGCCCTTCCCCTATGTAGTGACAGAACAGAAGTAAAAAAACCAGTCCAAAAGATTTTACTCAAATTGTACATCAAAGCATTTCTGATAGACCTCTCATTGCTTCATGGGAGATTCATGAGCTTTCTATAATTGACAGTGAAGCATAATGTACTCCATGTTGGCATTAACATTCAAAAAATGCACTAATATATCCATATGGATATTTATCAAAAGGCTAGTCAACATATATCACAGACATGCTTTTGTGGCAAAGTGTATTAAAAATCCCAGCAGTGACACATTCAAAGCATTCCAGAAAAAGGGGTGAAAGATTCATATCATATTACTGAAATATTTATATTCATATCCTTTTCTGGTCTATAACGATTTAATAATTCCTCAGGTGCACAGTGAAAGTAATGGGTTTTTGTTTCCTTAGCAACCACCAGATCTCCATTTTCCTAAATTAAAGGGCATATGCAGAGCTTGTTTCTATTTTACTTTTTCTGGGGTAATATGGAATTCAAAGTGGTCAAGAAAATATGTAAAAGGAGTACTGGGAAGGAAAGAGAGGGAGGGTTAATGCCAGGATCTGACCATATTTCCAGTCATGACAGTGTCCGTGTCAGATAAGAAAAAGGAAGAAAGGAAGCCCTTTCAAGATATGGGACACAGCTGAGACTATTTACACTCGGACAAAAATTAAAGACAGTCAAAAATAAACTCGTGGAATGAAGAGCCACCCTTTAGTATCCCTCAAATTTAATAGATTAAACTAACAAAGGAATTGAACATCTGTACAGTAAGTAGCATGAAATACATGGGATGTTGAACCTTCATCTTTGGCATCTATTTTAAGAAACACATCACTTCTACTGTACTAAAAAGATAGCTTTCTAGTCCTGGATCACTCCTTCTTTCTTCCCCTGCCCTAGATAATCCAAATTTTAGCCTCCAGGGAGCTGTCAGCCCCAAATTCTGGGGATGTTACTGCCCTTCATGATGCCAAAGAGGATAAAATGTGGTATCATTACTGTCACTGAATGAATAAAAATCACTTTTGGAATGAGTTGCATGAATTGGATACACCAAGCTTTGGGATCTGCCTTCTCTTTTGGGGTATTCCATAGTTGGAAAATATAGAAAATATAGAAACAGTCACAACAGGCAGTAGATGATTCCAGTGAATAGTATTGGATCAAACATGATTTTCTTGAAGGTCAAGTTATACCACAATGAGAAAGTTGAACTATCAGCTGACCTGGGAATTCAAAAGCACCTTGAGATCTAAAAACTTTAAACCATAAAGTTTAATCCCTTAGTATTAGAGGACAAGCATAGTTCAGTACTCCAACCATAAACCAGGGATATGTTTGCTCTCTTAAATCATTTCTGGTACATTACAATTGCTTTTGACTAACTGCTGCCCTCCAGATTTTGGCCTCTGCTATGATAGTAGGAAAGAAAAAACCTGCCAAAAAAAAGATCACCAACCCCCACAAGTAATGGAACCTAATTGCTACATCCACGCCAACAGCTGACCTGAAACGAGCTCAGAAATTGCTCTGAACTTCATTAACAACAGAACAGGAGATGTAGGTATAGTGAACTGGGTTCTGTCTTGTATCAGATATTACCAACTGACTTGTCAGGTATGTTCAGAGTATTAAGTCCTTGCTTACATAAGAAAAAAAACAAACTTATTTTCTGTTTTCATATGAATTTTCAGTGCTGGATATTAGAAAAATAAATGACCAGCTCACAAACCTAGAACTTTATAAACCAAACAAATTTATAAACCAATGAAATTTCCTAAGAAATTACTGAATGTGAATAAATTATCATAAATTATACCTACAGCATTCCACTATTATGATAAAAGTTCTTAGACTCCCCAGGTATTATAAATGCATATGCATTATAAAAATGTAAATCAGACAAGAATGAGTATAATTTTTTTCCTTAATTTTGGTCTATAATTAGACTGTCACAAAATGTTCACTAGCAAGCTGATTGTAATCCTAACTCTCTACTTTAGAATGTGTGTTAACTGTATTCTAGAAAACATCCTTCTTCCCATCTTTGGGGAAAAAAAATAATTGCTGATAGTTTTGGGCACTTCAGAGGTAATTATGTGTAAAGAACGGTAATTAAGAAAAGTTATATTCATCAAGCTCTATTAGAAATAAAGTCAATTAAATCATTGTAATGAAAATACATCGGTAATGGTTGTGTAATCTTAATGCAATAAGGCAGCATTCAATACCATGTCGTATTTTCAATTTCTTGAATCTTTCCCTCTGCTCACCTTACTTTTTCAGTTTTACAGGTAACATCTGCCCTCTGGGATGATTTATTTTTCTTAAATTCTTAAAATTTCTCAAGACTTCATAGCACTTTAACTACCACTTTAGCTACCCTTTCTTTGCGTAAATTTTAGGTTAATTTATTAATGATTTTAAAAATCTGAGAGCAAAATAGGGACTAAGTATGACCGAACACTTCTGGGTTTTTTACAGAGGAAAAAATCCTGTAGGGACTGTAAAATAAAATGTATATATTTTAAAGAGGTTTCTCTGAGTAGGCAAGAGTAGCATGAAAATTTCCTGCTGCAGTTCACACAGGCTTTTTGTCACAGCAAATATCTATGTGATAGCTTATGCCTAACATCTAGATATTTGCAGAAGTTTTCTAGTACATTGTTAAGTGGTACTTGGAATGATACCTGTGAGTTGTGATTTTAGACACTTTACACACTTTTGGAACTGAAATGATAAAAAGAATGAGTCTCATTTACTGTGATATTTTCCACTGATGCCATTTTTACAGTCTAGTTTTAAGATTCATTTACTAGTAGTAATATTTAAAAGTTAAAAGGAAGAGAAGTGAGAGACAGGGTACTTTTGCAACCCCCCACGTTAGAACTTGCAACCACACTTATAAAGCTAAAGAGTGCTTTTTTCTCTTACAACTCTACAAACCTTCTTCTACTGCACAAAGTTGTTTCAGCTTGCTACCTGGGAAGTTTTCTACCCCTCTCTCCTTCAAGGTATTGATATTCCAAGTAAAACTGACTTGGTTTGGTAACATTCACTTTGCTGTATATTTCGGGAAACAGACAAGCTATGTGTGGAGCAAAGTGAAAATTGCCAAAGACAGTAAATCTCTCCGAGGCTTACTGCTGTGCTGCATGTTGTCCCCTTCTGGAAAAGCTCCTGGAAGCATCAGAAGAATTAACATTGTGTTACTGGCATGGACAGAGCTGTATAAATCAGAAGCTATATCAGTGGAGAAATTCTAATGTGGCATTAGGCTTCTAAACATGCTCAATATCAAGAATCTTTTATTCAGAAACTAGGAAGTTTGGGCTAAATTTTCTCCATTGGACATTACTGCAATTTATCTGCTAGTTTCAGAAGATGATTGAGGTTAATGATGAGTACTTTTTAAAAAACTAGTTTAAGTGTTTGCAGCAGCCATGACATAGTCAAATAGAATGGGATGCTTACACAGCTAATGTAAGTAACCTGATTAACCTGTCAACAGAGAGGTAAAAATGTGAACAAGGGAAAAAAAACAGTACTCTGAAAGCAGTTCAGTGTTTTGTGCTGAGAAAGGAAAATACAAATACATCTCAGAAAAAAAATTGTTAAAAAAGGTGGAAGTATAAGCTAACATCCTATTAGTGATAGAATTCTATAGATAATTACTTTTATTTCCTGAATTTACAGTCATTATCCTTTTGATCTCCCTGCTCCCTACTCTGCAATACAGATCTGGGCAACTTCTGTTACAGATATCTTCTGGATTTACATAGGCTTTGGAAAAATAATGTACTGAAAACTACAAAGCATTCAAGGGTAAGACAGAGGGAAGGCTGGTTAATTTGCTATTCAGTGGCTTAAATTAAGAAACTATGCAGAAAAGTCCTTCTTATAAAATTTTACACTTGGTTTTCATTTTCAGGCATTTCTCTACCTCTTTAAAAAGGATACAAATAAATCTAGTTAAATTCTGAAATAAGACCTCATTTTGAAATAGAAAGTGCATCAATAAAACAATGTAGCAAAATTTCAAACCTCCTTTCCTCAGGTTTTCAGAGAAAAGTATATGACGAATGAATTAAATCACTGGAAGCACTATTGGTCAGAACTACCTAATAAAAATTTATGAGAATTCTGGTTAAAAAAAAAGAGACAAATAAAGTATGGGGTTTTTCACTTTAAAGTTTAAACTAAATAAATTAGAACAACTAAATTCAAGCCCTGATTCCTTGATTTTTCTGCCAACTTGTGTGCAGTATAATGAAACAAAAAGAAATCTCTACCAAGAGAACAGAGATGTAATTTCAACCAATTTGCTGAATTTAGTTTTACTAGATTTAATTCAAAATGTTAATTTAAAGCTTTGGTGCTTAAATTGAGGATTAAAAATTGCAATCACTAAAAGGAAAAAAGCACATCAGAGCTGTCATTTATTGCATTCTTTTTTCTGCTTTATAATCTGAAATGTAATGCCCATGTTAATTTGTCTCAGTAATTTGTACATATACATATATTAAGCTAATTTATTCCTAACCAAAGAACTTACAATTATATGAAATAGAATCTGTTTTTCAAAATGCTGTCATCAAAAGTGCATCTAAAACTTTCAAGCATATTTTTTTGCCCACTAAGTGACCATAAAGGGTCAGGACACACAAAATACCATCAAGCTTTATGACAGGAGGTAAGATCTGAGAAAGCAGGAAAAAGTAATTTTGGAAGACCAGTGTATTTGATTCCTTATGTAATTTTTTCTGTCATTATTAATCTAATTTAAATACCTCATACATCATATTAATAATCAAGATGATTATTAATAATTTTATGTATGACATTTTAATTTTCCCCTATATAAACAGAAGTTACTGACACAGAAGGCTTTCTCTGCATATATATCAGCTTTCAGTTTGTTCTCGTGAAAATAGCTTACAAAGGAATAAAGATAAGAAATACAGAAAATAAGAGTTTTGGAAAAATACCAGATGTGCTAAAATCTCATTTATTTTTTCAGAGTGAAAACTAATTTTAGTTTTGAAAAAGATTTTTTTTTTTCTTCATAGAAGTTAGTCTTTCTTGGGCTACAATGGGTTGACAATTCCACTACAAGGACAAGAAATAATCTTAATGTTGGAACACAAAATATGTGATTAAACAGGATGAAAACATCCTGTTCGAACAAAGAAACAAAAAAATCTATAGCAAGATAGCAATTATATTGTAAAATTTCAATATTCAACAACATGTGGATACCCTTTAGCAATTCACTCTTTTCTCTTAAACTCACTGAGAGCATGTTGGTCTTTGTTTTATACTGTCACAGTGTCTCTCAAGATCTGCCCCATTAAAATTAGGATTTTTGGAAAGCTGTCAGCTTTTCTAGAAATCACAAGACACAAATGACAAGCAAAGCACTTCATTCAACATACCTTCATTATGCATGTCCTACTTATGCCATCTAGACTCCAGATAAGGCTGGAGTTTCCATGGGCAAACAATATTGTATTTAACATGATTGCTCCTTTGAGCCACAATAGCATTTCAGTAGCTTTTTGAATCACTACAAGGGAGAAAAAGACTCTACATTTTCGGTACTGCTTGACAAATTATTCTTGCCAACAATCCTTATCTTGAAGTTCCCATATTGTAATATGGTTTCTCAATAAGAAAATTGTTTTTTTCTTGATGGTCCTATGTATCTATTTCCTGAAGTATCTTGCTTGTGATGTAGTGCAAGCTACAGTAAATTTTGCAAAGGTGAGGACAAAAGTAGTTAGAAATTATGAAACATTTAGTTCAGAGACACTCATAGTTCCCTCCCTTCTCAAAAGTTTCTAAATGAAGAAAAAATATGTCTTTCAGACTGCTCTGTGTTTTGAAGTTATTGAATGTGCCCTCTTTTTCTGGTTCAGTGTCTCTGTAGGCATGTTACTATACTTTGGTATGGTATTGTCCATTTATTTAATATATCTTTAGAGCTATGATGGAATTAAAAAAAAAAAAAAAGAAAGAAAGAAGAAAAAAACATGTTTTCTGAAATAGTATTTTTTTAGATTCATTAGAATTTAACAGAAAATTAAAATCTGCTTCAAAAAGATCTAAAGAACTGTGCTTTCCAACTGTGACACCATCCAACTGTCATTCAGCAAATTTCCTTAGTAAATATTAAATTTTAAATGTATGATATCTTACTGATTAGATTTTGGGTTTAAAGAGAAGTCCTTGCTGGTTTTCTTGAGCTCTGAGAAAATTGTTCTTAGCTTGCCAAGCTTTCATTACAAAAGGCTCCCATTAAAAATACTATAAGATAGTTAAATGCCAATAACTAAGACAAATATAGATACCTAAGACAAATATACATTTTTTAAACTTTAAGCTTAACAAATTAGTTAAGGCAAAATAGAAGGCTTACATTCTCTAAGAAGTCTTTCAGAGATTGTATAAACATATTTGTATGTTCTACAGGTAAATGTGCTTTCACTTTGTCCCTGGCTAACAAAACCCGGAAATATTCTGGATGATTTTTATTTCCAGTTCAGCCTGAATACTGTAATAAAACAAGCAAGCAAACCCAAGGTAATAAACATCTTAAAACTCTGTAAAGATGCAGGTAGTTCTGTCATGGCCTCATGCTATATGAATAAATAGATACAAAATTACCATTGAAATTAACTTCTAAGGTGGTAAATTACCTGTTCTTGAATTTTCAAGTTGATGATAGACGTTCTCCAAAGAATTTCTAATTGAACACAGTAACATACAGATAACTGGATAGAGCTATATAAAGTCCATTCAGACTATGTAATTTAATGGCCATTTTGGTCTTTATACTATAGTATACTATATATATGGTATATTACAGGAAGTGATGGTGGCAGTATACATATCACATGACTCTGCACTGTGAGAGAATTCACCTTTTCATAGTAGATGTGGAAAGGAGCCAAAAGCTAATATTTTTAAAGCTTTTCTCATGACTAAAGTCCTAGCAGTGTTTGTTTTAGCCCTCATAATGTGAAAGGTTATCTCAAACAAATTTGTCTTCAGGAGTCAATAGGTCTCTATGCATTTTGTAAAGGGGCTTTTCTGCTTGCCTAATCACAAAGAAACCAAAATATACTTGATTGTGTTTCATAACTATTTTCTCATTCACTCTGTCTGCATTACCAAAAATAAAAATCCACTTAAAAATCAAGATTAATAATGGTAAATATTATGAGAGTTTTGTAAATAATTATGTTTGTAAAGACATATTGTTTCAAATTATTTTTTAAATCCATGACTACACATCCATCTAAAAATTCATGTATAGATTAAGCCATGGATTGGCCCCATAGACTTAGTGACCATATTTCCATTCTTGTTAGAACAACTGGGTTATAAAGAGCAGAAAAATAATTAAGGATTTGCTGTTTCAGCATAGGTCTCCATTTCCAAAAGGTTTTCCTTTTTCTTACAGAGAACTTAGAAGAGCAGAAATAATAAAATTAAAATATGGAGGAACGAAATAGCTGCTTTGGTACAGCTATATTATTCCTTAGTAATAGAAAATCAAATGGAAATAAAAGGGTTTTGAGTTTACATTGTAATCTTTGGAGTTTTATGCTTCACTTTTCCTAGTCTTTCAGTCCTACTTTTTCCTTTATCACTGATGACAGGAAAACTCTTTCCTCCCACCTTCACTTTTAAATAGCAGTTGCCTAAATTCTCATCAGCCATAGTAAATCAGACTTCTTGGTGCCTGTAACATTTGTCTAAAGAAATATTTACCTTCCTCTCACGGGAGCTAAAAGCCTAGTACCAAAGCTTATCCTGATTGTCAGTGAACCAGAGGATAGTGGCATAGATATAAGGATAGCCAGCCATGAGCCGTTCTCCTGTATTAGAGCAAAAGGCTCTGGTAGTGCCTGCGGGGAAAATACTCTGAAGCGTAATTTATTGTTGAAAAAAGGGCCAACATGTGGCTACTACCAATAGTTAGATAGCTCTAGACAAGCAGCAAAGACCCTCACGATATTTAAAGGTGCTTTAGCTATTCTTTTCCACATATGTCTGTACTGTCCTATCTGAATGAAATAGATGGTCTTGTTTAGTGTCATTCTCTGTAACAGGCAAGATACACCTACTTGCTCAAATAGAAAAGGGATCTGACAGTAATATTCAAGAAGGAAAGCCTTCTAGAGGATAGAAGACAGAGAACAGAGGAGAGGAAAATACTTGTTTCACATCATATTAAATTTTTGTCTTCCTCCAGCTCCACCAGTACATTTTCTGTCCAATCTCTTTTTCCAATACTATTGTAGCTCTACCAAGACAACTGTAAATGGGAAGCAAACACTCTTTGATTTATATCCTACTAGATTCACTTGCTTGAGATCCACTTACCTTATGTAGAAAAAACAGGGAAGTGAAAATTAACACAGATTAATGCAGACTAATTTATAAGCTACCTTGGCATGAGGTCAAATTCACTTTACACTTAGAACAAGCACAACCAAACTTCCTTGATTTATTATGTTGTTAAAGATGGAGGAATGCATTTATGCAGTAAAGTTGCTACATATTTAAAAACAAAAACAAAAACAAAAACAAACCCAAAAACCAAACCAAAACAAACAAAAAAAACCCCCACTCACATCACACAAGTAAAACCCACAAAGTCTAGAATTTTTTTATAAGATGTTGGGCATGTATACTCTTCTTACTAGCACAAGTTCTCATTTGGAATAAGGGGCTTAAAATCTTTCTGAATGCACAAGACAGACCTAAAACAAGTTGGAAACTAGAGGAAATGTGAAGTCGAGGGTTTTTTTCCATTAAGTTACAGACTTATACACATAAGATGCTGTTGTGGTTATACCCCAGCTGGCAGCTGAGCACCACACAGCCACTTGCTCACTCCTCCCCATCAGGATGGGGGAGAGAATTGGAAGAGTGAAAGTGAGAAAGCTCATGGGTTGAGATAAAGACAGTTTAATAGGTAAAGCAAAAGCTGCACACACAAGCAAAGCAAAACAAGGAATTCATTCACCACTTCCCATGGGCAGGCAGGTGTTCAGCCATCTCCAGGAAAGCAGGGCTCCATCACACGTAATGGTTACTTGGGAAGACAAATGCCATCACTCCGAACATCCCCCCGCTTCCTTCTTCTTCCCCCAGCTTTATATGCTGAGCATGACGTCATATGGTATGGGATATCCCTTTGGTCACTGGGGTCAGCTGTCCTGGCTGTGTCCCTTCCCAACTCCTTGTGCACCCCCAGCCTACTCGCTGGTGGGGTGGGGTGAGAAGCAGAAAAGGCCTTGGCTCTGTGTAAGTATTGCTAAGCAGTAACGAAAACATCCCTGTGTTATCAACACTGTTTTCAGCACATATCCAAAACAGTCCCTGTACTAGCTTCTGTGAAAACAATTAACCCCCTCAGATGAAACCAGGACATATGCACTGTTAAAAACTGTCTCAAAATATCTGCATATTAAGAAAAATGCTCAACTTTGATCCATTTATTGATATTAACACATTGTATGCATAGTAACATTTTGTTGAAAGAACATTGGACTCAGAATTGGATAAATTTTGCCCATAATACCTTCTTCTAGAAGCAACATCATGCATATTTGGCTCATCTCTGGCATTTCTGAATACATATATTGAAAGACTATTCATATTTCATTGTTAAAAAGACAAACAGAAGATACTCTTCTACTTTAGCAGAATAAACAAAATTTGTTTTTCCCGTAAGGTTGTGTCCCTATGTTCTTCCAAGCATTTTTCTCCCAGTTCACTCCTATATATGCTTCACATTTTTTTCCTCATCTCTTCCCATACCAAACATATTCATTGTGATTAGCAAGTGTGAAATATATACTTTAACTAACATAAGAGTTATGTATGAACTTACGAAGGGACCATCATATCTATCTTTTATCAAGTGATCAGCTTCCTCATACTTGAAGGAATATAAAATTTTGACTTCTATCTCTTTGACAAACGTGGTCAATACTCACCATGATACTCAACAGAGTCAAGAATTTTGTGGATGCCAGGGTGGTGTAGGGGGAGAAGACCATGCTATTTGCCTCTTTCAGTTATTCATAAAACCTCATTTCCTTTAAAAAAAATCAAGCTAAAATGCACAAAAAGTCCCCATTTTCCAAAAGAAAAGAGGAAGAAGAAGAAGAAAGTCCATACCCTCAAACTGTCTTTAAATCACTGAATAAATAATAAATGCTGCTCTAGATTTTTTTTTTTTTTTTTTTTTTACATAGTGTGCTGATGATGTCTGCATGATCTTGGCCAAAAGTTCATAAGAAATTCTACCATGTATACAGCTCATGACATATGAAAAAGTCCTTGATGTCATTTGAGGATCCAAACAGACTGATTATGGATTTAGCAGCATCAAGATTTGAAAAGTACGTAAATGAGTTATTTAAGTGAGCAGCCTCTTATTTATGGAAAAGCATCATAACTATTAAATTGATACATTTGTTAGTAAATCGGTAAGCAAGTAACTCTAGTTTCAGAATCCCCAGTTTAATGGAGCTACTAAGCTAACAAAAGGCAATTCTTCAACGTTGATAAAAACATATTCACAGTTGCAATCTTTCTCTTTAGGCATTATCATTAAGTATTCAGATCATTCATAATTTATGGCAGTAGGGTTTGAAAGCCGGCTACCTTCATGGCCGTAAAAACCTTACTGTCAAACTGCTAATTTTTCCTGACAACCAGAGGGCTTTATTATTTTCTTCTGATCTGTTTCAAATGTATTTATCAGGTTTTCCAAAAAGAGCATTGATTTTAAATGTAACTTGTGCTTCCTCCTACTGATGCCTAGAAACAGCAGGCTTTGCTCAAGGGAATTGCCCTGTCTGGGAGCTTACTTAGAACACGTGGAAGTATCTTATATATGAACAGAGACAGAACTTCAATGGACTTATATTTTTTTGTCTCAAAAAGCCACATGGAAAGGAGAGATACCTTATACAGATGAGCAGTTTTGGCTCTGTTCATTGCACTCACCACTCTCTCATGCTACAGCATGGCTGCTGACTGGACAGAATTAACTGTGTGGAATCCATTCAGAAAGCCAAGATCCAAAGGAATTTAATGCAGACACTAAGAGCACGTGAGTGATATGTAAATCTCCAGTTTTAAAGAGAAATTTGTCTATTTTCCATTTGCACAGATCCCTTTGCAGCACTAGTAACAACATTACTTCTCCAGCTGTTTTTATTATACATACTAATCACATGCATGTACCATGTTTGAATTACATCATAGCCAGAAAATTTAAGTTATTCACATTCATTAAAACCATACCACCAAATATAACTATCACAGGAAATGTACTGGACAGAATGCATTCATGATAAAAAAAAAAAAATGTTTTCAGATACACTAAGCCACAAACTGTCCCTAATCTTCACAAGAGAAAAAAATAAAAACTAATTTCACTGCTGAAACATGGCAATATAATGACCTTCCTCTGCTTTGAATGGATATTTAGAAAAGTTCCTTATTTTCATTTGTGTTCTCATTTCTCAAGATCCATGATAGTTGTTCTGTCACAGTGCAGAGCCTAACACAAGGCCTAACAGCAAAGAGTGTGTGAGAGAATTTTCATCTTAATAAAATATATTAATTATTTAAGATTTAGATATAACAACTTTCCTTCAGTATGAAACACTCAGAGCTTCTTTAACATTAGTCAAGCTTTACTGAGAGGAGGAAAGAGCTTTTAGCTGGGCACAGGGATGTAGTTTATTTCTTGCCAGGGTGCTACTGGGGCTTCAGAATCAGTCACAATGAAGCAATATCAACCATGAGTCCATAAAAACCTAAAAGTCAGAGATTCAGAAAGCATTTAAATAAACTGCATCATGCTTTTGCATATAGTAATTTGTTTGCACAGGTTTTATAGACCCAAGAATGAAATTGTGAGTGCCATCAGTGTACTATTTCACTCACTTATAAGAGTACTTAATAACTACAGCAGTACATTTCAATGAAATACAGACTACATTCATTAAGGAATTTTATGAAGTTTTCTTCCCCTATTCAGAGTACTTATATTTTTTCACACACAAGAAAAAAGTCTAAAGAAAATGGTTACACAAAAATAATCAATCCTATCAGCCACAGTTTGAATCCATGTATTACATTGGTTAGAAACTGATCTCAAAATATATACTTCAAATAAAAATGATGATTCAGAAAGGATGGGTCTTCATTCATCAAGAAACAGAACTTTGTAATTCAGAGACAAGGTACAACTGTCTTATACTTAGCAATGTCTCATATGTGTCCCATTATTTAGATTGTTAAATCTTCTATTGAAAGATATTTAAATGCTTACAAGAACAAAGTGCAGAAGTATAATTCTCAATTATATCTCTGCTATATGTCTCTCCTCACAGCTAATTTGAGTAAGAGCTAGTTTAACATTTTGAGTGGAAGTGGAACAGATTACCTGTTCTATGCCCTTTGTAGAAATGAAGAGCAGAGGAAATTAGACGAATATTGTTTTCTTAAAAATTTTAGTTGTGTTGTAAAAATGGAGGCAAGTCTATTAGTATAGCAACTATAAGACTTGAGCCTGAAAAACAGACAAAATAGAGTAGTAGGAATAGAAGGACTGAGAAAGTGATTATATAGAAAAAGCAAACATCAGAAGTTTGCCTTGTTTGTTTGTTTGTTTCCATCAACTGCATGTTATACAGAAAAATTATGTGAAAAGCAGAACAATATGGTAATGGATATGTTCAGTATGTGTAGAAATTAAAATATAGTTTCTGATTTATGGGTAAAATATTTTAAAACACTGCTAGTGCCCCAAGGGTAAAATGTGCATTGTGATCCTAATACTCTAGGACACCTAATAGTATTTGCAATTCCTTATCACTTATGTCACAAGTACAAAACTATTAGCCTCATTTGTAAGAAACAGTGTGGTCGTTAACTTTAAAATTCAAGGGAACTGTATTTTCCCAAGAAACAGATTGAAAGGGTTTTTTTACTTTGTACAAGATGCTAAACATAAATTACAGGAAAGAAAAACGTTAGAAGAAAAGAAGAGTTACAAAAATACAGTTAGATCCTCAATCTGAAAGGAGAAAAAAAAAAGAAAAAAAAAAGCCACAATGGCCAATTCAAGGGCTTTCAGCTTTGCAGAGAATCCTCTATAATTTTGTTTGCCCTGCAGTGCTTGGTTGTTTGCTATAATCTTGCCCTTTTTTATCTGTCACATACATCCCTGTCTTGCTTATGCTTTGCTAAGGTTTTCTTTCTTTTCCCTCATTACTTCATGTAATCTATTCTGTCCTAAGTAAATCCAAAGAAATAAATACCTATTTCAGGGCATCAATTTTCCACTGCCTTGCTCACACATTCCTCTGGGAATAAATGGATAAATGCCTAGGCCAGTGGAGTCCTTTTCAGGATCCTGAGAATGGGCATATACTATAGAACTGTTTCTAAAATCACAGAGATGTTTACAAAGTCTATCAGCTTTTCACTTGTTACCTTTTTCCTTTAGTTAATAGTTATAGAAAACCGACTACATTTCTGAACAGTTGAGCCATTCAAAATTCAACCTCATTTATAAGTGCTGAACATTGCCTTCCTGACCTCTTAAAACCTGTGAATTCTATGTGATTCACTTCATATAATTACCATATGTTAGGCTGCTCCTCCAAACCCCTGATGTGAAACATTATCTCTTGAATTTAGCTATGAAGCCTGTTTAATAAAATAAATATTAATATTCCTTTTGGATTGTATTATATTTCATACATGTTATAAATGCTGGGTATTTAAATTCAAATATACAGATAGCCTTGAGGATTTAATGGGATGAGAAACACACAAATAACAGGCTAAATCCAGGTTTTCATTCTGTTTAACAGCACCAGCAGTAACAAAACACTGACTGTTGTCACCCAAAAAACAATTCAAAACTCATCTACATTTCTCTCAAAGCAAGAAATAAAATTGTGTCTGACATTAAGGTCTCAGTAGAAGAAATTTACATTGAGACTTTAATTTACATTAAGTCTTTAATATGAACCTTTGTGTACTGTCTTGGTTATTTAGCATAATGCGGTGGAATCAATTTTAAATTTATACAGGATAGATTTTTTTTTTGCTGTTTTTCCATATAAACATTGAATACTGAGATAAAATGGAGGCTGAACTTTCCAAAGTGTAAGATGGGAAGCCCACTTCCTACCTTGGAAAAGAAAGAGGGTTTTCTTGCCTTTGCCGGCAACTAGTGAGTACTTTTTATTTTCTCCATAATTTTGATGGCCCAGCCATCCATGAATTGGAAGATTTTCTGAAACATTGAATCTGAGGAAAATATGATAGGTCAGTTCTACATTTGCTGTTGCACTGATTGCCATATTGGCTGAAAAGGTCATGAGCCTATTTAAACTTATATGATTTATTTCCACTAAATTCAGTTAGAGCTGGTGCAAGACTTAAGAATATATATTGGCACAGTAAGCATAACTTCATTGAAAAAGCACGTGGAGGAAGCATTGACACCTAAAACACTTCCAGAATAAAGATAAGTAAACAAAATGTAGATGCACTTCAGAAAAGTTTGGGGAAATATAGGACCTTTCACTATACGTCATTTGCAGATTATATATTTGTCCTTTTCCTCATAAAAAGAAGCAATGCAGGAAGTATGAGGATGAAACATTCTTTATAAATCATGTGTGAGATCATCATTACTCTGGTGAACTTTCTTACATTAATATCTCAAGATTCACTATCACATTATATATACCTCTATGTATTTTAACTAATGATACCTTAAAAATGTTGACTGAGGCAATACTTACAGTCTCATCGCACGTTTAATACTGATGTTGAATATTCTCTTTCTGTTCTCCCTCACTTCAGAATTCACATGGATGAGACAATGCAAGAGGACAGGCCTCTTCCTTTTGTTTATTTTTTTTTAATCTTTTTGTTTATGATCGGTTTCTTATTCTTATACAAAGACATTATTATTTTATTTGGATTTGCAGTACAACTGGGAAATGTTTTTGTTCTACAGTGTATACATGCACAAATTTTAATATAATTCCCCTTCTGGATAAACACATAAACAAAAACTTCAAAAACATCTTAGATCAGATATTCTAAAGAACCTTTTCCTTTAAGAAAAAAACCACAGTTTTCCAAACTATTTGTAGCTATCCCTTTAAACTAGCCCAAAATGAGGGTAGTTGCACTCAATATTTTTTCCATTTCTTACCAAAATAATTTGTCTGCTACATGAGGAATTATAATTGCATGGATTCCAGCACAGACAGGACCCTGGCTGGCTGCCTCTATATAATGTTCTATTCAGATGGCTGCTGGTATTTTAGCTGGTCAGAGGGCATCTAAGCAGAAGTTTCACAAGACAACACATACAACAATGATATTCACTGATGATTTGTTTGTACTAGCACTTCTCTCTGAGGATGAAGAAATAGATGGAAAAAGAGGTCTTGAGTATAAATGGTAGTTTGTGACATCTAAAAAAATAAGAGCTTCTGCTGAGTGTAACGAAACATACACATTTATGGGCATTGACCAAAAAGACTATATAATAAACCGTCCTTTAGCTTAGCAAACAGATATTTGATGCACCTATTGTTCTTATGGGTATAACTAAATCTCACAGTCCGAATCATCTCTAAAGCACAAATTACTATACATCAGCATGACGTGGAAGTCTTTGAACATTTCTGGTCCTATAATAACTGTGACAGAGTTTTATTTTTGGTGGAACGTACGCCATGTTAAAGCAAATTACCAGATACCTAGACTGAAAAAAGCATTTTGTTTCATTTAATACATATAAGTTATCCTTGTAAAACATTAAAGGATTAAAGGAAATGGTAGTATTTAATATGGAAACACATCAAACATAATTTAATATTGATCCTTATATTTTAAAGTGACTTGAAGAAAGAGCCACTAGCATGGGAAGACTGTATATGCAGCTTATACTGGCTCTGCTTTTATATACTTAATAATGCATTTGTGGACAAGAGGAGAGATATTCCTAACGAAGTACTGTGTGTCACTACCTTCGAAGCTAGTTACTAACTCTCACCTGTGATACATTGGTCTATGAATGTCTGAACTATTATGAGGAAACCAAGAGTGCAGTTCTACAAACTGTTTTCTTGGTGATAGTGCTGTCTTAAAGACTTCCCTTTTGCCTGCCCCCAGCTATTTATATCTAGGCCTAAGTTGACCTTAAAGATGAGCCAGCACAGGATTTTGTAGTTTCGTGATAGTGCACATCAGTGAAACATTGGTGTTTCAAAAAAAGTATTGTTTTAAATCTGGTACTTCACCAATTTGTTTTACTGTGTTCCCTGTATAGGGCAGGCAGGTCATGCTTGCATAATTGAGGTCACCATGCAGAAATGAAAACAAGTGTCATTCATTGCTACCTAAGAGAAAGACACGTAGTCAGAATAGCTTTGTAGACTGTTAATTGTAGTTTAGATACAGAAGTCACAATTGAAGTGATTAATTGCTACGTAATACAACATACAAACAAATGTACTCCCTTTGCACTTCCTATCGTGCATGTGGACCAGTATAGAATGGATGGACAAGTGGTTTATAAACTGGTGTAGAAGATGCAAGACACGCATAAATGCATTTAGAAACACTCAGTAAAATTATAACAGATATATACATGTAATTTAGGATTGCATATCTCAGATGTATTGTTAAGAACTTTTTAGCTTTACTTGCAGGTGAGACTAATCATAAGTACTGTAAAAATCAGTCAAGTTGAGAATGGTTTTCATTCCATTTGAACAAGAAATTTTGATTCCTACTCTAGTTTCAACTAGGACCTCCACTATTAAGTGAGAAGTTTAAGCAAGCTGTATGCCAAGCAGTTATTTTTAATAATGAAACATCAGAAGGCCAGCTCCTAACTTTTTTCCAGAGTCCTCCTTCTATATGTCATTATCAGGAATTTCCCCAGCACTACCTCTATTTTCTATGTATGCAACAAGACTAGTAAAAATATTATTACTATTGCCTAAATTATGGACATTTCCTAACTATAAAAATTAAAACCAAAAAAGCCCATTCTACCTATGTCTCTGGTTAGATTGAAGATGTTCTGATTCCCTGCAACATCCCTTTCTCAGTTGTTTCAACCACATCCCTGACTGTCATATTAGAACCAAAAGTCAATTTTGTTCCGAATTTAAACAGAAGGCTCTTGCTTTGCACTGTGAATGTAATAATGAAAGTATGTTCTCCAACATGAACACTCTTAATTGTAATGCTAACATGCATTTGATGTAATTTGCAGACTTTTTATATATATCTCTGAATTCTTTGTAATTATTGACAGATAAAAGGTACCTGAGAAATGTTTCAGTACAGCAAATGAAGATGATGAATGAAGAAAAAGTGCTTTCTAAAGAACTAAGAAACCCAGGATGTGTTTAGGTCCTACTTCCAAGGATTAAGTACATAGATGCTCCCAAAACTAGAAAAAATATTATTAGAAAAATAAAGAAAATATTGAGGAAAAAAATATAATAATAATAATGATAAAACCCAAAACTTTATTTGTCTGAAACTTCCAAGGTACATTTTGGGTTTTTATGGAACACATAAAAAATACTGCATTCTGGAAAAATTTCAAAAGCCCTACATTAAAGTTTTCCTTTTCTTAGTAAGTAAATAACATACAAACAATGGGAGAAGACGACAAAAAGAACAATGGTAATAGAATTAGGCTGAACATAATGCAAATGAGATTTAAGAATTGCTCTGGATGTCTAATGGGTAACATTCAGTTCCTACTTATACCAGTGTAAACCTCATAAAATTTGGTCAAAACAAATTCATTCCTGGAGTTTGCTTTTCTATTGCTGTACTGTATTGGAGTAAGTAGAACTTGACTTCCTAAATTTTATTTTTCATTATAGTAAAAATGAAATACAGTTTGCTACCAGACACAAATAAATGCTCAAATTCCAACTCCCAAATAATAAATATCTTTTTAATCTTGCCTCTACTTCCTTTTCTTAAGGCAGTGATTCAAATTATTTTATATGCTAATACTATATATGTCCATTTCATTTGTCAGTAGAAACAATTAGCAGAGCAAAACTATGTATCCTAGAACACATGATATAGCATGTGGGATGTAATTCATTTCATTATTCTGCAAAAACACATTTAAATTAGAAGGAAACTAAGAGCTCAACAAAAAAGAGAAAGTTGAAGCAAGGAAAGAAGAAGAGGATGTAGTGAGGCACAAAGAGTTGGGACAGTGAGGGAAAAATAACAACTGCAAAAGACACAACAGCTTATAGTCAGTGGAGCAGGGGAGTGAAGACACAAATAAACATTACCAAAAAAGAAAACTGACAAAGTGCTGAAATCACACCTGATCCAGAACACAAACGTAACTATATGTAGGTACAGCATAAACATTATTCAAACTTTTTATTGTTCATAAAATACTCAGAAATACTCCTGTAGGAAATCATAGAAGTACAGGTTCCTGTAAAGGACTGTGAAAGCTAAGAGCAAATATAATTTTCTTTCACTCATAATAATTGGAAATTAAATATTGCAACTATAAATATGAATTATTATAAGAACAGCTGCTGGAAATAAAACAAGAACCAACCCTAAACAGGTTTAAGCACCATGGATTTAAAGCTAACATAGTAACTGAAAAGCAATAATGCAGAATTTATTAACCAATATCCAGGTAATTTCTAATGCTAAGAAAGCTTCATCAAACTCTAAAAACTTTGGTCTAAGTGCACAAGATTTGGAAAGTGAATTTGAGTCAGCAAACATTTTTGCACTGTAGTTTAAACTGCCTTATGCCAGAATCATATGTGACAGCGATTGTTTTGCAGTTGTGCTTGGCAGCTGTGCCCAAGCTTTGTCTCTCTTTTAGGTTGTCTCTTGGTCCATACAGCAATGCAGTAATCTCCTGTGCCTAGCGTCTCCTGAACAATGATTTCTAGCTAAAGACATGATCTTTCTATTCCTCCAAGTGTAAGCACACTAATTCTGGGGGAGTTTTTTCCTCCTTCCCTTCTATCTTCAGTGTAGTATTTTACCTACAGATACAGAATGTTAATATGGGGTTCTTTTTGATTATTTTTCATTTTGCTATTCTTTTTTCTGTATTTCCATATACATTTTCATCCACCTTTTCCACTTCAGCACACAGCTCATAGTTGGTATGTCGCCTATACCAAGGAACTGTGCTTTTAGCTAGACATTGCATTCCTTACACATAAGACTGTGCCAATAGAATCTTCACATGTTATCTACTGCCCCTCTCTTTACATTTACAGAAATGTGAAAGCCCCGCATAGTTCCAGTGTATAACACTACAGAAGATGAAATTCCACCTAGAATTGCATGGAACTGTGGAGGAAAAATAATCTTTCAAAATCAAGGTAGGATCTTATTGCATTAATGAACAACTCCAGCATAGCACACTCATACCTGAATTAGGCATGACTGTAGGCTTCGTGATGAAAGCAAATACTGTAGCAACAATAAAAACAGTATTAATATTTTTATCAATCAACACCAATTTCTGATGGCAGATATGAGCAATCATATGCTGTTTACAGGATTCTGTTTCTTGAAAGAAAAATTTCTTCTTTTCTTAGCAGAATATAGTCTGAAGTACAGTACCAACTTTGTGTCTGCAAAGATGTATGGGCAGTTTCTTTCACACTTCTGAATTAGGTTCCCTGAAGCATCTGAACAACACCAGCTTCATCCTAAGAGTAACAAAACCCCATGCAGAATGTAATTTAAATTAATAAATTGTAGTTATATTTTCTAGAAAATAGAATATTGTGTTGAATTTTTTTTTTAATTATTATTTTTTTTTAACTAGTCACAGAAGGGGACCAGTACTTTGGGCTACAGTCTAGCTATTCAACAGTGACTACCCCGAATATATTGTGCAATCACATCACTGCCATTGAGATTTTCTTTGGAGACAGTAGGTTTTATTTATTCTCTCCCCGGTCTCATGTATTTGTCCACAATCCTCTCCCATAATTTAGTGCCAAGATAATCATGTGCAGGCAGAAAAAGAAATGTTGAAAGTACTTTTTTTTTTAATTGTGAGATTTACAGAGGAGCATGCATACATGATTCCTCTGACTATTGGGAATGTGTATGTGTCACAAAATCACTCACTGCTCTGTGATTGAGTGTTCATGCCTGGTTCAAGTAAAATATTTTGTGTTTGATGGTCCAGCAGTATAAAGATTTTGTATTATTTGACCTGGAATCTTACACTCAGTTGATGTGCAGCTCAGCACTATTTTTGACTGAGTCTCTTCCTTTTTCTTATGATTTTTGCAAGACAGTGACAATATCTATTCCTCAGATTTCTTTAAAAAGTTCTTTGTTGGTTTTTGTTTTGGTTTGAGGTTTTTGATTTTTTTTTATATTAGATACAGTATTCTAACTTTCAAAAATGAATTAATCATTTCTGTATGTCACTTGATCTATCTGTATCTTTTCCTAACAATAAGAATGAGCTGATATTCTTTATCTGCTTCACAAAAAATGGATTTTGAAATGAATCATTTTAGAACAGTGAGTCAGAAATCACAAATCTCTTCTCTAATTTTTTGAATGAATCCAAAGTTTCTAATCCCTCGATGACAGAAAGGACAAATAAGGTTGCAAGGGACAAGAATTCTGTACAGATGAAGAAATGTCAAATGTTCTGAAGATGTTAATGTGGTCCTTTCCTGTTGACACAAATCTTGAGAAGAATTATGTGATATCTCTATCTCTCCTAGCCATTGAATTCTCTATGGACATGTATTTAAAACAATCTAGGAAGTATATATTACACATGTTCACATAAGAAAGTTAACAAGTTGCTCATATGGCAGTATCTTAGGACTAGATATGGTCATTATGTAATTTGTGCTACTCAATTTCCATCTATAAAATATATATGTAACTAAATTTCATCCTAACTTTTTGGCAGAACATCAGTTTTACAAATAATAAAAATACAATTTCTGCGATTTAGTACTTTCTAGCTTATCACAGTCTCATAAAACTTTTTTTCTGAGTTCTATGACAACAAGGAGAGAAGAGTTTATGATGCCATAAAAAGAAGTAACCTGCTTCAATAAAAGGAATGAAAGCTCTTATAATACCAGCATGTTTTCTGCCACAGAACTTTACTGAACTATTATTAGAAACTATATCGGATGTTATATAATCTGTTTTTCAACAGATTAGATTATAACCATGGCCTGGGATCATAATCCTTAAGTTTCCCCAGTAACAACAAATAGTCACTTAACCAAGCCTGTATGGCATTCCACAAAACACAAGTGAGAACCTGGCTCTTGCAGGAATTAATTCAGTTTCTAGTACAAACAATTATAACAATAGGAAAAGAGAATGTACACTTCAAACATATACGGTTTTTCCCTTTCACAAAACACAGAAAAAGCTAAAAGTAAAACAAAGAGCAAGAAGTAGTGGAGTAGAAATCCTAGCAGAATGGTAAACTTGCCTTTTGTTTGATACAGAGAATCCTTTATTTTCTCAGACTGGAGGGGAGTATTTCTAACAATAAACAAGAATGACCAAGAGTTGCACAAAAGTTTTTCTCTCAGTTACATAATCAGTCACAAAAGGAAATTTGTGGGGTCTAATTTTTTTTTTTTATAGAGTCTCTGGTTATACTAATATTTTTGCTGCTTTTGTTCCAAGTCAGTAAGAACCATAGATGTATTTATAAAGTCAAAATGACCACTGTCTAAACAGGGAGAAGTGTAGATCACTTTAAGTAATTAGTTGAGTGCCATGGTATCATGATAAGTTTAATTACTTGTTCTACCTAAGATTTCCATTAAGATCTTGAGCAAGAATACATTCAACTAATGCTCAGGTTTTTATCTACCTGTGTTACACAGTCAATCAGCTGTGGAACTGGGAACAGAAAGCAGGAATATTGACTCTTGGTTCCCTGTTCTATCCACACAAATTCCTACCTTAACAAAAGAAAAAATTGAGTTATAATATGTCTATCAATGTTTCTCATGTTTCCCAGCTTTTTTTTTTTCTCTCAAAGGGCAGGAAATACAGAAGGTGGCTGTTGTCTTCCAATAAAAAGTGAATTTCCCTACTCATGATAGCTCTTTTGGCTATCTGTGTTTCAGTCATCTAGTGTTTTTTTAAAAATTGTTGAAGCCTCATTTTTTCTTTTTCTAAAGATCCCCTACCAATGATTTTTTTTTTTTTAAAGATTTTTTTCCTTTCCTCACTGAAAAAAAGGGAAGGAAACACATATTTCTGTGTTTTGTTTGTTAAAACTAACCCAAAATTAGTTAACATTGTGTCTGGTGGCCATAGCATATGTAAAGCCATTAGTATAGGATTATTTGAACTTTTGAACTGAAATTCTCTTTCAGGAATTATTTTGGTTCAGATATAACTTATTTTTTTAACTGTCTTATGATTTCTTGCTAATCCAGACTTAGTAGCTTCCATTTAGTGCTATTCTACCAGTAAAATATTATCTTCAGGATCATATTGTCAGCATATCACATCTTTCCTTTCCTTTCCTTTCCTTTCCTTTCCTTTCCTTTCCTTTCCTTTCCTTTCCTTTCCTTTCCTTTCCTTTCCTTTCCTTTCCCTTTCCTTTCCCTTCCCTTCCCTTCCCTTCCCTTCCCTTCCCTTCCCTTCCCTTCCCTTCCCTTCCCTTCCCTTCCCTTAATACATAGTCATCTTTCTGGTTAGTGCAACAGTGTTTAGAAATTTCATTTGAAATTTACAGCTGAGGATTTAAATAGATGAGACACTTGAGTGAGAAAAGGGAAACTGAGGCAGTAATTGAAGTGATATGTTCAAGCAGGTCAGTGGAAGAGAATAGTTTATAACAGATACACTGACTCTGAGGTCAACATGACTAAAATTAAGCATCATAAATATCAGCCATATAATTAGTTCTGTACTCGTGTCCCAGTTTTTGGCTAGGATAGAGTGAATTTTCACAAGAAGCTGGGATGGGACACAATCAGGACAGGTGATCCAAACTAGCCAAAGGGATATTCCATACCATACAACTCATGCTTAGTATATAAAGGGGGCCAGGGAGGAGCCATTATTTTTGTCTCCCTTCACGGTCCTAGTAATCTGTCATCCCAACCCACGAGTTTTACCTTTTTCTTCTGATTGAGCCAGAGGACACGAGGTGCTCAGCTGCCAGCTGGGGCCAAACCACGACAACTTCTTTCTCAAGATGTGTGTTAGACTAGTCAATGATATCCCTTTTTTGTTTAGGCAAGCTTTTTAAAAATGTGCCTGCTAGGAAATTTCAAATAAATAGATAATTTGTAGTGAAATGCCAGTCTGAGTGTGGAATTTTACAACACTGTAAACAATTAATCTATTCAGATAAGAAATGTCAACATACCACTGTTTTCAGTAGTAGAATCATAGAATAGTTTGAATTGGAAGGGATCTTTAAAGGTCATCTAGTCCAACCCCCCCTGCAAGGACCAGGGACATCTTCAACTAGATCAGGTTGCTCAAAGCCCCATGCAACCTGATCTTGCATGTTTCCAGGGATGGGGCATCCACAGCTTCTCTGGGCAACCTATTCCAGTGTTTCACCACCCTCATTGTAACAGATTTCTTCCTTATAACTAGTCTAAATCCACGCTCTTCTAGTTTAAAACCATTGCCCTTTGTCCTAGGGCAACAGGCCCTACTAAAAAAATCACAACAGCTTTTACTGCAGGTACCCATAGTCTTTCATTTCAGGCCACTTACTATATGAGTGATCAAAATGGTTTAGTTTATTTTAGGAATTAAACCAGCTAAAATTCCTCTTTTACATTTTGCATGAATAAATATGAACTTTATAAGGTCTAAGGGGGCAAAAAACCTGCCAGTCACTGGATAAATGTTTAAAGCTCATCTTATTGTTTTGCAGCTGGTGCCCTTTGCTGAAGGATATTTCCTGTGCTGCAGACTCTGAATAAAAGCATTTCATTTTAAGAATGCAATTAGAAACACATCTGTTGTTCTAGGACCTTTATATTGAGCAAGTCCTCTGTAAACCAGGCAGGAAGATTTTTAAAAACCCATTTTCAGCATGCTTAATCTCTTTGCCTTCCACCACCTTATTACATTAAAAAAATCCCAACAGTTAAATAGCCAGCTTCCAGTTTTCATCCCACAACATATATGACCTAGCAATGGATATTTAATTCATTTCACTGGGTTTTGGAAACAAGCAAGTCAATTCTTTTTCAGATGGCTTATTTCTCAAGGGGCCTGTGACTAGATGGTAGGACTTAAAGAATCCTGTCCTTCATGGAGTTTCAAATGAATCATAGAAGTATGACTTGCAGCTTGAATTTTAGCCCAGGGAGTCTCAAGCTTTGCCAGTCTGTTCACAGGCAAGTGCAAGCTTTAGCTGAGGCTGGAGCTTATTTCAAACTTGCTCTCCACCTTTAATCTATTACTGGGCATAACATTCCTTTATGAGTTAAGCTACAGAAATTAGTAACTGAAAGATGAGCATGAACAGCTTCCTAACATCTCAGCCACTGTGTTTCCCATTCAGATAGTATAACTCACTATGTTCTTAACTGAGCGGACATACTCCTTATCCAGTTTAACGACACAAACTAGCTTCAAAGGCTTAACTGGTTAAACAAAATGTAGGACTGTAACTTGGGCATTTTTCTGCACATAAGGTGGACATTGCAAGACAAATTAGAAGGTAGAAAGAATATAAGTACTCTGGATCTTCATGCTCTTAATATCTTCAGTTTAAAACACTACTGCATATAGTAGCGTGTCTTTGTATCTCTTCATGCTAGTGCCAGTCAAAAATCACAACACTGATAATAAAAATGAACAAACATATGGAAATCTACACAATTGTTTTCACTCCTTATGCAGAACCATTTATTATGTCCATTTTGGTGACTCCTCAGGTACTCCTACAGACAAACAATGGATTCCCCAAAGTAACCAGTTTACTGTTTAGCACACTGATGAGTTTAGTGGATTCTTCATTCAGCCATGTACTAGGAAAAAAAATAAATCACTAAGACCCTATTATTTATTCTTGATTCAGCCTTTAAAAATGTACCATTAACAAAATTTATCTTAGAAAGTAGGGGTCCTGCAGCATCTGATTAGAGATCCTGGTTTAGAAGAGGATACCAATGAAATGAGAAAGTTTATCTTAGAAAATGAATATGCTGTCTGGGCATAACTAAAAAAAAGCCTTTGGGCTGTGCCAAATCTTTTCACTGCTAAAAATGCCAGTCAATCCACATGTAGCAAAAACATTCTCTTTCAGACTAAGGAAGGATCTCTTTTTGTTACTAGTATAGTGCTTTATTGTGTTGGGTTTGCGTGGCAAGGTTTTAGTGGCGGGGGGGCTACAGGGGTGGCTTCTGTGAGAAGCTGCTAGAAGCTCCCCCTGTGTCTGACAGAGCCAATGCCAGCCGGCTCTAAGACGGGCCCGCCGCTGGCCAAGGCCAAGCCAATCAGCGCCTCTGTGATAACATATTTAAGAAGGAAAAAAACACTTAGAGAGAGAGAGCTTTTGCAGCTGGAGAGAGGAGTGAGAAGATGTAAGAAACTCTGCAGACACCAAGGTCAGTGCAGATGGAGGGGGAGGAGGAGCTCCAGGCGCCGGAGCAGAGATCCCCCTGCAGCCTGTGGTGAAGGCCGTGGTGAACGCCATGGTGAAGCAGGCTGTCCCCCTGCAGCCCATGGAGGAAGGATGAGGGGGTGTAGCGATTCCACCTGCAGCCCGTGGAGGACCCCACGATGGAGCAGGTGGAGGCACCTGAAGGAGGCTGTGGCCTGTGGGAAGCCCACGCTGGAACAAGTTCCAGGCCGGACCGGTGGACCCGTGAAGAGGGGAGCCCACGCCAGGGCAGGTTTGCTGGCAGGACTTGTGACCCCATGGGGGACCCCACGCTGGAGCAGTTTGCTCCTGAAGGTCTGCACCCCGTGAGAGGGACTCCATGCTGGAGCAGGGGAACGATGAGAGGAGTCCTCCCCCTGAGGATGAAGAAGCGGCAGAAACAACATGTGATGAACTGACCGTAACCCCCATTCCCCGTCCCCCTGTGCCGCTGAGGGGGGGAAGGTTGAAGCCAGGAGTGAAGTTGAGCCCGGGAAGATGGGAGGGGTGGGGGGAGGTGTTTTAAGAGTTGATTTTATTTTCTCATTCCTCTACTCTGTTTTGCCTAGTAATAAATTAGATGAATTCCCTCTCTAAGTTTGGTCTGTTTTGCTCGTGACGATAATTAGTGAGTGATCTCTCCCTGTCCTTATCTCGACCCACAAGCATTTCGTTATGCCTTTTCTCCCCTGTTTAGTGAATGAGGGGAGTGAGAGAGCGGCTCTGGTGGGCACCTGGCCTCCAGCCAGGGTCAACCCACCACATTTATATATTAGGGTTTGACTCCCAGATTCTGTTAAAGACACCTTCTTAAACTTTGAAGACTTCCAAATGTATGTGACTTAGGAATGATAGTCACGTGACTAATTATTCTTCATAAAGTGCTATGTTGATGAGGACTTTCTAGTAGAGTCTCATAATCAGCTTTGTATTAGCACCTAATTAAAAAAATCTAAAGGATAGACTTAATGAGTAACAAAAAGCCTGCAAAGAGCTTAAAAAGAATATTTTTCTGTCATTAAAATAACCAGTCTTAATCTAGTATCTGATTAAGTCTTTTTAATCATATTTTTCTTTTAAGTCAAATTACTTAAATAGCCATGAACACATAGACATTTTTCTATACTATTTAAACCACCAATTCAAGACCACTGATATTTCTCCAAATCAAGCTAGTTGGTCTGTGCAGTGATTGCTCCTCAAATTTATAATATAATTAAATTATTTTGTAATAATTTGGTGAGTGACTTTTCATAAGAAAATCCAGAGAAGTTTGCAGTGCTGTAGTAATGGTGAATACCCACCCAATAATGAAAATTTGTATTAATTGCAATATTTTAAATATTGCAATATGGAATAGAATAGGTTATTAATGATGTTTTTAATTGTAGGTGCTCACAGTCATACAATGTTATAGATAATAAGGGTTTAAAATTTTTCAGGTAAAGAAAAAGTTCTTGCCCTTTCAAGATACTTCTTGCAGTTACACCCTTTTGCAGATGAAAAGTTCATCTGCTCATTCTGATCCTGCAATAGCAATTAGTTCTGAAACTCCTGATTCAAACTTTTCTCACATTAGTGTTCTTAAAGTTCTGCTTTCTTCTTATCATTATACTACTTCATTTTCCTTTGACTCTTATTATGCAGAACATAGTTATATATTACAACATTTCAAACAGTGCTTACTACTTTCTTCCACTGTCTTTTCTTGCCTTTCTCCTACTAGCCACGCTGTTGTCATTTTATTTTCACAGTTTGGTGTTTTTAATATCTGGTTTTTTTCATAAGTTCTCTTTTTCAGTGACTTCAAATGCAGTACCATTGTCAAATTTCATTCTTGGCCTATGGGTCCTCAAAATAAAATAAGCTTTTACACTGGTCTGTTAACTGAGTGGTACTCATATGAATGTAAGTGTCTCCATTGTCAGCTTGAGTCTCTTTAAGTGCTTGAATGAGAGAATGTGAAACACCAGAGTACCTTGTTTCATGACTACCAATTACAGTAGCTCACATACTGTATTCCACAGGTCTCTGGCTATCCTGCATGTAGGGGTGCAGGAGAAAACCCTTCCCTTAGCATTGCAAAGGTAGCTGCATGTGTAATTAGTCTTATTCATTCTCCTAGACACATTCCCATCGGTAAAGTTACCTACATGCATAAGCCTTTAGAACACATATGGTTTAGGTAAACAAATATGCACTTTTTCTTTTAAATCAGACACACACACACTCTAAAATCTACAAGAAATATGCTTAATAATGCACTGGAGAAAGTATCTCTTATTGTTTGACCACTGAAAATTAACAAAGAAAAAAATGAGCAGTAGTGATTTCAAGTTGAATAACTTTTTAATAACCCAAGTAATCTTTTTGCCATTTACTTAGTATGAAATGAGTGTTTGTATAAAGTCATTGAAAATAGATTTTTTTATTCTACTAGGTGCAAATTTTACAACAGTATGTGCGTTAGATTTGGCATTAATCCACAATTTTATCCACACATCATCAACAGGGACAAGCTGATGTTCTAGGAACTCATCCCTGGAGCTCAGACACTAAAAATGGCTCATTGCCCTTTCAGTCAACTTACCATTTTCCTGCTAGTGCTGTATAATTTATCTGTGGTTAATAATGTTGTTTTGTAGTGAACTTTAGGGTCCAGCTCTGCTTTAGAAAAGTCACTAGGTCAAAAGGAACATGTGTTTTTTCTGTAGTCACTATGCTATATGGCTATAGGGCAAATGAAAAAATAAAAAGGGTATTTTTTTTATTTATTTACTACCTGGACAATGGATTTAAGTCATGAATCTTCTGTTTTCAGCTACATGAAGTTGGCAAGCCAGGTTATCCATCTATGACAGGAAAAGGATAATCAGGTTTTCCTTAAAGACACGGCTAGATTCTATGAAAGTGCATTCACAGCACAGCTGAGACAGATTAGGAGCATCAGCCACTATTAAGTTAATAACCATCAATTCTCTTGCTTTGTCCTTTATTTCAAGCATAACATTTTAGCAAAGAGAAAACAAGCATTGTTATTAGATGTTTGCACTAACGTAAATAATTAAGATATGGATTTTAATTATCACAGTGTATGACTGGTTTCAACTATTTGTAGGGATTGGTTATCTTTGAGTTAGTACAACACTATGATGCAGCTCAGAGAAGCAATCAAAATGCAAGCAACTACCACAAGATCTGGTGGCAATGTGCATTTTGGAATTGACCAGTAGTCAACATACATATTTTTCTTCTTTGGCCTGAGTTTTATCTGGAAATGTTTTCTTTCAACATATTCATCAATGACCTGGATGAAGGGACAGCAAGTCTGCCGATGATACAAAACTGGGAGGAGGGGCTAATACACCAGAAGGCTGCGCTGTCATTCAGCGAGATCTGGATAGGCTAGCGAGTAGGGTGGAGAGGAACCTAATGAAATTCAACAAGGGCAAGTGTAGGGTCCTGCACCTAGGGAGGAATAACCCCAAGCACCAGTACAGGTTAGGGCCTGGCCTGCTGGAAAGCAGCTCTGCGGAGAAGGACCTGGGAGTCCTGGTGGACAACAAGTTATCCATGAGCCAGCAATGTGCCCTTGTGGCCAAGAAGGCCAATGGTATCTATCCTGGGGTGCATTAAGAAGAGCATGGCCAGCAGGTCGAGGGAGGTTATCCTCCCCCTCTACTCTGCCCTGGTGAGGCCACATCTGGAGTTCTGTGACAGTTCTGGGCTCCCCAGTTCAAGAAAGAGAAGGAACTACTGGAGAGAGTCCAGCGGAGGGCTACAAAGATGATTAGGGGACTGAAGCATCTCTCTTCTGAGGAAAGGCTGAGAGAGCTGGGTCTGTTTAGCCTGGAGAAGACTAAGAGGGGATCTCATCAACACTTATAAGCATCAAAAGGGCAGGTGTCAAGAGGATTGGACCAGACTCTTTTCAGTGGTGCCCCGTGACAGGACAAGGTGCAATGGAAACAAACTCAGACACAGGAAGTTCCATCTGAACATGAAGAAAAACTTCTTTGCTTTCAGGGTGACAGAGCACTGGAACAGGCTGCCCAGAGAGGCTGTGGAGTCTACTTCTCTGAAGATATTCGAAACCCACCTGGACATGAACCTGTGCAACCTAGTCTAGGTGAATGTGCTTTAGAAGGGGTGTTTGACTAGATAATCTCCAGAGGTCCCTTCCAACCCCTACCTTTCTGTGATTCTGTGATTGTGATGTTTATTTCTAAAGAACTTATTTTAAAAAAATACCCTGCTTGCTTCTGCTGCTCCTGAATCAACTAAATTCCCATAGGAGGCTTAGAAGAGTGCCTTCCAGAACCTGCTACCCCAGGATGTGTGAATCAATCTGCCTCAATTACCTCTAATTGAAGGGAAGTCTCAGAACTTCCTTCTTAGTCCAGTTGCCTAAGTAGTAAAGCCTATGAGGAAATTCAAATACTTCTGCATAAAAGTTTTAACTAAAAGCATACCCATAAGAAGCAAGGGCCTTTAACTATTTCACCTACTGGGCAGCATTTTCCCCTCAGAGACTTTTTTCTGAGACTGAACTGCCAATCCTCCTCTTTGACTTTAAAGAGCTTTTCTTTCCCTTAGATATAAATAGATCACTGCAGACTCCCACAGAGACAGAAAACCATCCACCTGTATAGACTTACGCCATAGAAACCCTGAAACTCAGCAAAACTAAGAGGCTTCTTTTTTTTCAGATTCCATTTCCATGTACAAAGCTAGCCTTTCTGAAGGCTCCCTTTCCTCATTTCACCAAAGGGACAGGTCTTTGTCCTTGTGACAAGGCAGACTACTGTATTACCGTTCTGATTCTAGTAGGTTTTCAGTCAGCTACAGCCTTAACCAAATCACAAATCTACCCTCCACAAAACCTTCAAGCTTCCTTTCTTGCTTAGCAGTGCTTTATAGTGAGCAGGTGTAGTAACCTGACATACAGTTGGTAATAACTCCCTTTAAGCCATATAAGTGAATTCTATATTTCTTAACCAGGATTGTTATTGTGATATAGTGTCTGGCTTCCATATCTGTGTTCTTGAGGATAATAGTACTTCTTATTGAAAAAAAAAAATGTAGAGTTTGTTTGCTTGCTTGCTGCTCATGCTGTCAATTATCTATCTATCTATCCGTCTTGATGACTTGGTGCCTTTGTTTCCATCTTTTTCAGAGTTGTCAATTTTCCTCCGGTTCAGCAAATTTCTGTATTTTACTTACCTAGGGAGAAGTGATTGCAGTTCTTCACTGTTTAGACTGTATGGGTAATTAATGTAGATTTCTTTTACTTTTCATTTTTCATGGCAGGCTTATGTATGCACATATAACCACTAGACATATTCTGTATCATAAGCTGAAGAACATCCTGACTTTGGATAATGGCCTCATATAGAGCAGAAAGTTACTTATTTCCATCACTGCGGGATACCACTTGTTTTTTTAGTTCTTTGGCATAGGAAGCCTGAAAATAAAATTTATTAGTGCTAGGATTGCATGCATCTTTCCAAAATATATCTCATTATAACTCTAGTCCAGTAAGTAATTTACCAGTGTTTGAAATAGAAACCTATTCTGACAGTGTTGCATATTCCTATATTCAGAAATTCATAGTAATTATGATTACAGCAGATGTTTATAACTTGCAGAAAGACTGAATTATGTTATTTTTCTAGATTATTCTATTCTTAGATCACTGCTAATCAGTTTATTCATAATTTTTCTTGGATTGCAGAATTTTTAAAAAGCCAATCCTAGAACTCTTAGCTCAATATGAGTAACTAAATATTGAAAATAATCCTTATTTCTTGTGAGTGCATCTTTTAAATATCTCTGGACAGACTACGGACATTCATTTTTCAATGTGAGTGATGGAAGATGAAGCAAACAGGGGACATATATCTTCCTTGCTTATGCATATGTGAGACCTGGAAAAGGTCCTACATGCCTTGTCATGTTTGGATTACCTGTTGCGAGAGACCTGTGCAAACCTTTTCTTTAAGTTTAGTGCCCTAGTTTCATAGGGCAACATGGAATCACTTGGGGTTCAGGTCTGTTATCAATAAAAAGAAAAAAAAAATTAAAAAATCTTTTGGAATGACAGAAATGTTCTTGATGAATGTAGTTTCAAAATAAAAATGTTGTTATTTCTGCTTCTGCAGTGGGAGAATGTAAAGAGTTCATAACTACCATTTTTAAACCAAGAAAATATTCTTGTGAGAGGATATGTGGCTGTGACTTTGGGATCTACACAGGCACAAGAAATCACATGAAAAAAAGAAGGTATTTTGTGACTTCTGGTTCCTACAGTGAAATCCTTGCCTTACTGAACTTGATGGCAAAATTCCCACAGACTGCAATTCAGCAGAACTACTCTGGGAACCTTCACTACATGGGGCTTCTACTCTAACTGTTAGATCACTTGTCCTACTTGATTCAAGAAATATATATACATCTCAGCTATGATTGTTTGGAAGGTGAAAATTCACATTGTCCCTTATATCAAGAATTCTCTTGCAGCATTTCATTTGCAAAATCCAATCAAAAACACATCTGTCATTCCCAGGTACCTTTTTCTGTAAGTGATCATAAACCAAATCATTCCACAGTAATTTACCCACTCCTATTCTTCCTGTAAGCTATATTCAGAGTTTAAAGCAGAAAATGTCTTATTAATTCCATAGTAGTATCTTTTTTCCCTTTCTTTTAAAATTATATCAATCACATTGAAATTGTAAACATAAACTATTGGAAAGAAAAAGAAACAAACAAACAAACAAAACAAAACCAAAACAACTCCCTGCTCGATGAACCTATTTGTGAACAGAGAAGCTGATTGACCAGAAATTTCTATCAACACTTAAAATCTTAGACAAGCCAAATCAAAGATCACAAAAAATCTCAGATTTTGGATGAAAAAAAGAGAGAATCACTAATTGCCACAGAACCCTTAAATGGGTAAAACAAGAGAAATAGACAAGATACATATGTGCATCTCCTGAAAGGGCATGGGGGACAACAAGCCCAGAAGTATTCCTGGAAGTGCAGAAACCAGTCACAGATCTAAAAATATTGACAGAAGACTCAAGTACAGTTTACATTCACTTTCTTTTGGCAGTTTGTCTCCTGAACAGCCTTATTTATGATCTGCTCTTTCTGTCTTAACTGGGACTACTACAGTATGTTCTTCTAACGAGACTTCCTGTATTTCAGATATGAAACAAAACTTTTTTTATTAGGACATTTTAAAACCTAAAGATAGATATGTCTAGGAATGTGCATTTATTATAGATGGAATTAGCATGGAGAAAAAAGAATGGATAAATACGAAGGTAAAGATAATCAAAGAGTGTGCTTCTCACATCAACTTTGATCAGTAAATTGGAATGTCTTATCATGTTTAAGTTCCACTTATTGACCTCAGTTAAGCATCCTATTCAGGAAGTCAAAGAGAGCAAGGCATCTTGTGTTCAGCAACAGTAAACATAGTAGTCCGTTGGTGATAAACTCTTGATGGTCTGTTTTGTTTTGATCTTGGCTAGTTTGACTCTTCATCCTGTCATTAATTTGATTAATTTTCAGCAGTCAGTTTAATCTGCCTGTATACACTTACATGAATTGTAGCGTAATCATCATTCTTTTCCCCTTTTCTAATGAGCTTGAATTTCGTAGTGAAACGCTTTAGTATAAAGATGCTACATGAAATACAGAGAAACCTTTTATCCTTGCTGCCACAGTTCTAGGTCAAAGCACATTAAATATATATCAGCTATAAAGGGTGGAGGCTGTTTGGAGAGAACATCAACCATAAAGAAAATTCTTTTGTTTCCACATCTGATTATTCACCATTCAGTGGAGAAAGCCATGGAAATGAAATCTCTACATAGAGATATTTTGCTGATGTGGAGATGTATTTAGATTTTGAACCTCTTATTCCTTGCAAAGATTATACTGATATTTGGGCTGACTTTAGGATCTTACATTCTGAAAACATTGTTTAGTTTGCAAACGATATTGCAAAACACTGTACAGGCACCACTTTTTCTATAGACAATATTTAAATTTGCAATTTTTTTTTCCATTTTCCATAAGAATGATTTCTTATATTTGAATGTTCAGTGTTCTTTAAGGTTGTATGGCTCTTGTTGCTTTTGCATACTAAAATCTGTTTACATGAAAGTTTCTTCAAGTCTCCTTTGCTTAAATAATCAATGTAACAGATACACACATACATAGAGATAGTCAGCACATTGTTTATGGGAAAAGAAATTTAGCAGGAGTCTTTTCCTGAAGTGCCCTGGACTGACTAAGGATTTCAATAGTAATGCTTAGGTATTATGTTACTATCATTAAAGATCACAAGCAACCTGCAGAAACAAGCAAGATGGGGGTATCAGAATGATTAATGAGATGCACCCCATATAACCTGCTTATATAAATGCATATAAAATTGGTCAAATACAATTGGTAGGGCAATTTTTTGTCTTTAAAGAAAAATGTTTGTGAATCCCAGCTGTTAAATAATCTTCACAGATCATAGTACTTTATCATGAATAGACATTTGATATACAAATTTCAAGAAAGTACAGACAGTAAAGTTATTACTGTCTTTCAAAGTATATGTGAATATCTATTTTGATTTGCTAAGCACTTAACATTGCCAACTGAAAAGAGATAGAGAACAGTTAGAGATGGTAATTTGTTTCCCTTTTCACTTGATTTAATGCATCTACAGTACAAGAACTCAACAGAAATTATAGCCATTGCTTCATCTAATACTTATTATCAAATTACACATTTCCACTGAATATTCAATTACGAAAGAATGAAGAGTAAAACAGAGAGTGGAGCAAGAAAAAAGAAGAAAATTCTTTAGAAGCTGTAGTATAAACTGAAATATTTTGATTCAGGATATTTTCGTGGATGAGACTTATTCCTGGGTCTGCTCTTTGTATCTGATCAAGAAATATCAGGTTTTTACTAATTTCTTGCTCCATATGTTTTGTCCATCCAATTTACAGACACAGGGAGGAATTTTCTCAGATTGTACTTGTACTTTGTCTTGCTGATGTTCACTGATTTAATAATATTAGTGTCTGGCTTTTGACAAAGTCCAAGTATGAATGCACTACTGGATTCTGAAAAGTCTATGTAACTGTCTAAAATTAAAGTATTTTTGTGGCTTCATAATGAGCATCATGGTTACTTAATATCTTTTTAACACTATTCCACTTTTCATACCCAGCCTTCAAGATGCAAAGGATTTTCTCTTTCCTTTCATCACTCTTAATCTGGATTGCTATTTAGGAAATTATGGTAAAGGATCAATTTAGTGATCTAGGGCTTCACAGGTTATAAAAATGAATATATCTGAGTCACAAATCATCTATTTTTCAAAAATGTTTTCTTTCCTTTTTCTTGTAGGCACTCAAACCCACACAGGCATGCAACATGGACATTACACAGGAGTAGACTTCAATCTAGTAAATACTCTCTTAGCTGGAATTTGGAAGCTATATCTCTGTCTGCTAGATATTATTTATCTCTCTCTTCTTTTTATGCAGCCTACTGACTTTACTACTGAATTGGTCTACATATATATTTTACTATTTCTCGCTCTTCTTTTTTTCCCAATTAAGTCTTATCTTTTACAATTTTCTGGACACTGGATCCTACTACTGGTACTAAATAGAATTTTCCGTACCCCTACATCCTTAGCTGGTTCAGTGCTGCTGCTAGTTATAGCACATTTATCTCATTTCAGAGCCTATTTTCTTCATCTCCCAGAGGACTGACCATACCTCATGAATGCCCTTCATGGATCTAGAGGCTTTAAAAGTCTATCTCTGTCTCTTTCTTTCCCCTACCAACTGTTGTTATCTCTGAACTTTAGTGTTATTTAAGGTCTTTCACAATAAATACTGCATAGTAATTATCATCCCAGTCACAACGCATATCCATAGGGGAACACTGAAAGAATGTATTTTTTTCTTTTACAAATATTCAGTATCTCATTTATAAAAGCACTTTAACAAGAAAGATGAGGGAAGAGTGGAAAAATGGAGGACAAGGAAAAAAAGCAACTCTTTTTATGCCTTTCAAATCTCAAGAGAACAAAATAAGAAAAAATCACTCCCACGTATTTGGATAGTTTCTTAGGCTCAAGCAATGAAGAAATGAGTACACACATATAATATCTCTCTTTTCTGTGTAATGAACAGATAACTATGGAACCACTCACTGATTTCAATAGCAGGCTTTTTATTGTGGCAGAATTATACGGACCCTGGGGTGTTCTGTCACTGTCAAAACTCTTAAGCACTTCAGTCTCCAAAGGCTTCTCTGAAAGCTCATCACTCTCTTGCATAGACAAAGACTTGGGGCCACTAATATAAATAATATATCAAAACTTAGCAAGAGAAGAATATGCCAAGAGACAAGGCAAGCAGGGGAAGTATCTTCAAGATGTTATTATAACATCATGTGAAGACTATCAAGACTCTCTGAAGGACATTGTATTGTTTTATTATGCTGCTTTGTCAAAACCAAAATTCCGTTGTTCAATTAGGGCTTCAGACAGTCTCTGAAGAAAACTCATCCAAATATATAAATGAGCATGAATTAAACTGTGTCAGCATTATTTATATAAATTATAAGGAATGCAAGAGGATTCCTATTTCATTTTATTTTCCTCTAAGATCATGAAATTTTTAATCTTACCATATAATCCTTTATCTATATCCTGATTTTGTATGATGAGTAATATGGTCCTGTAGATGAAATTCACACATGATTAGATGAAAACAACACAGTTTAGGAAATTTAAAAGGACTACGGATAATGGCCATTCTCCAGACCCCTTCATTAATCTCCTCTGCCCCCAAAATATGAGTTCTGCATTGTATAATTTTGAAACAATGTGAAGCTAAAAGATTTACAGGGATGACCTTGGAGATGCATGATCTAGTTGTGCAGGTAAAATACACAAACATGGAAACTGAAGGAAGTCTTTATATACAGAAGGAAAAGATTATTCCTCAGGACAGTGAATACTGCTTTCTGAACTCCCAATACTTTTACTGTCAAATAGTGAATATCCATAATGTGTTTTGAGAGCCTTCAATGAAAAGTGTGTTATTGTTTATACATAATCTGATCCCTGAGCCAACCACTCCACCAAACTGGTCAACGTATTAATTGTCAAAAACTTTACCAGAACTTAATGCAGTTCCAGGCCTTATAGAAGTTTCACAGTTCTCCACAGTTTGGCATTTTCTTCCATCTCAGATGAATGTTAGCAGCCAAAGTATTTCCCAGGGCCTGTATTTTAATTTTGGCATGAAGAAAATACCTTTTCCCTTCCATTTAAGGTTAAAAGATTTTAAATATTCAGGCCATCCTGCATTTTCTCAAACCTCACTTGTTCATTCTCAATCTTTGCTTAAAAAGTTGCATATATAAAGAATACATTTCCTTTTTCATTCTTTTCCTTGGAAATCTATATAAGATGATTTCTGAGACAGAAAATATGGCAAAGCTATCTCATCCTCCCATGCAACATATGTCTCTGTGAGATCCTCCTGCCAAGCAATCATCTCCTGCCAAGCCAGACTCACCACCATTCCCAAGGGGTGGAGTTCTCTTTGGTTTTCATTTCAGTTGAATTCACCATATCTGCTAAGTTCTTCCAGGAGCTACAAGAGAGATAAGTGGGTTAAACAGATGTCTGGAGGGGGTTTGAAGATGAAATAATCTTTTTTGGTCTGGAGGATATAAGACAGACAAATACATAATCTAGTAGAAATACTCAAAACTCTATAATCAACACTCACTATGACTTTACTCCCCTCAGTGTCTGGGTTATTATTTGGCACACTCCTTTGCATTAGCTATATTTCTTAACTTTACTTTCTTCTCAGCCTCTTCCTTTACTCTTGCTTATGCTGTACACTGTGCCTATTCTGAAAATTCAGATTATTCATTAAGGTGGAATGAGCAACAAATACATTAAGGAAACAGTGTTTCAGAACTATAGACTATTGTACATATTTATATGTTGCGATTTTCTTTACGGACAGAAGAAAAGCTTTAGAGTGTGCATCTGAAAAACACACAACATTGTGATAAAAAACACCAAAGAGAAAAGATGGAAAATAAATTCTAAACAGAACTATTTTTGGTTATATCAGTTACCTACAGTGAAAACTGGGAACAACTGATGTGCTACACAAATCTAAAACTGTGCAGATAGGCCACTCAGAAGAATCTAAGGCCAAGGTATGCGAAAGAGTTCTAATTTCACTCTATAAGTTTTGATGTAATTGAAAATTCAATGACCACCAAAACTGCACACTATTCAGCTACTGTGTGCAACTGTTCCCATGTTTGTCGGACTAGTGCATAACTAATATGTTTGCATACAATTTAAAATCTACTGGAGTCACTGCATTATTCTATTAAAATCATATAGGACTTTTATCATGTGGTAAGTATATCTTATCATATGGGCTAAGCCATTTCTGATTACAGAACAGGTAACATGATTGTCTCCACAAAAACTAAAATGATACGTTTTAATATATTAAGAAGAGCAGGATTTTGTGCTTTAGAAAATATAACTTTCTTAATTTGGCATAGAATATATGTAATATATACCATGTCACCCTCACTACAAGGAAGCGAGCTCTTAAACTCTCATCTCTGTCACGAGTTGAACTAAACTCACTGTTACCTTTGAAAATTATAAATGTCTGATGTAAACATCCATTAACCATATTAGTTTCCTTCAAAGCATCCCTGTCATTCTGCCTTCAACACATTTGTAGAGAGGCACACCAGCAATGGATCATGTGACAGACATAGTTCTTAGAAACTAACAGACTGAACCATATATTCTTCCAAAATACTCTATGCATCGTGAAGACTTCCCAGTCCTACTTGGTTCCAGTTCTCGAGGTCAGATAATGTATGGAAGGATAGTTGTGCAATCTCTTCTTACCAACCTCCAGTGAAAGATATTTTAATGTTTTAGCTTAACTGCTCTTGCAGTTAGAAAGTTTCTTAATATCCAACTATAATCCTCCTAACTGCAAAGCCAGCTAATTAAACAGCTATTTAACCAGTCTTCATAAAAAAAAAAAGTTTAATAATTCATATTTTACAGGCTGAGAGATATGTCAATGTCAGAATACTGAACAGGGCAGTGGAATGTCCTTTCACTGTAGTAGAGACAAACATCACTTAAAGACAACATCACTTGTGTATTTTATTTCTTAAGCTTTATATACTTCAGACTGACAACAATGCTGCTGCAAGCCATGCTGTGAGATGCAATATTAATTTCTATAAAGAATGTGTATGTAACTATAACTATACATTGAATTAACAGTTCTGTATATCCAAATAAGACTCTATTCACTATAAGAAAGACTATGCAATATTTATTTGTATAAAAATGACTGATACTTGAGAATAGCTGAATTTTCCTTCTTTTTTAATGGGGGAGAAGGGGGAGATTGGATTTAACTTTCAGTAAAGACCTGAATAGGAGCATAATCTTCAGTAAGCAGAAGAATCTAAATTCCTCTAAGACCAAGGTATGTGAAAAGAAAAAGTACTCAGAAGCATCAGTAGTTGAACAAGAAATAGATCCAGAAGCGACTTTTGAGCTGTCAATTCAATAGCCACAGAGTCTGTCAGAGAATAGATGCTTCTTTCATGACTTGGTATCCTGAGCCCAGAGTGTCCACAGTTGTGTCTCCACAAACTTGTGACAAACCTTGTGACTTTACAAACTAAACAGTGAAATGGTTAAAAACCTTTATATTTTCAAATGTAAATTAGTACATTTTCCTTCCTGCCATCTATAACCACATCTAGAAAATTTGTTAGCTGAGGGTATTGTACACCAGCATCAACTCACTAATTATAGTTGTATGTATGAAAACCATCTTCAGTGAAAGCTAAATTTTTTACAGTTTTGTGAAAAGGAAAAAAACCTGACATTTCACTTCTTTCTATGTGTGATTTTTGCTTATGGCCAGAGTTAGTTTCACAGCTGCATTAAATCTCAGTAGACATCCAGAAAGGAAGTAAATGTTCAAATTCCACTCGGAACTATGTGTCCTTTTGAAGCTGCTTTGCATAATCATTGATGTTGCCTCTTCTCATTGGCCCAGCCCTGCAAAGATTTATATATAAGCTCACCTTTATACACACGAATAATACCATCAGATTAGTGACTTTAGTACTACACTTACATGTGTTACACATCTTTGAAGGACTGAGCCATAATTATGTGAATTAAGAAAGTGATAGCCATGGGTACATTAGAAACACATAACACTGAAATCGCCAAGAGATGGCTCTAAAGACAGTAAATGTACTTTTTTCTGGACATTGAGCAACTGCTACTGTGACCTCATCCATTGCGGGTGTGGTAGGTTGACCCTGGCTGGGGGCCAGGTGCCCACCAGAGCCGCTCTCTCACTCCCCTCATTCACCAAACAGGGGAGAAAAGGCATAACGAAATGCTTGCAGGTCGAGATAAGGACAGGGAGAGATCACTCACTAATTATCGGCACGAGCAAAACAGACCAAACTTAGAGAGGGAATTCATCTAATTTATTACCAAGCAAAACAGAGTAGAGGAATGAGAAAATACAATCAAGTCTTAAAACACCTCCCCCCACCCCTCCCATCTTCCCAGGCTCGACTTCACTCCCGGCTTCAACCTCCTTCCTCCCTCCCTCAGAGGCACAGGGGGACAGGGAATGGGGGTTATGGTCAGTTCATCACACATTGTTTCTGCTGCTTCTTCATCCTCAGGGGGAGGACTCCTCTCATCGTTCCCCTGCTCCAGCATAGAGTCCCTCTCACGGGGTGCAGACCTTCAGGAGCAGACTGCTCCAGCATGGGGTCCCCCACGAGGTCACAAGTCCTGCCAGCAAACCTGCCCTGGCGTGGGCTCCCCTCTTCACGGGTCCACAGGTCCTGCCAGGAGCTTGCTCCAGCATGGGCTTCCCACGGGCCGCAGCCTCCTTCAGGTGCCTCCACCTGCTCCAGCATGGGGTCCTCCACGGGCTGCAGGTGGAATCTCTACACCCCCTCATCCTTCCTCCATGGGCTGCAGGGGGACAGCCTGCTTCACCGTGGTCTTCACCACAGGCTGCAGGGGGATCTCTGCTCCGGCGCCTGGAGCACCTCCTCCCCCTCCTTCTTCACTTGGTGTCTGCAGAGTTTCTTACATCTTCTCACTCCTCTCTCCAGCTGCAAAAGCTCTCTCTAGCTTGTTTTTTTTTTCCTTCTTAAATATGTTATCACAGAGGCGCTGATTGGCTTGGCCTTGGCCAGCGGCGGGTCCGTCTTGGAGCCGGCTGGCATTGGCTCTGTCAGACACAGGGGGAGCTTCTAGCAGCTTCTCACAGAAGCCACCCCTGTAGCCCCTCCCGCTACCAAAACCTTGCCACACAAACCCAATACAGAGGGCTACCCTGCAAAAGTATGTATGCATTTACTTTAAAATATGCAAATAATTATATAATTATGTTCATTCTGAAAGTTCCCAAAACTCTTCACAAAAATGTAATTCTTTCCCCCAGTGTTGCCACCTTTAAAATGGAACAGAACATTCATTTTGTGACCTATACCAAGCCTACCCAAAGTGAAAGCATCCTATGGAATTTAGTATTGACTCAAGATAGAGCATTGCCTCATTATTGCCTGAAAAAGTAAATTCTCATTGTTTTATTATCATGTCTGCATACAACTCTAGAAATAAATGAAATAGACTATCACTGTTTATTTAAATGATATAGTAAAAATGTATTAATATAGAGTTTGAAGAAGGTGAAAGAAAATAAGCACTTATTTATCTTATAATGAAAAAATAAGGGTGATCTAGAAAATGATCTGATAGCAGTTTCAAAGGAAGCACTTCAAAGAATATACTTTTTCATACTTCACACTTTATAGTAAATAGTTATTTGCAGAGCAGTTAGTCACAAAAGCTCAATAATAGGAATGAATTTGAAGGATAACTCTATTGTTGGCTATTAAGCATGACAGCATGGATGCCATTGAGGATCACTCATATATATATATATATATATCTCACCTTTTCTTACCTTATTCCTTGCTCACTTGCTACTGATAAATGTATGAGACATGATATCCAGACAGACTTTTCATCTGGCCTGTATGATTAATTCTCATATTCTAATACTTCCATGTCCTACTCTTGCTTAATACATTAAGCGATCTCAGTCCATGAGCAGGTCGCAAACACTATTAATCTTATTCACACAGTATATTGGGGGTTTTATGTGTAAACCCATATGAGGTCAATCTCTCAGATGTTCTGCGGTGTACTGGCTCTACCACTATTAAATATAGGACCTAATAAAACAGTGCAGATAAGACACAGTGTGGTTTGTCAACCATTGGTGATGATAGCCCAGTCCTACTGATCTATTCCTGATAATCCTATTTTGTTATAGGTAGGATATTTTAAAATACTCTGATTTACTAATTCTAGTTAACATTAATCTAAACAGTTAGTATACAGTACTTCAGAAACAGTGCTCCACAAAAATTAAAAGATTATGTGCTTTTTTTTCTCTTGTCCTATAAGTTACATTAGCATCCAATTTGTGTTAGATTAACATGTTCAAGAATCTTCAATGACTTTTACATAGTTTGCATGATTGTTTTATAACCATTACTTTTCTTTCATGGGCAGTTAGCCTTCTTTGACAAAATGCAGTTCAGGTTAGGATTAGTGGACTATTATATGATCAGTATAGTAGTTCCTACATGCCAAATTAAAATATTAGAGACCCTGTAAGAAACATAATTGTCCTGACACGTTTCATACGGCTTAAAATGTTACAAGCAGCCAGACAGGCCAGGTACTTTGAGTAACTGTATTTGACATACAGGGAAAAAAAGGAACATACAGTAAGGGAGAGTATTTTAATTCAATTTTTAAAATATAATTTTTTGTATTATTATTATTATTTCAGTCAGCTTTTAAACATATGAGAGTTTTAGTAAAGAAAATTAATTGGGTTTGTTACTCCAAATTACAAATATAATATCCTATATTTGATACTATATATACACCTTGTGTATTGAATTATATTTATCTAATATGTTATTGGATATATATTATATATATTATTAACCTAATACATTTTTATCTAAAATTTATTTTCTATAGAAGATAATTTTTTATTTTAAAGCCCACTACATGATGCAGTTTATACTTGTACAGAAGAATAAAATATAATTATATACAGACTTAGAACAATGACAAGTTCAGTTGACTATGGCAGTTATGGCATTAAATCAATCAGAAAATATATCTGAAATTCTTTTAAAACTGGGAAAATGTATGATCAATTCAAACAATACATATTCATAACTTTTTTTTTACAGTACTCATTATATTTGTATGCGTTGAAGCTTAAATTCAGAAATATAGGATTTCAGGTTAACAAATTATCCTTGAGGACAGGAAGAAAAGACATCTTTAAGTCATCTTTGCATCTCTCCTGATCTTGGGCTGGATTAGAAGAAACGTGGAAGTTAGTTATGTATACAAAATAATCCCATTCTTGTTCTATACTTTTCAGCAGTGAAAATTAGTCTTACACATAGGTCACACACACCTTCACTTCTACTTTTCTATATAAGTAGACTTTATTTGAGGCTTCCTCTCTGTTGTTAATGTAACTATTTGTGAAGAGGTTTTTGCTTCTTTTCAGTCGCTGGTCAGTAGGACAAACTGGTCTGACTTTGCTTAGCATATGCAAGACAATACATCAAATATTTTATTATTACAGTTGGTCAAGGAATTTACAGTTTCTTCTATGTGTGAAGTCATTCTCCAGGGTTTTCCACTGTTTAGGTCAGAGAAAAAATCATGGGTGAATCATATAGAAAAGAGACTTGAAACTGAAAAGGGTACTTAGAAACAACCACAGAACCATGACTCATTTTTATCACTTTGTAAATTATCTGAAATCTTATCACTGCTGTGAATTCTGAAAACAAAGAAACCAGCATATGGCTGCATGAAATTGCAAATGTTGATTTATTGCTCTCACCGTAGGCATTGGCATATTCATAAAAATAAAGAAGGAAAAACCCCCACTTTCATCCACCAGTGGGCATGCCATGGCTTAATGGATATTGTTTGAAACTCTACATCTCCCTCATTTTCTACACCATACTGAAAAAAATTTCTCTTCACTAAAGGAAGAACATACGATCCTTCATTTTGGCAGAATTATCATTTTTACAGTCCACAGTGTTGTTTCTTGAATTTCTATACCTTTCTATTATACACTATTCGAATCTGACATGTTTTATTGGTCATGATGAACTGAACACTTAGTCATGTTCTTTAGAAGTTACTGTTTATCATATCCTAATACATTCAGGAAAATGTCTCCATTTTGCATTCAAAAATGCCATTTGTCTTGATAAAAACTCCGGTGTCTGTTACTTCCATCAATGCAGTATTACAGTCAAATATTTTTGCACAGATATATTTTGGGGGTTTTTTGACAGATCTGTACTTGTGCAACGTCAAAAGCAGATGTGTGTTTGCTTTGTAACTAAAAGAGATCATATAAGATTACTTTTTCCCTTTCTTGTTTGGTGTAAATGTGACATAAGATGTCATTAGTGACTGTAAGAGGTTGCTGTCCAATACCCTGGAAACCAGCTCAGTGACACATATTAATCAAATGAATATATATTTTAAACTAAGTTTTAACTGAGTAACAGTAAAAGCATTAAATCTGTGCTCCACCAGCAGGATTTCTCTCACCATTTCAACAATTTTTATGTGTTTTCAACCTGGTGTTTTTAATTCTGCTATGTTATCTCAAAAACTCCGGACAGCAATCATTTTCCGTATGAAGGGTACACCGTACATGCCAGGTATGCCTGGAGAGGTATACTTCAACAATTCTGCCCATGAAGCTTTGCACTTTTAGGTGAAGAACTAGTTGCACATAAACTGATGGGTTTACATTCTTACAATCAAGAAAAAAATATACAAAAGTAGAATATACAGAAATAGAAACTTCTAGTTTGTATATGTCATCACCTCATGAGGATAAAATATGGTTAATATGGAAAATAGGGTTAATATAGAAAATATGGTTAATATGGAAAATATGGTTAATTGCACAGATATCAATGACTTGTGCACAGATAAAAATCACATTTAGAATCAATCATGTCAGTAATCGTTTATACTTTTTTAAAAAACTGTAATATGGCCAGGCTGCAGAAGAAAGAAATGCGGAATAATGGCTTGTATATCTGTTTGTGAAACTGAACAAGTTTTAAGCAGACTTAGGAAACCCAGTCACTAAATGGTATTTCCTCTTCTCCCCTTCCCTCCTCTCTTTTCTCTTCATTCTTGAAGTGCATGGCTAATAATCTGCTCTTTGGTATTCAGGATAAAGCAAAAGATAGGAATTCTTGACCATGAATCACATTGTTATCAAAAAGTACTGAGAAGATTTGTGGGTCACTGTCCCGATCCAATATCGGGGAGGTTTCGATACGATCCCAAGAGCGAGATTAAGACATAAACGAGGTCAAATGCCGTATGCCAGAAACAGTTTTTATTATGAAAAGAGTAAAAAAAAAAGGAAAGGTAAAGGTAACCGATAAGAGCGATAGGACAGGGCGGAAAAGAAAGGCAAGAAAGCCAAGCAAGACTCCGGGATAGAATCGCAAGAATAGTCACCGCCACGGATCCACGGTGTCTCGGTGGAGGGGTCCAAATCTCTCGTTCTGCCACGGCGGACGAAGACGCGGGTCCACAGCGTCCCGTGGACGAAGGCGCGGCGCGGGTCCACAGCGTCTCGGCTCGGAGGTCCGGCTCGGGAGAGTCCAAATCTCTTGTTCTGCGGCGGTGGGCGAAGGCGCGCCTCCCTCATCTTGGCAGTCCCTTTTTACACTGGCGGCGGTCCTCACGATGGCACGTACGACACGGCTTCCACGTTCCTGCACACGCGTACACACAGTTCCAGCCCCGTTCTTCGCGCGACTGTGACCTGACTCCGTGGCGCATGACCCGGCGAGGCGTTTTTTGCAGCCTGAAAGTCTCGACGACCCCGCAATCGTCCTAACTGTAATAAGTAATTGGAGGTAATTTGGTGATCAAAATGGGTTAGATGAGAAAAAGCAATCTTTCTGCACCATGCTGCACCAGAGAACATCCTGTTTGGCGAGGCTTAACCAAAATGTTGCAAATTGCAGTGCTATGTTACTATGACAACTTGTATCTCTGTAACAAACTACCCAGACTTGGAGGAGCCACGATAACGGAAGAAGCAGAAAGGCGCGAAAATCAACCTATAAAGGAGGCTGCTTAGCTTGTTTGAATTTGCGAGCCCTTGGCGGAGCCGCGGCTCCCCGGCCGCCCAGCGCTGCTTTTGCTTTTCTACCTGGCGAGCCTTTGGTGGAGCTGCGACTCTCCGGCCGCCCAGCGCTGCTTTTGCTTTCCTACCTTAATAAATACAGATTGAATTTACTTTGGACTCTATTTGTCTCAATTCAACTATAACAAATTTGGTGCCGTGAGTCGGATCCAGACAGCCGACTCGGACTTCAACTCTGGGAAGGCGCCCCATCCTCGGATGGTCCCGGAGGAGATTCCGACTTAGCTCACCTGGATTTTCCGAACTGAGATAGGAAAGCAAAAAAAAAAAAAAAAAAAAAAAAAGAAAGAAAGAAGAAAAAGAGAAAAGAAAAGAGATCCTGCATTTCCCCATAATTTTTGTGCACGAAGAGCCGGATGAAGACTCGGGAGTGAGTAAGTATATTGCGGTTCCGTTCGGTCGGGTTTGGGTACCCGGAGTGCGAGTGACTGAGACGTCCACTGGGCTTAGTAGTCCGCCGGGCGAAGCGAGTGTGGACCTCCTAATAGTGCGGTTCCCATTGTCCGCGAGGGCGTGGGCCACGAACGGAGGGAAGCGAGTGAATTTGAGTGAGAGAAGGCACTTTCGGAAGATGGGACAGGAGGAAAGAAAGGCTTCTGTTTCCATGCAGGAGATACGGGGTGGGGGTGGGCTCCCTGACATACCCCAAGATAGCCCGTTAGGCCCAATGATTCGATATTGGGATGGTCCCCCTTCTCGAAAAGGGAATTCTTTCCCCTTCTCGAAAAGGGAAGCCTAGGAAGAAAATGGTCCATTATTGTATGAAAGTATGGGGAGGAAAACAAATAAGAAAAGATTTATATTGGCCAATTTATGGATCTTTGGAGGATTGGATATGTCGACAATTAAATATATATGTTAACAAACGAACATTTAATAAGGAGGAGAACGAATATGCCTTTTTATGGATTCTGGGCATGGCTCAGACCGCTAATTTGTTTAAGAAAAGGTGGGATATAGACGAACCTCCAGCGTCTCCCCCACCCTATGTTCCCCCTCCTCCGCTACCACAAGAACTTGAGCAGGATTTCCCTCCAACAGCACCCCCAGACCCTGGGGAAGATGCTCCTCCTTCTAATCGAATAATAACTAGAAGTCAAACTAGAGAAAGAAGAGAGGAAAATTTATTGTATCCGTTAAGGGAAACCGCTATGGGGGTGGGCGCAACCTGGAGTTGGATTTGTATCTGTACCTCTCAGCTCCGGGGATGTGAGGGAATTTAAGAAATGGGACACTTGTTAGAGGACCCATTAGGGGTAGCAGAACGTTTTGATCAATTCCTCGGACCCAACATTTACACTTGGACGAGATGGAGTCACAAATGAAGAGCGAGGGATGATTAAAACGGCAGGCATGAGACATTGGGATCAGAGGCATCAGCATGGTCCCGCCGGAGATGTAAAATGGCCCCTACAGCGGCCCAATTGGGACAATCAAGACCCTGCACATAGAAATAATATGGTTGATCTCTGGAATATGATAATTCTATGATAATCCGGAATATAATTCATCTAATCCCCTGATTAGAGATTCTGTACCCAGAGGGCAAAATATTAATAAGGCCTTTAATGAACAACAGAGGAAAGATGAAACCCCCACCGAATGGCTGGAGAGATTGAGAAAGAGTTTGCAGCTATATTCTGTGTTGGACCCCAATAGCCAAGTGGGTCAAGACCTGCTGAAAACTCGATTTGTAGCTAAATCTTGGATGGATATAAGGAAAAAGTTAGAGAAAATAGAAGATTGGCAGGTTTATTGTCACAAAAAGGGACATCTGCAGAGGAATTGTCGGAAAAGAATGCAGGAGGAGATTTTTAAGGAAGATTAGGGGGGTCAGGGGCTCTATTTGCTGGGAACCCCTAAGGTTACCGACCCCTTGATAAAATTGAATTGGTGCAAAGGGGGAACCTTTCAAGGTGCCCCTGATAAGAAATGTAGCAATAGAAGCCCGCAATAAATATGGAATGGGAACATTTTTACTGGTCCCAGAAGCTGAGTATAATCTTTTGGGATGAGATCTGATGGTGGAATTAGGAATCAATTTGGAAGTAGATCAGGAGAAATTAAATATGCTTATTAACTGCGGAAGATAAAGCCAAGATTAATCCAGAAACTTGGTATAGCCCAGGATTGGTGGGAAAATTAAATATCGAACCGATCACGATCTCTATAAAAGACCCAGACCAGCCAATTAGGATAAAACAGTATCCCATCCCCAGAGAAGGGAGAGAAGGGTTACAGCCAATAATTGAGAGGCTTTTGGCCCAAAGGCTTTTAGCCCATATTGCCCAGAAAGAAGCCGGATGGGTCCTATCGCTTAGTACAAGATCTGAGAGCTATAAACAAACGTACCATTACCCGGTTTCCTGTGGTAGCTAACCCGCACACTATACTTAATCGGTTAAGTCCAGACTATAAATGGTATAGTGTTATAGATTTAAAGGATGCTTTTTGGGCCTGTCCCTTAGAAAAAGAATGTAGAGACTATTTTGCTTTTAGGCCTTAAGGGATTGAAGGTCTCTAAGTCCAAATTGCAGTTTACTGAAAAAGAGGTAAAAATATTTGGGGCATTGGCTCACGAAGTGACACAAAAAAATTAGATCCTGAAAGAGTGAAAGGAATTTTGTCTCTAACAGCGCCCACTAATAAAAGACAGATAAGACAGTTATTGGGATTATTAGGGTATTGGGCGACAGTGGATAGAAAATTACAGCAGTAAGATAAAATTTTTGTATGAAAAAATAACTAAGAACGGGTTAGTAAAATGGACCCCTGAAGATGAGGAGCATTGGGAAAACATGAAAAGAGACCTGATAAAAGCACCTGTCCTCAGTTTACCCGATCAATGTGGAAAACGGGACAGCCTATGGGGTCCTGACCCAAGGGTGGGCAGGACAGAGAAAGCCTGTAGGATATTATTCTAAAATACTGGATCCTGTAAGCCGCAGGTGGCTCCCTTGCTTACAAGCAATAGTGGCCACTGCGTTATTGGTAGAAGAGGTTGGAAAGGTCACCTTGGGAGGTGAACTAAAGCAAGTTTGCTCATGTGTATGCTGCTCTCTGCTTTTGCGAGGTTGTTTCCCTAACTGCTTTATCAGCTCCCTGAGATAAAGGAGAAGGTGTGTGTCCCTCCTAGCTCCTCTGCTCTCCCAGGATAGGTCAGGGAGAGAGACACATCCTTGTTGCCATGGCTGAGCACACTGGTCTCCTGCAGTCTTGCGCTGGTTTTGCAGGAGCTCTGCGTGTGGCTGGATGTCTCTTAACCCTCCTGTGTCCCAGCCTGCTTCGAAATCAGCCTGCTTTAGCTACATTAAGGTGGCTGATTTTGACTGAAGTGGATTAGGGATTGTTCAGGAGAGTGGCGGGAGCTCCAGCAAAGTGCTGTTACAAGGAACTGCCTTAACTGGTAGTAAGGTATACACCCTCCATAACATTCGAGGAGTCCGATACGGAGAGAAATTATTTGTGGATGGCTCCTCACGAGTCATTGAAGGACAACGGAAATTGGGATATGCTATTGTGGATGGGTGCACCTTTCAGATAAAAGAATCAAGACCATTAAGTAAAGCTTGGTCCGCACAAGTGTGTGAGTTATAAGCCATACTGAGAGGACTAAAACTTTTGGAGAATAAAATTGGAACCATTTATACCGATTCAAAATATGCCTTTGGGGTGGTACATACTTTTGGAAAAATTTGGGAGGAGAGAGGCTTAATTAACACCCAGGGAAAGAGATTAGTACATGAAAAACTAATCCAAGAGGTATTAAAGGCTTTAAGGGGTCCACTAAAGATAGCTATAGTCCATGTAAAGGGACATCAGAAGGGACTAACCCACACAGTAAGAGGAAAAATAGATAAGGCTTTCACTCTCCAGGAATTGGATAAACTAAAACAAATTGGAGCAAAAAGAGATGGTGATAAATGGCTGCTACCAGATGGCAGAGAAATTCTTCTAGGGGAATACTGAATAAATTACACCATAAAACCCATTGGGGAATTCAGGCTTTAGTAGATCAGTTCGAAACAAACTATGCCTGTGTTGGAATATACGGTCTACCTAAAAGGATTTTAGAGGGATGTTTAACCTGTCACAAAGTGAATAAACGACAACTTACGGAAAAGGTTCAAGGAGGTCGTGAACTGGCTAAAAGACCCTTTGAGAAAATACAGGTGGATTTCACTGAATTGCCGAAGGTTGGGAGAGATCGGTATTTATTAGTCTTGGTTGATCACCTTACGTACTTTGTAGAAGCCTTTCCAGTGGTAAGGACTACTGCAAAGACGTAAAGAAACAACTGAATTGTTTGGTACAAAATGGGAATACCATACTCCCTGGCACCCACAGAGTTCCGGGAAAGTAGAAAGAATGAATGGGGAAATAAACACCTAACCAAACTTATGGTGGAAACAAAATTGAATTGGGTTAAATGTCTATCGCTGACCTTGCTTTACATTAGAACTCAACCAAGGACAGATACTGGTATATCCCCCTTTGAAATGTTGTATGGGATGCCTTATGACTTTGGATTATTAGTAGAGCACCCGAAGGTCGAAGATAAAATTTTAACAGAATATATTTTAGAACTGACAAAAAGGAGACAAGAACTAAGAAGGAAAGGTTTGGTAGTACAAAGACCTCCCTTGGACATTTCCATACACTGAATCCAGCCTGGAGACCAGGTACTAATCAAAACTCGGAAAGAAGCCTCCCTGACGCCTCGTTGGGAAGGACCCTTTGTTCTACTTATACAGCTGTACGGACAGCGGAAAAAGGGTGGACTCATGCCAGCAGAATTAAGGGACCTATCTTCCCAGAAAGGTGGACTGTAACGTCGGAACCAGGAGACCTCCGAATGAAGATAAGGAAAAACGAGACCGGTAAATGAATCACTCCAGATCAGTGGTTCCAAATACACTACGAGAGGTCACCTTGAAGTGAAGAAAGGATACCTGACCAAACGGGGGGGTGGACTATACAAACTAATAGGAACCCCTCAGGTTTTTCCCTTTTGTTGTGAAAACAGATCTCCGGGGAATACCCTGCTTGAAACCCGGGCATTTATGTTGGGTTGTTTGCCAATGTTTAAATTGTAAATGGTCCTGTGTTTCATTTAAGAGACAACCTTATTGTACAGTGTGCTATAAGATTCGCCTAGAAACGGGCCCAACAACCAAACAGGTGGAAATATATTTGAGAGATAACTCACTCTAAATTATTAACAGGATAACAGCTAAATTCCCCTGAAGACTGCCTGCTGCTGCCGAGAAGATATTAATATCCCGTTGCTCTCTGCTAAAGAGTAGACGAGGAAGGCAGAGAGGTACCAAACTGTGGGGACAATGAAAGTTGTTATCCTATTGATAGTCAGAATTGGAGATGAAAATTATACCAAGCAAGGATCCTGAATTGGACGCGGTTTGTGAAGTGTTGTCTAGGTTTGATCAACAAATTACTTATAAATAGAAAAAGGGGGGATTGTAATAAGTAATTGGAGGTAATTTGGTGATCAAAATGGGTTAGATGAGAAAAAGCAATCTTTCTGCACCATGCTGCACCAGAGAACATCCTGTTTGGGGAGGCTTAACCAAAATGTTGCAAATTGCAGTGCTATGTTACTGTGACAACTTGTATCTCTGTAACAAACTACCCAGACTTGGAGGAGCCACGATAACGGAAGAAGCAGAAAGGCGCGAAAATCAACCTATAAAGGAGGCTGCTTAGCTTGTTTGAATTTGCGAGCCCTTGGCGGAGCCGCGGCTCCCCGGCCGCCAAACGCTGCTTTTGCTTTTCTACCTGGCGAGCCTTTGGTGGAGCTGCGACTCTCCGGCCGCCCAGCGCTGCTTTTGCTTTCCTACCTTAATAAATACAGATTGAATTTACTTTGGACTCTATTTGTCTCAATTCAACTATAACACTAACGACCCGGCAATCGTCCTCATCGTCCTTATCTCACTCAGTAGTTGGAGGGGTTTCCCGCTTGAGCAAGGCGATCTTTGAGACAAAAGTTCTTACAGTCCGGTTTCTCACAGTCACAAAGGTGATCTTCCTTGAAGACATAATAAACTATTACAGATATCCTGCTAATAAGGTTAGCACTGGTGGTTTACTTTTTTAAACAAAATTAAACAATAAAGGAAGCAAAGGATATTATTTGTTGAACTATAACTCCAGAGAAATTGTTGCACATTTATCACAAGGAAACCCTAATTTTCCAAAGGCTTCACTGAAAAGTTACCGTCCTTTACTGTTTGTTAAGTTCCGAGAACTTGGTGAGGAAGTCTCATTAGAATCCGTATAATGAATCTTATATTGACTGCATTTTCATTTACTGTCCTCAAAAGATTACTGTTGAACAAAGGTATAATCTCACAGTATTTCCAGTCTACTCATAAATGGGAAAAGCCTGAAACAGAATCCTATTTTTGAGATTAGTCTAAATCTCTTAAACTCATTTATGTGCTCAAGAAGCTAAAGCTCATTCTCAGAAGGGTGACTGCATCTACCTGCTACATTTGTGAGTAGATGAAATTTCTTTCAAGCCACTCTCTGAACAAATCAAGTGCACAAATGGGTCAATGAAACTGTACTAATAGGGCCGGTGACAGACATATTAGGTTGAGCATTGTGCTGATGCTGCTGGCTTAGGTCCTTTCCTGGTAGCTCAGAACATGAGTGCGCAAATATTTCACTGTCACCGAAATCCGGGAATAAACTTCATAACACCAATGTAGTGTTAAAAGGCAGGCATTCTTTATTGCAGCGCTGGATGCACGGGGGATAGCTCCACCCAACGTGCATGCCAGGTAATCACCAATACACAGGTTATATAGAATCAAAATATACATATTCATTATATTTCCAAGAAAAGGCAGTTTTATGATAATTATTTCTGGGAAATCATTTCCATATTCTCCTCCCCGTTACGCATGCTCAGTGATTTGAGTCGGTGGTCCTCAGGGGTCTCTGGTGGTCGTCAGTGGTCTCGCACCTGTGTCCGTTGGATGACCTCCTTTAGGTGATTCTGCGCAGTATAATTCTCACTACTATCTATGTTAGTTTGCATAAAAATATATGCTATGTTCTTCTTTTGCAATCTGTCCTTTTCAATGATTGGTCTTTTAAATCACACTGTCCAATTAATCCTTGATATCAAGATGGGCAAGGAACTTCCAAGCATAAAATCTTCTTGGCCTCCCGTTTCTTAGGAATTCCTTACCCCTCCCAAACCTTCTTTAGTTTTCAGCACATTCTTTAAGTTCTCTACCTACTATAGTTACATTATAACTTTAAGTTAAAATTTTACAAATATAATCAAATCATCCTAACTTTTATATAATCAACTTTTGATTGCTTTATCAAAATATATGTAACATTTCCACGGTTACATCACTGCACAAAATATGAGTGAGAAGAACTTAGGTCTTTCTTAAAAATTATGAAACCCATTGTCTTACCATGTTTTTGAAAATTATTCTTAGTCTGTATTTAGACACTTATGAAAATTTTACACTTAATCACAAATGCCCCTTCCTTCAGTCTATTTGGTTACCACATATTTAAGATGGTAGACATGCCCCACTGCCTACCATGTCTATTGCATGATATCAATAATAACCCCTTGTTGCATTAAAGGGTAAAGAGGTTTGGCAGAAAATAAACCCCCTTGCATTCCAGCTTGTCCTCAGATATCGGGGCGGGGGGGGGCGGTGCTGGGCTTAGATTCTGAGTGATACCCAATTTGGCACTATAGGTCTTGTCACGTTCAATATATTGAACTATCATTATTACGATGCATCAATAGTGCAAGGCACCCTCAGTCTAGTTGTGCTCAATGGACTAGCACAGCCATACTTAAGGAGTTTGGTCGTGTCCAATGAGAACTCTCACAGCTAGATTAATGGATGGTGCAGTTTATTGAAGCGATTACAGAAGTACAGGTTCTTTTGGATTGCCGGTGATAAATACACTGTCTGCAAAGCACATGCAAGTACCAAGGATGTGAATAATATAGTCGACTGCAAATATATTAAATTATGAAACAACTCTATAGAGATTTTTCTAAGTTTCTCGAGGAAGCACTCAGTATAGCCGAGTGTTCGAATCTCACCCAGTAGGTGTCCCTATGGGGGGGAAGAGAGGTTCAGCCCATCGACTGGCCCCAGAAGTCAGTGATGTCCTCTCAACTTGTCTGCAATGGTGTCTTCCCTAACATCCCCCTCTCTTAAGCCATTTTTATACTATTTTATTACTTTCAGGTGGAGCTTGAGTGACTCTAGTCATGCATACCTTTGTTATGATTGATGTAAAACCTTGTCGCTTTGCTTTTAAAGTTATAGACTTAAAGAAATTCAGAGTGCCTGTTCAGTGAGGGGTGGTTGCACCTTGGAGGCAGGTAGCCTTTGGGATGGAGGTGTGTTTTGGTATTATAATGAGATTATAATGAGCAAGGTTCAACCAAAGGATATGATTTTGACAGAAAATGGAATATTGCTGGCTCAGGACTGGCTCAGGGTAACAACTATGCAGTTTATCAGTTTGTGTTATCACAGAACCTGGCTGCGGTGTCTCCACTCCGCTCCACCCTCTGTGCTGTTTGTCTCAGAGTCAGCACACTACACTCCCCTGGTGCTTGCCAGCATCTAAGGTTGCATGTCATGTTGCTTATGGAACAGATTCTTTGCATATTCACCCTGGAAGTCTCCTCAACACTGCTTTGGTCTCAATAAGCCACCTCCAGTAGTTACTCCACACCCCTATCCACCAGTTTAATGACCAGCTATTCTCTGAGCAAAGGGCTGTTGTGGTACGTATCTTTCACCAGTCACTTTCCAGATGGTAGCTCTGAGGGAGGAGGTAATACAGAGCTATGCTGGTTCTCTCCATAGCTCCGTATACCTCTTGACAGCTGTAATGACTTTATAACAACCAGGACAAAGGTTTCACAATTAAAGTAGCTTTGAAATCTCTAAGACAGGTGTATCTCAAGATTACTATATCGGGGCTAAGCATCTTACCCTGGATTTGTGAATAAATTCATTGTTTTGAATTTTTTAGAACTTTAAGAGTAACAGATGCTTGTTTGAACAAGCCAAAACTCTGAATCTCTTAAAATAATATGTTGAGTAAAAAGCAATTCTTTGACTACACATTTTGTTTCATAAAATGGCCAGTTGGCAAAGGAGAAGGAACCAACAAAACAAAATAATGATAAGTGAGAAAAAAGTTCCATCTGATTCCAGTTACAACTGATGAACTTAGAAAGCATTCAGTTTTTTTAACAGGAGTTTGATAGCTGTATGTTAATTTACTTGCATTGAAATGTAATTCCTTTATTCAATGTTGTAGTGCTATGTTTCCTCGGATGAAAAGATCATTTCAGATATAATTATATAATTCTTTCCTGTATTTCATGGCCTACTGACATTCTTGACACTGGTTTGAAGAACCTCTATGATGTGGCCAGATAGATGAATTTTTAAGGCTTTAAGGAAATCTACACTATCTATGGAGAAAACATTTAACAGCCCTGGTTGCTGCTTCTCTGTAATATTCTCTCTAATATTTGAGCTGTTGAAGTTTGATTAAAAGTTTGTTGAAGGAAACATGTAATGCAGCAATGCTGCTGTCAACAATATTGTGTACTTTCCATAACCTACAGGAAAAAATGCATTTTCTAATGCAAATCAATGTAAACACGATCTAATTTTTCACATCGTTTACTTAGTGTTTAAATCTTTGTGAATAACGTGGCCTATGACATTCATATAAACTAACATTTTCATGATTTACAGAAATTTAGATTCTAGTCCTGCCAATTCCAATTTCTGTACATATAATTTTTGATCTGTTTGAGTCCTTGAATGGTAAAGGTCTTATGCCTGAGGGCATGATGATGATGAGTCTAACATTCAATACTGAGCCAGGACCCAAGGCTATTAAACAAAAGAGCATGACTGCAAGACTCATGAAATCTTTCAACAAGACAACCACTATTTCTGATGACTCTACAAGATATAGACTTGAAACAGGCATAGATGAGGTATTTGAAGGAGTATGAATTGCATTCGTGAATCACTCTGATTTTTGTACTTTTTAACATTTGGTTTCATATATAAATTTAAGTTAATTAGCCAAATCCATGGACCTGGCTTGTATTTGAACTCAAGTCATTATAAAGCAAAGAATTTTTTTTATGCTACAGATAAGTATTTGTAAAATTGATTGACTCAGGAAGTTATACATGTCAGAACTGTAAGTGAGTTCAAAATGGGATCAGCAAATTCACAGAATAAACATTATCTATGGTTTTCTATTGACTATTAAAGATAATAGTCCATTTACAGATCAAGATGATGACTCCAACCAGGGATAGTAGATCAGAGGAAGGATGACATTAAATACATCCTGTTAAAAAGAAGTATTCCTCAAGAATCCACTAATGACCACATTCAGAGACACATTATAAGACAAGGCTGTCCTTTGATCTAAAAATAATTACAAAATATTTTAATTTTTAAACTTAATACTCTTTCTCTCTTATTGTCTAATTTTGTGTCTATACATACTATTTGTCTGCTGTAAGTCTTTTCATCAATGATTAGCATAAACACAATTTTTAATAAGTAATGTTTGGAAAGTGACTCCCTTCAGAGAAGAGATTATCAGATATTCAGAAACTAAGATTAACAATTTTCACGCAGTATTCTCCACAACAGTTCTCAAGCCTTAAAAGTAATTTGGCATTCACAAAAGAGGCTTCTTTGTTACAGCAATGCAGTGTCATTTGGTGGAATTTATCCTGAAAGGAAGTGAGTCCATAGAAGAAGTATAAATTCAAAGTTTCAGGACTAAAATTTAGTGACACTGAAATCTATGACAATTTATGACTCCCAGTAACTTCAGTGTTAACAGGATTTTATAATAGGTCTGTAGTATACCTTATTTCACAAACTAGTTTTGAGGCAGGGACTCAGAGTAACAAAAAGCAATGTCTTCTTTAATAGTCTTAAGCATAGTATACTGATGTATGCTTGATGACTTTGAAATTCATCAGTACTAGTATCTGATACTGAAAGTTATTCTGGCTGAGAAGAGTTCTTTTATCTGAGTCGTGATACATAAGGAAATAGTTTCATAAGGACCAAACCTTAGAAAGTGAGTCTCTACCCTCTGATTAAGTTTACAGTCATAGCATAGAAGAGCTCACTAGCATGCACATGCACCTGCTTCCACGGGCACAAGTGAGCAGAAATGGGCTGCTTCCCAAGGCAAAGCAAGCTGGGTGCTGAGGGTGACAGCAAGGCAGTGCTCTCACTGACAAGGGCACAGTCCCACAGTACCCATGCCAATAGCGCAGAGTAGGTCCAGAGATACTAAAAAGGGTCAGCTTCCATCTAGATCAGACAAGTCTATAGCAATAAGGCAGGTTGATGGTACACCAGGAAGTCAAATCCAAGGGTCAGGTTTCAGGTCTGCAAGGTACATGACCAGGAAAAGGAATAACCACTACGTAGCTCAGGCAGAGACCAAGCCTGAGGGCCCGAGCTTAAAACTAGCTCCTCCGAAAAGGGCAGCAAGTCTTCATTTCTCACAGCTTTTTCTGAAATAGCTGTTTCCTTACAGCTGCAACAAAATCTGGCTCTGAGTGCAGGTGGCCAAGTCCCTAAGAGGGAGGGAGATGAGCTCAGGGCCTTCACAAAAGCATGGTTCTGCTATCCCAACTCTAGTTGACAGATTCAATGCTAGGTCACAGATTTCCACTTTCATTAACTACTATCAATACAAATGTAAGTACTATCATATCTGCACTTAGTATTTGTAGAAGCTACAAGCCTGATAGTTGTCCTGTGGATTATGTATAAATGTGAAATGATTCTTTCCGCTCTGAAAAAAAAGTTATGTTACTTCTGGAAAATCCTGATAGTTATTATAGATTGCACACATTTTATAAACTAATTTGGAAACAGTATTTTAATTTAAGGTAATATCCATACAGCACAAACTACATAGGTACTTAACTCTCAACATGGAGAGCCTCTATTAATCAAAGATGGCTGATTTAGTAATTAGAACTTTTGCAGTAAATAGTAACAGCCTCTTGGAAGAACTAAGCTTCCATACAAATGAGAATAACAGTAGGATTAAGTAATGTAGTATTCAGCTATGTTGTTATGCAGAATAGATATCCACTTCTTAGGGTAAAAGATCAGAATATAGTCTGTTGCAATATAACTTTCAAGAAGAGTCTAATAACAAGAAAACTGCTTGTAAGTGAAGAACCAAGTCATGAAAGGCTTAAATTTCTTGTTAAAATCACATGCTAGTTAGAAACAGTAATTGGTTTCATGAAATTAATATATTCAACTGATAATTAAACACAGAATTGATCCTCATTTCCAAACGTTCTCCTAGTTTTGGGGAATAAATAATTTTTTTCCCCTTCCTAACGTTCACGCTCTAATGATAAATGACATTGCTTTTAGGTGCTTGCTTGCACTTTTGTTCCTTGCTCTTAAACATGACAAACTGAAGTTTATAAAGAAAATACCTTTGTATTAATTTTAGTAGTGAGGTTGCCTCAAAAATGTATAGGTGAATGGCACTTTCAGGAAATTAATAAAAGAACCATAGAATTTTATATCAAAAGTTAGGATCCCAACACCCAGATTAAGTACTCCTGGGGTTAGGAATTTCCTAGAAGTGCTATACTTCACTATCTTCACTTCACGGAAGTTAAATAGTATTGCATACACATGAAATTAAAAATCAATATTTTTATATCAAAAACTATCAAGATGATGAATCTGAAACTTTGCTCTTAGGGTACATTCTTCCCAGAAAACAGGTTTTTATAATAGTATTCTGATTCCTCATAATATATTCATCCTGGTAGATTATAACACAAGATGATATACTTGATTCACAAGATGTCTAAATTACTGCAAATTGTGACTCTTCTTCATTTGAAAGTTTTTCAAATTTCTTTTAAATTAGAAGTAAGTGGTAGGACAGCAGGTTTTGAATTGGAGGAGAAAGTACAGAGAAAAAGGACTGAAATCCTTGAGTGGGAAAACTAGAATATGAAGACCCCTGAAATGAGGAAAGAAAAATGAAGCCTGGAAGTACAATAAAGGTACTAGATGAGAGAATACAAAAAACAAAAACAAACAAATAAACCAAAAAAAACCAAACAAGACAAACAAAAAACAACAACAAAAACCCCCAAACAAACCCTAGGAAGAAAACAAGGTGAGATTCAAGAAAGAGAATTTTCCATTATTACATGAGCCAGCAAATCACCAATGCACTGCTGAATAGGGTCCTCACACTAGACCCTACTTATTGACATGGTTTTCTGGACAGGAATGTGTTTCTTATAGAGTACAGAGAAAGGTTTTGAGGCATCAAAAAATGGGATAAACATTGTACTACAGCTTCAAAATCCTACTGGTCCAATCCATCTAGCCACACGTTAAAAAAAAAAAAAAAGTGGATCTGCTAAGTCTGGTTGTCAGAAAAAAAACCAAACCACCACCAGAAATGTTGGATTTATAAATAGGATGAATGCATTAGATTCAGGAAAAAATCAGGCTGAGGTAGTAAAAATTGAAAGCTGAGTAGGAGTGACAGCTTGGCCTTGAAGCTTTAACATTTTAACAATCTACATTATAACGATACTCATTAGCCATTAAAGTTGCTTGCTTAAAATTAAAGCAAATAAAATTAAAGGTTCATAACTAGGACATGCCTGCACTGCACAAAGATACCTGAGCAAGTGGTGACCCAGGCTGATATGTCCATACATGGGGGCATCTCTTGCACCGGGAACATGAGTCCAAACCCAGTGAGCCATTTTCATTGCAATAAGTGTTAGGCTTTAGCACAGCAAGAGGAAGTACAATGCTCCTGCTCAGTCGTCCTTGGTATGGGAGTGATGACAGAATTCCTCTAGCAGCCATATGTCATGGTTGAGAAAGCTCCAGGCAGGAATCTGGAAGTACTAGAAATATATACAAAAGACACTCTCCGAGAACCAACTGTCATTTGTGTACAGCTCCATTTTTTGATTTTTTGGGGGGTTTATTTGGGATTGTTGGTATAGGGTTTTTTTTACACATAACTTCCTGTGATTCTTTGCAGGCAAAATAGAATATCATCATTTAAAGCAGAGGGATAATCAGTATATGTGCACAGCTTCTTCTTGCACTTGTAGCGGACAGTATCAGCTCTGAAAACAAATGCTTGGAAGTTTTGTGGGAAGTATCTAATTATGCCTGACATTAAAACTCTAGGAAGTGTTAAATAGAATCACAGAATCATATAATTGTTTAGGTTGGAAAAGACCTTTAAGATCATCAGGTCCAAACATTAACCTAACGCTGCCAAGTCCACCACTAAAACAAGTTCCCAAGCACCACATATATGCATCTTTTAAATACCTCCAGGGATAGTGACTCAACCACTTCCAGAGTGTCCAGCCTTCCTGGGTTCTTTTGCCCTTCAGGACAGCCTCCCAAGGGACTCTGCCAACCAGTCCCTAAACAAGCCAAAGTCTACCCTCTAGAAGTCCAAGGTAGCAGGTCCGATGACACCTCTCCTTACTTTTCTGAGAATCAAAAACTCTATCATTTCATGATTGCTATGCCCAAGATGGCTTCCAACTGTCACATCACCCACAAGTCCTTCTCGTTCACAAAGAACAGATACAGCAGGATGCCTTCCCTAGTTCGCTCACTCACCAGCTGTGTCAGGAAGTTATCTTCCACACACTCCAAGAACTTCCTGGACCGTTTCCTCTCTCCTGTGTTGTATTTCCAGCAGACATCTGGTAAGTTGAAAGCCCCCACAAGAACAAGGGCTAGCAATCGTGAGACTTCTCCCAGCTGCTTATCGAATATTATGTCTGCCTCTTCATCCTAGTTGAGTGGTCTGGTCTATAACAGACTCCCACCATGAGATCTGCCTTATTGGCCTTCCCCTTGATTCTTACCCATTAACAACCCTATCATCACCATCTACACGATCAACACACTCCTTAACATACAGGGCTACCGCCTCCCCCACCTCTCCTTCCTTACCTATGTCTTCCTAAGAGTTTGTAGCCATCCATTGCAGCAGTTCAATTATTCGAATTGTCCCACCATGTTTCCATGATGGCAACTCTATCACAGTTTTCCTGCTGTATAATGGCTTCCAGCTCCTTCTGTTTGTTGCCCATGCTGCATGCATTGGTGTAGATGCACTTCAGCTGGGCTACTGATCTCATCACCTTTTTGAGAGGAAAAACCCTAATTCCTACATGACCATTCTAAGGCACTTCCATGGTTTCTAACTCATCAATAGCCCTTGTGTCTTTGCTGTCACATGGCTCTCCATCCCCTGCCTCCACTGAGATATCAGACCGAAGGTCCTCACTAGCACGCTGTCCCACAAACACTGGCTTCCCACCCTCAGGCTTATCTCTAGTGAGCCTGCTTTTATCCCCTTCCCCCTTCAAATCTAATTCAAAGCTCTTTCAATGAGCCCTGCTAACTCCTGTGCAAAAATCCTCTTCCCTCTTTTAGACAAGTGTACCCCATCTGTTGCCAGCAGGCCTGGTGTTGTGCAAACCGACCGATGATCAAAAACCCCAAAATTCTGCCAGTGACACCAGACTCAGAGCCAGGTATTGATAGGCTGGCTCTTCCATATCTTCCTTCATCATTCACTGCAACTAGAGGGATAGAGGAGAACACTACTTGTGCTCTTGATCCCTTAACCAGCTGTCCCAAGGCCCAAATGGTATAAGTATTTTTTTCTGGTTTAGGTTGTATCATATCTACTAGCTTTCTGAGAAGAAAAAAATATGTTCTGCCACTTGTAAAAGAAGAGATGTACATGTATAGTGTAACAACATAGTACACTAAATTAAGAATTTAAGAACTGTGTGCATTTCCTTATCTTCGGGACAAGCTGAAAAATCCCTACTACGTAGACTGTCACAGGCATATGGATGTGTTTTGTATTAGTTTTCTGCAAAACAACAACTTTGCTCATTGTACTTAATGGACAAAATACATTTGGCATTCCTGCAACCGTATGTTGGTGGCAAAATAACACATCACTAAGCACATTGGGCTCAATTGTAAATCATTGCTGCATGAGTAACTAGTAAAAATAGTGTGCAGAAGAGCTCATCTGCACCAGCTGTAGCTTTTTTCCTCGTGTGCATATTTTATTAATAAAACATAAATTTGCAGCATATTACAAATTTGGCTATATAATGACTAGTAGCCTTTATCAAATGAAAGTCTTTGTTAAATAGAAAATTGAATGAATTTGCACAATACATTAAAAAAAAATAAATCCATCTAGTCCTTCATGAAGCAAGAGATTTGATAGCTCTGCCATGAACAAACTGTGGAACTTGTCAAATTTATCTGTACTTTACACTGAACTCTCTTTCTTACATCATTTGCCATTGCTAGAATATGCTATAATTCCTTCAGAACCACTTGAAAAAAGCAAGCATCATTTTCTTCTTAATCAGCAGTTCTTGTTTAAAAGATATAGTAAAGCACCAGGAAGCGAGATGTCTGACAGCTCAAAAATGTACCCACTATTTTATGTTATGTTGGACACAGATTTTAGCATATGCATAAATGCACAAATGACTGCTGAAAATACTGTACTACCTGTTTAGCCATCTGAAACTAATGAAATTATACACATGTATTAAAAGGAAATAGCTTCTAGTGTGCTCAACTCTCTGTTCTGAGATTTGACACAGAAGAAAGCATTGAGTACAAACTAGGAAATGGATTTGCAAGTGGAATTTTTAATACCAATTAACTCATTACTCTCCCAGCAAGCAAGTAAATTTAACACTGCTAAACCACACTGGATTGGCAAAAACAAGCATTAAAATCCTTCATCAAATGGATATTGCTATTTTACAAGATGTTCCATTTTGCTCTGTTTTTGATAGATGTAGATAATTTTACAGATCATGAAACCAACAGTTCCTTCTTTTAGATTTACTTGGTTGGAAGGGCAGAATAAATATCAAATAGCACTTTCAGCCCTCTGTATCTTTTGATTAATCTTTTGGGTGGTTGTGGGATGCCGGACTAGTCCAGGCTTGTTGGTGCCGAATACAGGGCCATTATGACCCAGCAGAAGGGGCCCTGGGGGAGTCCAGCTTGGGCGAGAGCAGGGATTGAGCAACTTGCTTATCTTGCACTGATAAGCACCGGACCTGATCGGGGCAGGAGATGAGCAATTTGTTCATCTTAACAAGCTGCGTCGTCTGACGGGTCTACTCCTTAATCAACTAAGTGACGCCTGGGGTGAGGGGGAGCCTTCACAGCTTGACGTTACTTTGTTAAAACTAAACAGACCACCGCTCCTCTGTACTGAATGCCTTTGTTCTCTGCCACTTCCGCCCCCCCAGCCCCGATCAACTGCACAACAAGCCTTGTTAAGGGCCAATCGGCATACAATACCTGACTTAGTCCCACCTCGCCAAAAGTATAAATCTGGCATTTAGAATCCTCTTTTTTGAGGACGAGAACTCCAACTATCCGGATGGGTCGACGGGCCTGGACCTCTCTCCCCCCCCAAGCAGGGACGCCTCTTTGGTAAGATTTGCGCCTCCGATTATGTCGGATGTTACCCCGGGAAAACTATCATTAACAAAAGCGCTGAACTATTAACTTGAGCTCAAAATTGTTGCAGTAAGTGCATTTATCAACGGCAATTCCGAACTTTTATATCTGTCGCCTCAATAAATTACTTATTTTTCTTTTCAACTTTGCGAAACTGTTTCAGTGAAAGTCCTTAGTGTGGCTCTGACAGGCAAACGTTGACTCTGATATGTGGCTACACATATAATCCTTTAGACATAAACCGTTGACCAAGTCTGGGACTAAGACTGGACCTAGCCGCACCTAGGTTCCTCTCTGAGAAGGAGTTTAGAAAGCAAGGGGGTCCTTTCTGAACCTCGTGACTCAACAGGAGGGCCTCCCTCAGCCACACATCAGACTTGTACCCTTTCACGTGACAGTGGTACACACTGGTACGAAGTTCAAATAAAATAACTAACTTTAATTGTAAGTATTATTTGGATAATCTTTGCACTGCATTAGTCCAACTCACAATTAGGTCTCCTGGATCTACTTAACCAGTAGAAAAAGCCTTGGCACTGTTACCTACTCCTGTCCTTGTCCTAGGCTTGTTCAGCAGAAGTCTGTCTTCAAGGTAGAATTTCTGTCTCTGCAGCCAGTATAGTTTAGTTTCTACTCACATTGCCTGTAAGGATGCCTGTTAGTACCAACTGGGACTATTTGTCTCCAGTACAAACTCAGATGGGAAGCTTACTGAGTTGACAACTTTGCTCTCTAGTGTGTGAAATACCATCCATGGCAACTTCAGGTTTTAAGCAAGTGGGCTGTATTTGAAGCATAGACAAAAAGGACTCGATTTCCTGCCAAGTACTACACAGTCGTGCATTTATCTAAAATCTGTCATTTTACAACCTACTGCCATTAACAGTTATTAAGTAACAACAGCATTTTGGATATGAGCCATATGAGAACAAAAATTTTCTCCCAACGTTAGATCAACATTAAATCAATTTGAAGAGTCTGTTTTTCTTTTGCAGTGTTTTGCTTTTTGAGCAATTCGGGTACTGTCATTCAATATTTGACAGTTGTCCCATTCTCTGTAGCACTGTTTTTGGAATTTACCTGTCTTAAAGACAAAGCCCCTTTCTTAATTCTGTACATTTCCCAGCCTTTTCAGCTTTGTTAAGCAAGGTATGTTAAATAAGACATATGCCATGACCCTCAATACAGTATTTGCTTCAATCTAACTAATGATAATATACAACTGCCAGGATCAGATAATTGGATCTAAATTTGGTAGAGTCCCCAGACAGTCTTTTCACCCTGCTATTGTTTCTGTAATGGACTGAGGCAGCATTGGTCTCCTCAGCTCAGACATGCAGAGGTATTTTGAGTTTTGCAGCTCTCACTGTCAGAGATGATTAGGTGCCAGTACAGCTGGAGAGGAGACAAACAGATTTGTTTTGCAGATAAAAGGTAGAAACAACTGCGCAGCTGATATTCACTACTGATTAAAAGACTAGTTTGGATTACCTTATTAGTTGCTCATTTGGCTCTCAGCAAAACAACCTAATAGATTTTTTTTAATATTGGTGAGGAACTAATTTTTGTTTACATTTTTGTAATGACTCATCTTATGCTTGGGTCTTTTAACTGAGAACTACTGGTGGAGAAAAGAAGAACAGTAAAAATTTACAATCTCCAATCAATTAATAGTCCAAAGAAATTTAGATTTGTGTTTGGTCAGCCAGAATGGTTGAACAGGCAACAGCTGCTCATCTGTGTCGGGAGTCTCAGGACAGATTTAATTAACTTTTTTTTTCCTAATTGCTTCGAGATCATCTACTGCATTATCTCAGCAATGATTTTTTTTTTTTTTCTCTTCCAAGCAGCCTATAATGTAAAATTGTCTGTGAATTGCAACTTTATACTTATAATGAGATTAACTTATGTGTTTTTAAGGAAGCATTTCTTTGTTGTATGAGGAATTCCTTGTAGGCGTTAATAGATATGGGAAATGAGTAGGAAAGGATAAAAGAGAAAAACATGGTGTTAACTTCGCTATGTGATTTTTTTCCATATTATTGGACCAGACTTTCCTGGATGTTTTCCAATCGGTATTGTACATGATTTTTAAAGTATAGAACTATCTAGAGCAGCACTTGGTGAATGCGGCTGTCTCTGGAGTGAAGCACATCAGACTAAAATCAGATCATACTGCCACGAAGTATTTTGAGACTGAAACACCAAGCAAATTTTAAAACTTCAGGCAAGCATTTATTTAACTACTAGGTACTCTATCAACAATTGCAAATCATACATAAATCCAACGTACTAGTTGAACCTTGGGTAAAAGATACTATGAGTTTTTTGCTACTAACAGGCTCTGATACCCACAGTCTTTGATGTTCTTAGCCTCTGTGACTGAGATGGCCCAACTCATCTTCAAAGGAGGAAATGAAACCAAAATGCTCTCTTCTTTCTTCCCCAAGATCCACTCAGTATCCCTGGTGTTTATATGCAACTATTCCATAAAATGAGACCAGTCTCGTCCTCTTTTTCATAGGTTCTGCCTTAGGCAGAAGTTACCTTGCAAATGATGGTCCATTCCACCTTCTTCTAGAGGGGTGTTGCCTGTCTGGTGACTGGATGCTGCTCATACAATTCTTTTGAGAAGCTCCAGACTAGAAAATGTTATCTTAATTTTTTTTTAAGTCAATATTATAAAATATTTCACCTTGTATCTTAAATGAAGCAGTTTTGTAGCATGTCCAGCTCAAAGAAAAACAAGATATGTTTCACAAATAGGTCTTCATGTTATATGTATTTTAGATATGACAAAATCCAGCCAGGAGTCCCCAAAAATCTAAAAAACCCCCATACTTTGCAACCTTTAAAATGCTAGTACATTTATTTCTCAAGTGTGTACCACGTGAGTTTAACAAATCATTTTTAATACTTTTAGATTGCTAGAATCAAACTAAGGGGATCTCAAACCTTTTAGAAAGCCAGTACTGAGCTATTAAAAAGTTAGTATCTGGGCTTACATGCAATTCAAATTCAGTGATGACCCATGAACAGAAAAAAATTGAGAGGTATCATTGTAGCCTGCACCATCATGGTCTTTTAGATCTATAACTATAAGCATGAAATCTATTTTTCCAGAGATGTGACTGGTAATTAAAGGTTGCCTTTTCCTTTTTCCTTTTATTTTTTCCTTTTTTTTCCCCGTCTCTTTCCCTTACCCTTCCTTTCTCTCGTCCTTTACTTACTCCTCCTCTCTCCACTGCTTTCCTTAACTTTTCCCTGTCCTCTTCTTCTCTTAACCTTCCACTCTTACCTCTCCTTAGCATTCTCCTGTCCTCTCCGCACCCTTCCAGTCTCCTCTCCTCCCTTCCACTTTTTGCTTTTCTTCTCTTTCTTCTCCCTCTGTAGCTATTACAGAGACACTGCAAATTTTCCTATATATTTGCAATTTTTAAGAAACAAACAAATGCTTTTTTTTTATGAAGGAAGCACCTGCCTGAGATAAAATTACAACTAAAGAACTTAATTAAGGCTTTTTTTTCTAGAAGAACAGAGCATTATGATATCTGCAGTAATGGAATTAATTCAAAACAAACTCTCATATAGTTGCAACAGAATGGAAAGATTAAACATCTGGTAGTAACTCACAGATAAGGTATGTAGGAAAGACAAATACTGCATGTTATGTCGTAAAACTAAAATACTCTTTTGTTCCAGAGACAATAGGAAATGAGTATGTTATTCACAAAGATACTGGTGTGGATTATCTACCATCCAGTTTAGGAAACAAAGTTGGTTTTTTTTGTTTTTTTTTTTCCCCCCGATACAGCTAATTTCATATATATATATATATATATATGAAGTAATTTCATATATATACTTAAGGTAAACAAATAGATCACCTCCAAATTCTGAATTTCTTTTCCAGAACCAGATAACTGAAAGACACCAAGAATATTCTGAGAGCTGTTTCTAAGAATTCCTACAATTTTTCTGAATTTTATTGTTTATAATTGATGTTAAATGTTGTTTTGGCTCACATTTCTGTAACAGAATTACCCAGTTTTATTTACAAGTTATTTACAAGCTTAACATACAGCAATACTGAAAAGCAAATAATGCTCAGCATAGTAGTAGGTTTTACTGAAAAGTTTTTGTATCTCATATTCTGCAAGTTTTGCAGTATTTACCATTAATATATCATTGGTTAAACAATTTTGGTTCTTGAACTATGTAGTTATATTAAAGAGTAAGATATTACTGTTATTAACTTAGGAGTCTCTGTGACTGTGCTTAGGAACATTTGCTTATATTCAATGTTTTCTGGTGCTAACAAAACAAAAGGCTTGAAATAATACTGATACTGCAATGAAAGGAAAAAAAAGTGTGTGACAGCACTTTCCAAAACTTGTCAACTCTGATTATTTAGAAACTGATGTTATCGGAGATAGAATCTTCATAATATGAACAAAAATATAACATGAATTTTTACTAGAAGGAAAAGGGATGATTTTGAAGGGGAAAAAAGTGTTCTTACTAATGAAAGTCCATTGTCCTACTCATCAAAAATCTGTGTCTTGGGGGTTACCACACAGACACACACACGGAATATGAAAGCAGGATAAAAATCAGAAGATCCAGCTAAACAGCTGCAAATCTGATGTCATTTTATTAGGTCTCATATGATGCAAGAGACCTCTTCTTTCCTCTTTTGTCAGGAAAAAAAAAAAAAGAAGAAAAAGGAAAGAGAATAGGAAAAAATCTATTCACCCATTGAAAAAGGATCCATCTCTGCACTAAAGCATTTTAGATAGTATTATTTTTATTTCATATGAGAAATTCAGAGCCCAGTGCAGGGACAGAGAGAAAATTGCCTCCACCCCTAGGGTATCAGGAGCTGATTTAGCTGTGATGGAAGACAGGGCAACTAGATGAAACGCTTTATTTTGTACTACAGTTTTGAAGCACAGCCATGCTGTAATATTCTTTCTATACCAACATGCTTCTGTCAACACTGTCTCACTCAGGCTACCAGAATGAGTGGGCGTACTGCCAGTGTAGTCAGTTCTGAATCCCTTGAAAGGCTTTATGCCCTCTGGAAGGGAGGACAATCTGTGCTTTGATAATGTGATATTAACATTAATGCAGTTGCAAAAAGAGCTGCAGAAAATACTTTACTATCCACAATACCATTCTTCATTTTTCTTTGGGCTCCTTGCAGAAGACATCGCCTTACGCACCCCACTGTCATGGGTCTCCAGCTCCTCTTTGTGGATGACAACAGTGGCTGCAGCAGGAACAGTTAGAGGGTTTCCAGCATTTTGCCTCAGCACCCTTTCTGCCTGCCCCTCTGTGTAACACTGCTAGCAGCCAAGAGGCTGTGTTCAGTGTTGAGTTTAATCAGGGATATGTATTTTACCTTCTACACACTTTATACATCTCCAGAGGGCCCAAATACTAAAGCTTCCTCCAGAAATTGTGTGAATTCCTTGTATGCAGTTTGAAAGAAAAATATCCCTTTGAGATCTTTTTGTTGTTTGTAATTCTGCCTTTGAAACAAATCCAGAAGAGGGAGAATAAGCATACACTCTCGGAGACGTCCGCATACTCATGCCAAAAAAGCAGTAGAACGTGGTTACACTAAACAGTGTGTAAATGTTGCACAGACCAAAAATTGTTTATCCAAGACATTTGAAGAATATTTATATGTCAAATACATTTGCAATCATGAAGGGTGTTTTGTACATTCATCATAAAAATAAAGTGACTTATTTCTCAGACACATTCACAGCATAATTCCCAGTCACTTTAGTTATGGTTCTTTTTTTTTAATTTGTCCAGAAAGTACAAGACAGTGCTTATTCCTGACTTTCTTTTTCACATATCATACTTTATATGTATAGTTACTTAGGGTCTACATTTCATCTGGTACCAACCCAATATTGCTAATGTCATTAGTTTCTGTCATACATAATTTTATATTCTGTTAAGAAACAGAATCTGAAATGAGTATATATGCAGCAGCATTCAGAAATGGAAGGTTTTGTCTCAAATGGAAAGGTCAAGTACTTGTAAATTTTTGTCAGAACTGAAGTAGCACAAATGCACTGCAGTATCAGTGGTCCAGAAACGCAGTGCATTTAATGGCTCAGTAAGGAGACAAAGGCAGTTCTTGAGCCTCGGCAGTGCAAAGAGCTGTAGCAGCTTGTAAAAATCACAGAATAAAAAATTATCCATAATCAACACTATGATTTAGGTGTCCTGAATAAGAAATAAAGGTAAAGCTATTTAATTAGGAGAATGTACTGAGGCATCAGAATATGAACTGTAAAAGGTAAAGTAGCAAAAAGATTCTTGAAAACCTGAAAAAGAGTAATTCTACTCCAACAATGGACAGACAGTTAACTACTGTCATCATCCCTGCCTTATTATCCATGCTCTGAATATGTAGTGAGGATGAATGTTCTTCATCTTTTGTTGTTGTTGTTGTTGTTGTTTGGGGTTTTTTTGGAGGTATTTTGAGTTTTCTATTACAGATGTTCAAAATGGATGAAGATCAACACCATAGGTCTTTAATCTCCAAATAATTTTATCTTCTGTAAGTAATAAAGAAGTAGAGACCATAAAATTAAGTGATTTGTCCAAGATTGAAATGGACGGAAAGAATACTAGAGCAGGAGCTCTTATCTTTCTTTTTTTTTTTTTAATGCTTAAATCAGTAGATTACAGTAGAGTATATGAAAATAATTTCCCTTCATAAAATTAGCATTGCTGACATGGCATATCATTGTGGTCAATAGTTTCGTATTAGAGTTTATATTCCATATTCATAAATGAACTGATAAAGATCTTTCAAAATTATACTTATAAAATGGCAAAACATAACAATAAATTTAGACATCTTGTTTCAGCTGGTTAGTAACTGACTGGGGACTAAATGTTCTTCTTTTTGCTTAAATTTAAATTGCACATTTTTTGTTAATTCAACTACTGCAAGTATTTTATATATTGCAATTTATACTTTTCTCTGAAATATCTGGCATTGGCCAGTGTCAGAAATCAGCCAGATGAAACAATTGGTTTGCCCTACTTATGAATAACTATGCATTTTTGTTGTCAAAATTTGAGATGTTGAAACACCACAGAGACTGTATTTCTGAAACTAGAATCCCACATGTCGTTCACATTACACACAGAGTACAAAGGGTGCAAAAAAATTGTGCAAAGTCTTAGACCATGTCTTGAGAAGCAATGATCCTCAGTAGTATTCCACCAATATCCTTAACTTTTTTATGTGGTGAATTTGCAATGATTATACTGGCAACACAGAACAGAATATCTACCAAATATGAGGAAATATACTAACTAAACTGGTTTTCATTGAAAAGCCAGTTGTTGCACGGAGAAGCACTGAGAAAGGAAACACTCCCTCTCTGCATTGGCAGAAATTTCCATTTTGGAAGCATGAGGACTGTTACAGTGTTTCTTACTTCTTTTTCTACTTCTTTTATTCTTCTGGATAATCAGATACCTCTTTTTCACATACCATTTTGTTCTAAGCTACTACTTGTTGAGTTTTTAGAGCTTAGTAACTGCCCACTCAGATGGTCACTGGTCCTGGAGACAGATGCCTGAACCAGATGTCTGAATTCCTCAAGCACTGATCTAATTTACTTTTATATCCCCTGTGCTGTTGAAGTTCTGCTTCTGGAACTGCCATAGTCTCAGGAATGAGGGCTTCACTCACACCTATAGCAGACAAAGACTCAGAAGTGAGTCTTTTGATGATCAATCAAGCAATCATCCCTTGGGATGAATGCTTTGTTTTAAAACTCAGTGATAGAGATGATCCCTAAAATACTATTTTGAGATAATAAAAAAGAATTTTTGTCACTGGCTATAACAAAGATGACTTTTATTATAGCAGCAAAGTAACTGTATCAGACAAAATAGCTCTTGAAGGAGACAGAAAAATTCCTGTCAGCTAAGTTTTGCATCCAAGTTTTTATCGTTTAATAACATCATTTTTAAAATTGAATGTTTATGATTTTCTTATGTCAGTGTTCAGGCCTGTTAGGACAGTTTCCCTCATAAGGGACAATTCTGCAGTTAAGACATTCATTTAGGAAATGAAAGACTTCAAGCCCCTCGGTTATTCTTAATTCCAAATTGCACTCAGACCTGCTCCCAACTCCAGATTTTTTTTACATTATACATTCAACATCTGTAAGTTTAAATGCTATCCAGTAATCACGAACAAATTATTTCCATAAATACTGATTATTTGTCTTCTTATTTTGCATGGTGCGAAATTAACTTTACAGTCTAGAAATAACCTAGGTGTTTTTCTTTAAATACAGTGTTTAAGGCCCATGTACTCATGAAATTGTAGACACCTACGCTCCTGCCATTTCCCTAAGTATTAGGTATTTTGCTCACTTTGGCAGAGGTGCCACGTTTCTAGGCACAAATTTAAAAATATCAGCCTTTGCCTTTTCTTGGCATTATGCAATGCTCTTGACAACTGAAATATCACTTGTCTTAGAACTTACACCTTGAATAGTTAGGCTTCTATTTTAATGCTTCTCTGATAGAATATTAATGGTTAATTTTCAAATGATGTGATCCACCAGCAGCAAACAGGTAATTTTTTTTAAATAATAAACTAATTGAAGTTAATTGAACTGTAGAAGTAATAGTAATAAAATGTATTTGTGCACCAGTAGCTCCACTCATATTTTAGTCTTATGGTAAATTCACTCCATCTGTTTTCATTCATTTGGTCTCCAAAATAACTGCCAGTAAAGACCTTTGCTTCCAATAAACCACATGAAGAAAGACCTTACCCGTAAACACAAATCTATTAAATATTGCTACATTTTTAGTTATGTAACTCCTCTAAACCAAAGTAAATTTAATTTATCCCACCATACTAGCATATTCTTGTTAAGTTTAGGACAACTTAACTCAAAGGAGTATAGCATAGTTATTAATGTTCAGTGTTGCTAGGCAGCACTACCTTTCAATGGTACACAAGCATAGTCTGGAGGAGGCCTACTCCTTATCAGGAAGGCTTGCAGCTACTATGATTAATGCCGTTTAAGATACATGCATATTATTTTCAGTGTGATTACTACAAACCACATGGAAGGATTATCTTACACCAGCTGTTGGGAGTTACACTAATCTGCAGAGGCTACATATTTGATTTGAGTTACCTAAGCAGTACCTACTAGTATTAATTAATATGAATATTCTTAGCCTCACACTTAGTAATCAGTTTCTAAACATCTAATTTTGAAAATTATTTTTCAGAGAAGAAAAGCCATTACTGGTTGAGGAATTCAAGAATCCAGTGGAGTTGAAGAGTCTTCTACATCAGACTGAGAAATCTCACCTGTATCAGAATAAACCCACAGGAGCCATATCCTGAATTTACAGAGTATACATTACATCACTTTCTAAAGTTATAGACAGTGTGACATAGGCAATTGTTTTAAATGCTTAATCAGCTATAGTTCCACCTCTTTTTTTGCTTAACAAGAATAAAAATTCAGACTCGTTTGGGAATACTCTGGAACAAAATGTCTTTCACTTTATATCTTAATCAGAACAGAATTTGTTTTCAAGATTTACTGGAGTATATCAAAACAGCCAATTGCAACATTGCCAATGCTATCACTGAATTCAGCATAATAGTGCTTGAAAATGTAGCAAATATACATATTTCCTGGTTTCATGAATATTCCTTAATTCACATACTCCAGACATAGATTGCATCTACAGCAAAAAATCTTGGCTGCACAGAGGAGGCAGATGCCCTATTATTCAGTCAGTAAGTGTAAATAATAAGTACCATTTACAGTGTATAACAATTTTGATGGGTGTTTTTGATGCAGAAGTGCTAATTCCAAACCTGCTTTCCAACTTAAAAGATGAAATAGGATAGAAAGATACCGTGCACAAAATAACTTTTTTGACAGTTGAATTGCACACTGACAAATATATATGCATTTTGAATGGAAAGCAATGGTCACTTCTCATCATTGATAATGTTCTCCAAAGAGTGATCTCTGTTTCTGTTGAGAACTCATCAGCTCAAATTAGTATAAGTTTCTGTCTCTGTTATTAACTCCTGAACTGAATATCAAGTTGTATTTCTCTAGGATATAAGGATTACAAAGTTCAGTTATGATAAGTGTTAAGTAACACATATCATAGGTGGGATAGTTTAGTACCCTATTTCCATACAATACAGAGCTAACTTATAGAATCAGATAAGAAAAAGATCCTTGTCTCTGTTTTAATAATTCATTTATTAATTGAGTTATTAAAGTTACAGCCATTGCTGTTTACTAAAGATACTGAAACTTGTGTTGCTCAGTTTCAATTTATGAAGTAAGTAGCAGTTAGATATAAAAAATCCCTATCCAGCTAGGACATGCCCTAACATGTTTCAGTCTTATATCAACGGGGTGTATCACACCAGCATGCTTGGGATTCTACTATCATCCCCTAAAATGTCTTGCCCTGTTCACTGCCAAAGATTTTACTTGTCTGGAACAAAGACACCAAATTAAGTGACAGCAAGCCTGATCCTCTGTAAATCCCATGTTTAAAGTAACTGTAAAAAAAGCTTACTATTTGCAATTACAATACAATACAAATATCATGGAATATTATGTTCCACTAAATCTAGGACACATCAAAATTTTCATGAGGCCCCAGAATACTACTCAGAAAAGCCCATTTAGGCCAATTGTCTTCCAAAATACAGTGTTAGAAGCCGAATTTCAGCCTTGACAAGGGAAAAAATCTTGTTGACTGAAGTTTGGGGTTGTTTGATTTCTTCTGTCAACACGTGTCCTTTTTCTCCATCTCCACACTGAAAGACTGATCATTACACATCTGACTAGACTGAAATTTAGAATTTAACTATCCTGTTGATGATGAACTTCTGCATTTCTCTTGGAATGAAATAGCACGACACAACAAATAGAATATCTTTTAAGCTTTTAAGAGGGAAATAAGTTTATTAGAAAAGGGGGGGGGAAAGGAAGAGGTTTTTTTAGCCTCAATCATACTTTGTGTCTTGAAAATCTGACACTTATTTTTGTAGTGGAGAATTGATGGTGGCAATTTCCAAAAAATTTCACCATCAGAGTAGCACTATCCTTGACTTAGACAATGGAAGCTTAACCATCTGGATTCAGAAAGTTGAAACATTATATTTTAATTGAAAATGCAAATGTTTTTATTTTTTTGTAAATATTTACTGAGTTTTCTGTACTCTTGTCAGTGCTTCCCTTTAAGGCCAGCATAGACAGAGTATTTGTGGTATAGAACAAATATATCTCGTGAACCTATTTTTTTTTTTACAAGTTTTGTTAATCATTGCTCATTTTTTGTCAGAAATTCCTTCTCATCAAATCTGAAAAGCTATTCTTCCATCAGTTATACAAAAAATAACAATAAGAAGCAATCCATGCAGATAGTTCATGAACACCTTTTTCCTCCATACGCAGATGTATTTTCAGGATAAAATAGAAAGGAGAAATCTAAAACAAAGTGTAATTCTTGTCACTCCCATTCTCTTCCTAGCTAAAAGAAGCCATATGGAGAGTACATGTTTATATTAATCTATTGTAAATTGATGATGATATAATTGTTTTGTTCCCATCATTGATTTGCCAGTTCCGTATGGTTTCTTAACTGTTAAAGGCAGAAATACTATCTTTGGGTACATTTGAAGAGTATCTAGAAAATTACTGAGGCTATATTTAGCATTCTTTAAAACTAGATCTAAAAGTGTTTTGGCATGCAAGAAAAGCCTTACAATCATTTCATACTTGGGCTAAGGTAAAAAGACAGTGAACAATAGCAATAATAGTTCTTGCAGATTCTCTGTCTCCCAACCTACTTGTGAATAAAAACTTTGAAAAATGAAATCTGCTTTTCTCCATTTTTCATAAAGTTATTTAGTTCACCTTCAATTAGAACATACTGCATGCCTATAAGCAGACGTGGATTCAACACAGGATTTGTAATGAAGCATCATCCTTCATTAGAATCATAGAATGGTTAGGGTTGGAAGGGACCTCAAAGATCATCTAGTTCCAACCCCCCTGCTGCAGGCAGGGACACCTTCCACTAGACCACATTGCCCAAAGCCTCATCCAACCTGGCCTTAAACACTTCCAGGGATGGGGCCTCCACAACCTCTCTGGGCAACCTGTTCCAGTACCTCACCACTCTAACAGTAAAGAATTTCTTTCTAACATCTAATCTAAATCAACCCTCCTTCAGCTTAAACCCATTGTCCCTTGTCCCGTCACTACACTCCCTGATAAACAGTCCCTCACCATCTTTCCTGTAGGCTCCCTTCAGAAACTGGAAAGCCGCAATTAGATCTCCCCAGAGCAGCCTTTTCTCCAGGCTGAACAATCCCAACTCTCTCAGCCTGTCTTCATAGGAGAGGTGCTCCAGCCCTCTGATCAGCTTCATGGCCCTCCTCTGGACTCGCTCCAACAGCTCCATGTCTCTCCTGTACTGGGGCCCCCAGAGCTGGATGCAGTACTCCAGGTGGGGTCTCACAAGACTGGAGTAGAGGGGCAGGATCACCTCCCTCGACCTGCTGGTCACACCTCTTTTGATGCAGCCCAGGACACAGTTGGCTTTCTGGGCTGCAAGCGCACACTGCCGGCTCATGTTGAGCTTCTCATCAATCAATACCCCCAAGTCCTTCTCCTCGGGGCTGCTTTCAATCCATTCTTTGCCCAGCCTATAGTCGTGCTTGGGATTGCGCTGACCCATATGCAGGACCTTGCACTTGGCCTTGTTGAACTTCATGCGATTCTCACGGGCCCACCTCTCCAGCCTGTCAAGGTTCCTCTGGATGGCATCCCTTCCCTCCAGTGTGTCAACCACACCACACAGCTTGGTGTTGTCGGCAAACTTGCTGAGGGTGCACTTGATCCCACTGTCCATGTCGCCGACAAAGATGTTGAACAGTGCCAGTCCCAGTACCGACCCCTGAGGAACACCACTCGTCACCGATCTCCACTTGGACATTGAGCTGTTGATCACAACTCTTTGAGTGCGACCATCCAGCCAATTCCTTATCCACCGAGTGGTCCATCCATCAAATCCATGTCTCTCCAATTTAGAGACAAGGATGTCGTGCGGGACAGTGTCAAATGCCTTGCACAAGTCCAGGTAGATGACGTCAGCTGCCCTTCCCTTATCCACCGATGCTGTAACCCTGTCATAGAAGGTCACCAAATTTGTCAGGCACAATTTGCCCTTAGTGAAGCCATGTTGGCTGTCACCCATCACCTGCTTATTTTCCATGTGCCTGAGCATAGTTTCCAGGAGGGTCTGCTCCATAATCTTGCCAGGCACGGAGGTGAGGCTGACGGGCCTGTAGTCCCCTGAGTCTTCCTTTTTTCCCTTCTTAAAAACGGGAGTTATGTTCCCCCTTTTCCAGTCAGTGGGAACTTCGCCAGACTGCCAGGACTTCTCAAATATCATGGCGAGTGGTCTGGCCACTTCATCCACCAGTTCCCTCAAGACCCGTGGATGCATCTCATCAGGTCCCATGGACTTATGCACCTTCAGGTTCCTTAGATATTTTCGAACCTGATCTTCTCCTACAGTGGGCGGTTCTGCATTCTCCCAGTCCCTGCCTTCTGTGACCTGGGCAGTGTGGCTAGAGCCCTTGCCAGTGAAGACTGAGGCAAAGAAGTCGTTGAGTACCTCAGCCTTCTCCATATCCTGGGTAACCAGGTCACCCGTTTCATTCCAGAGGGGACCCACATTTTCCCTTGTCCTCCTCTTATCAGTGACATACCTATAGAAGCTTTTCTTGTTGTCCTTGACATCCCTGGCCAGACTAATCTCTGTCAGGGCTTTGGCTTTCCTAACCTGATCCCTGGCTGCTCGGACAGTTTCTCTGTATTCTTCCCAGGCTACCTGCCCTTGCTTCCACCCCCTGCAGGCTTCTTTTTTTTGTTTGACTTTGCCCAGGAGTTCCTTGTTCATCCATGGGGCCTCTTGGTGGATTTGCTTGACTTCCTCTTTGTTGGGATGCATCGCTCCTGAGCTTGGAGGAGGTGATGCTTGAATATTAGCCAGCTGTCTTGGGCCCCTCTTGCTTCCAGGGCTTTGTCCCATGGTATTCTACCAAGCAGATCCCTGAAGAGGCCAAAGTCTGCTCTCCTGAAGTCCAGGGTAGCGAGCTTGCTGCACGCCCTCCTCGCTGCCCTGAGGATCTTGAACTCCACCATTTTGTGGTCACTGCAGCCAAGGCTGCCCTTGAGTTTCACATCCTCTACCAGGGCCTCCTTATTGGTGAGAATAAGGTCCAGCATGGCACCTCTCCTCGTGGGCTCCTCTATCACCTGGAGGAGAAGGTTGTCATTGACACATTCCAGGAACTTCCTGGATTGCTTAAGCTCAGCTGTGTTGTCCCTCCAACAGATGTCGGGGTGGTTGAAGTCCCCCACAAGGACCAGGGCTTGTGAGCGTGAGGCTGCTCCTATCTGCCTGTAGAGGGCTTCATCTGCTCGGTCTCCCTGGTCAGGTGGCCTGTAGCAGACCCCCGCTATGACGTCCCCTGCCCCAGCCCTCCCTTTAATCCTGACCCATAGGCTCTCGGTCAGCTCCTCATCCATCCCCAGGTGGAGCTCCATGCATTCCAGCTGGTCATTGATGTAGAGGGTAATGCCTCCTCCTTGCCTGCCCTGCCTGTGCTTCCTAAAGAGCCTGTACCCTTCCGTCCCAACGCTCCAGTCATAGGAGCTATCCCACCACCTCTCTGTAATGCCAATAAGGTCATAGCCTTGCAGGCGCACACACACCTCCAGCTCCTCTTGGTTATTCCCCGTGCTCCATGCGTTTGCATAGAGGCATTTCATTTGTGCCCCCGTTGAGACTGACTTATTGGCTGGGGTGCCTGGGATTCTTTTGATGTATCTTCCCAGTGTTACCCTGTTGGTTCCTGTTGCATCTGGGGCCCCTGGCTCAGCTCCTCTAGGCTTTGAGCATGCTGTAGTGCGTCCAGCACATCTCTGAGCAGTAGGCCGAGGGCCCTCGCCAGCTCCCCATCCCTCCAACCTGGGCACCTCGTCCCACAACATGTCGCTGGCAAGCCTGATGTTATCCCCCTCCCCCTTCGAGCCTAGTTTAAAGCTCTATCGATGAGCCCCGCTAGTTCCTGGGCAAAGATCCTCTTCCCCCTTTGAGAGAGATGAATCCCATCAGGGTTCATCAGGCCTGGTGCCATGTAGGCCGCCCCATTGTCAAAGAACCCAAAGTTGTGGCGTTGACACCAGCCACGGAGCCATGCATTTATGGACTGTGTCCATCTGTTCCACCCAAGATTGCTGCCCTTAACTGGAAGGAGGGAGGAGACTATTACCTGCCCTCCCAAATCCTTCAGTGACTGCCCTAAGAGCCTGAAGTCCCTTTTGATCACTTTTGTGCTACATGTCTCTGCTTCATTCCCACCCACGTGTAGGAGCAGCAGTGGGTAATAGTCAGAGGGAGGTACCAGGCTGGGGAGTTTCCTAGTGATGTCCTTGACACGGGCCCCGGGGAGGCAGCAGACTTCTCTGAAAGGAGGGTCTGCCCTGCATATCAGGCCCTCTGTACCCTTCAGATGGGAGTCCCCTACGACTGTAACTCTCCTTTTCTTCTTTGCTGGGGTGGTCATGACCTGAGGCATGGGCCTTTTGGGCCTAGGTGCTACCTCTGGTAGCACCCTATGCTCGCTCGAGCGGCCTTCCACAGCCAGAGCCTCATATGTATTGCACAGGTGTATGCAGGATGGCAAGGTGGGTGAGGATTTCCAGATATCCTGGAAATCTTAAACTGAAGGAAGGTAGATTTAGATTAGCTATTAGGAAAAAATTCTTCACTGTGAGGGAGGTGAGGCACGGGAACAGGTTGCCCAGAGAAGCCTTGGATGCCCCATCCCTGGAAGTGTTAAAGGCCAGGTTGGATGGGTCTTTGGGCAACGTCATCCAGTGGAGGGTGTCCCTGCCCATGGCAGGGGGTTAGAACTAGGTGATCTTTATGGTCCCTTCCAACCCAAACCATTCTATGATCTTAGACCATCTGGTTCCACAAAACACTTGTAGCTGATTATCTGCTAAAGAATTAATTAGGAACACATGTTAACTGTTGTGGTGCAGAATCATCGACATTTGTCTTATGTGCCTTCTGAAAAGCAATCATTGTCCAAATCACATTCCAAAATAGGATGAAGTAATGAAATAAAAGGCAGACTCCACTGGGATTAAGATGCATTGTCCTCGTCTCAGAATGATACTTAAAAGCATTGCATTGTAGTTTTCAGTCACTGATGTATCAAAAAAAATATGACATTCATGAAGCTCCTTCCCTTATTGGTTGTATCTATCCCCATTATGTGGAAGACAATATACCTAAGTGTAACTGACACCATGGATAAGGAACAAAACTAAAAAATGGCACAATATAAAGTAGAAACCACAATGAGACTCAGCTGCTTATTATCACTGAAATATATTTTTATTTTCTCAGCAGAGTTAGATCTCTTTTCACTTTTTCACATGGAAGAAATGCTTGCAGAATTTATAGTTAAATAATTGCCCTTAGAATAACTCCAAATGTGGATTTTTCTAAAAATGGCATCTTCACCTAAAATTCACTTGTTCTTTCATACGATACTTTGACTCTTTAAAACAATGACTGAGGGTAGCCTGTATGAGTACAAACAATAAATTATTTTGACAAAGTATGTTATTGTACAATGTTAAGCCTGAAGGCTACGTGGTAACTTATCTTTGCAAAGCTTGATAATTTTTGCAAAATGGTAATCGCTGTGGAGTTTTTGGTTTTGTACACTGTACTGAAGGACTAAATTCTTTTCCCTGAGTGGCCCCTAGAATACCTGAATGGCTATTTTACTGTTTACACTATTCTCTCTCCTACCCTCTTCTAACTTCTTTGGGCACAGTGTTAGTGCTTGACACCACTTTATTATCATTTAAACCTGGCTGAGAAACATTAAATGTTACAACTCATACCAAAAACTTTGGCTATTTTTGACATGATTTAGAAAGAAGAATGCTAGCATTTTCTAGGAGTGTTATATAGACGATAACACAAAATGCAGGAGAACAGTGAATCAAGTGTTTTTTGCAGAATTTGTAGTTCTTCCTAAATTGTAGTTCCAACTTAAGTAGTATTTACTACCCTGATGATTAAACCTAGTCTGTAAAGAAATTTTCAAGCAGTATGGTTGTTAGTCAAAGGCCAGAGAAAGCAAAGGAAAGATCACAATAACATATGTATATTTACACACAAAAATTTACATTTTGTAATGAATTCAATAGGGATTTATACATTTAAACAAGCTATATTAGCTGATTAGTTATATAAGTTATATCAGCCTAAAACAAGAATAATGACAACATAAAACATTGTATCAAATCCTTCACAACACCTAATATTTGTCTGACAATAGAACATTGTCACACTTTCTTAACTATGTTACTATAGATAAAGCTACACAATTTTCTGAGTATTGACTTCAGCTGTAATGTGTAGCAAGCCTTAAATTGCCAAAATCTACATTAATCATGTTTATAAGGTAAGGAATAAATTCTGATCTGGTCAAATATAATACATGAATTTATGCTTACAAACATGGAAATGACTAAACATGATGTAGACGGAGACACAGATCCATCTGCCAAAGATATACAGGAACACCTGCATTAATAGCCTTGCCATTAGGCGGGGGGGGTGGGGGGGGAAACGTTAGTCACTTTAACAAGTCTGATGTATTACAGGCTTACACAGTAGTTGGTATAAAAAGCATTTGCCATTTTAAATGGATCTATGAATGACCATTAGTACTAATTATTTTTTTCTGATATATCAAACCAATTAGCCATATTCTTTCCAGAAAGAAAGTAATACTGTCATGTAGTATATGTCAAGGATTCCATTTAAAGGAGTTTCTCCATCTGATTTGTCATAACAAAGTATTAATGTTTTCCCTGAAAAAGCTAGAGAAGGAACTAAAGAAAAAAATTGTGATCAAGTTATACTTAAGTCCTCATAAGTACAAGTCCATTATTGTAAATTGATATTTCTCTTTCACCAACTTCCATCAAGTGAGGGTTTTTTAATCTGCAGTGTAGATGAAGGCACTTCTTTCCTTTTAACTGCTATTACCCAGCTTATGATCATGATTATTGTTGGAAGATGCTATAATTACAAAGATTAATTAGTAATCAGAGCAATAGAAGCACATATCTTACATTAGCAATGTGTCAGATTCCAAGACTGAAGCTTTCAAATACAGAAATGAGATTAGAAAAATCACAGTGCTTGATAGGTCAGGCAAGAATATGAAAATGTATTTTTTGTCATTAGGAACCTTTTGTGCTGATATGTAAAAATGATAATGAGTCTTCTTCCTTTTCATCAGAACATCTTTTATAAGTTTGCAAAAACTCTTTAAGTGCTAATTAGGAAAAAACCCATCAAAAATTAAATTAGGAAAAATTAACACTCATTGTCACTGCTAAGGAAAAATAAAGGAAGGAAATATATTTGGCAGCATGCAGACTTTTACTGAGGTGTTTCACTTGAAATAAGTGCACATCAAAATGCTTTACTGCACAAGAATTAAAAAATTCCAAATTATAGCTTTTTCTGTACAGAAATTAATCCTTATTCAAGCAGAGATCAGAAGCTCTTATGAAGAATAACTAAAGATATACTATGTTTTATGCCATTGTTATTAGAAACAAAAATTTCCTGATAAAGCCAAAACTCTTGCCAATTTCGTACACATATAACCACAATTACAGTTATAACCACAGATCAAGTGTGGATGCATGGAGGGAATTCGAACATGTTTTTCCTATTCTTTGTTAATAGGAACACAATAAAGATGAACTGAACAGTGACAATATTTTGCTTTTCTGCTGTTTTTTTCTCTGAAGCTCTTTGCAAACAAATGTATTACCCATCAAAATTCTTGCTTTATAAACTCAACAGGCACATACAACAACAAAATGACTTCTCTATGTCTTCTGCCGGTGGTAATTTGTTCACATTTGCATATGCTTCTTAGTTACCCAGGAAGATGAGCAAATTGATTTCCAGAAGTCAATAAACTGTCATGAGGAACAAAACCACTGAATTTCTCACAAAAGTGATTTCCAAGCCAGAAATGAAATGGGATTCTTCATGATTTCAGGTATCTTCTTGTAAGGACTTAGCAATGAGAGATGATAATGGAACTCTGTGATAAAATATAATGCTGAGAAGAGATTTTATATCATAGAAGGTTCTGCAGCAAGAAAAAACATAGAAGACAACAACAAAAAGCCAGACAGACTATGACTGATATAAACAACTAATAATTTAACACATGGCTTTGTCACAGTTCTTACGTCAGTGATGCCTAGTAAAATTTATTGGTTTATGATATGATATTCTCTTCCAGTTATCTTCCATTTTCTTTGCCACTAACTGGGCTGATACTCACTTAAATTAAGTAGCTCTTCAAATAATTAGCACTATTAAGAAACTACAGAATATTTAACTCTGAAAATTGTATTATGTTGGAAGTCAGTCTATTTTATCAAGAAATGCATTTATAACCTCCTGTATATTTTACAGAACCATACATCCTGTAAAGCAAACATTTATGAAATTATAGCTTTCATCTGCAGGGCTCTAGCAAGCCTGAAGTTTTCAGAAGTCTTTCTTCAAGTTCCTTTGTCTTCCAAGCATAATCAGGTCATCCAAATTAATTAACATCAATAGAAATTTCATGTCTTCTACAATTTTCCTAAAGGAACTACAGAAGTGTTGAAGGTGTTTTAAACCTACCTTCAGTTAAGGAATCAAAGGAGTCAAAAGGACAGATGAAAGCTGTCTATGTTTTATAATCTTTTCCCAGGAGTACTAGTCATACTCACTTCAAAGTCCCAGAACTGGAAATCACTCATTCCCTAAGTGAACTAACAAGCAGACCAAGGAAATTTCTACATGTAGCATGGCATCCTCTACCAGCATACATTTACTTAAGGTCAAGTATTTATACAGAAGTTGATCAAAATATTAAAATTTCTGCTTCCTGATAAGTTCAAATAAAAAATTCCATTTCAATATAAAATACAGGAATTTAAAGTAGGTCATCAAAACCAAATATAATCCTTTCACCCAACCTCCACCATCACAAATTTCATATTAAATGAAACAGAGCCCAAAGCCAACTGTAGCTTCTAGCTCTCCTTAAAGGCTAGCTTTGACAGTGACAGCTGACTGTCATTGCATCAAAATCCTCAGAGAGTTTGCAAATGAGATCAATTTCCCTGCTAAAAACACCTGTGAAGACAACTGTAAATTTGTCATTCTTCAAGGGGCTGGGGGGAACCTGAGCAATTAAGTGTAGTCTCACTCACTTGCCCCCACCCCCCCCCGCCAAGTCTTTTTAAAAATGAGAAAATAAATAAGAATAATATTAGATTTCATGGTAAGTGGTTAACCTCCTTAACTGTTAATTTGCCAGATTAGCTAGTTTAACTGCTCATGTGCTACAGTTTTTAATTTATGGTATTTTCTGTTATGAAGACAAGAAATTTGCATCAGAAAATGATGAGAGTAGCATCAGCAAACTGGAGAAAGGGGTCAAGATGCTTCATTTTAGAACAACTAATGGATTGTAAAAAAATTAGATTTTTAGTACTTTTCCTCTTTTCATGTTATGTTTCAGTGCAATCCAAAATCTAATTCCAAGGCTTAAGTTAAGAGTAGATTGAGTACATTAGGTTATTGTTGTTGTGTTGTAGCTTTCAGACATTTATTCTACTTATGCTAAGTGAATTTCTACTTAGTCTAAGAATGCACTCTGACATTATGAGTTCATGTGAGACCCTAAACAGCAGACGACTGAATTTTCTAAGACTATAAAAAAAAAAAAAAAAAAAGATGACGACGACAACTTGTATGTGTTTGAGACAAACCCAAACTACCACAGGAATCTCCTGCCCTAGTTCTCAATAATAATTGCTTGACACCGGCATAGAATTTCAATAAAGGTGTACTATATATATCCAGTTTTAACATTTCTCAGGAGGAATTAATTTCTGGCTTCAGTTTGTGAGTTTGTATGGAAGGAATATGTCTGAATGGATACAGAAAGTTGTCCATCAGTTAAGTTTTGATAAAGTGAAAGGTTCAAATTACTTTGTGTATATGTGTGTATTAAATCATCAGTATTGTAGAGCTAGAAATACCTCTGTGTCAGCTGTCAAGGTCCATTCTGAAGTTTAGACGAGAGATAACTGAGAAGCAGAACCTCATCTCCATCAGAACCATTTTATTTCACAACCTAAATTCAAAATACATTTGCAGTGAGCCTGTGGGGGAAAGGACACATGCAAACACACCGTATAAAATGTATCTGTTTTCTTCTGTCCTTAGTTTACAATAAGGACTCCTCAGTACTTTAAAGATTAGGGTAGCTTCACTTTCAGAATGATCTCTGTAACATTTCTGGTGTCAGACACAGCTCTGTCAGGATACATCTGTGTTGCACTAAATATATTTAATTTACCTGAAACAAACTGATATTAGTTAAAGAACCATAAAGATGTCAAAAGTCCATTAAAATTTTCAAAATTCCCTTTGGCAAGAAAAAAAAATTAGCATATTCCTTACTTGGGGAACTCAGTGAATGCTGTGAAGATCCTTACAAGGACAGTGAACACTGGAGACATTTTTGTCAAAATGGTATGAAAACCTATGGTAGTATTGAATTTGCTGCTGAACCAGCCCTTACATTATTTCCAGAATCTGTGCTTTTTGAAGAGGGGTTTTTGTTTGGTTGGTTTTAGGGGGTGTTTTTGTCCATAACTTGTGAGGTACAGGCAAACTTTTTCTTTACCTTCAACACAACGGTTTGGCCAAAGTAATCCATGCCCTTGTCACCTAAATCCTAAGATAACTTTAACATGTTGTATGTAGAAGTATATGAAGAAAGGAGAGGCTGCGTATTCAGAAAGCAAATCACCATTGAATCACCATGACCATATCTGTACCTTGCTCTCATTCTCCCAGGGGCTGCAGTTCTCCATTAACTGCTCTAGTGTGGGTCCCTTCCATGGGGTACAGTCCTTCAGGACCAGGCTGCTCCAGCATGGGTCCCCCAAGGGGTCACAAGTCCTGCCAGAAAACCTGCTCCAGCATGGACTTCTCTTATGGATCCTGCTAGGAGGACCCGTGAGACCCAGAACCCCCTCCTGTATCATGGGCTCATGGGTCCTGACAGTAGTCTGCTCCAGTGCAGGCTCTCCACAGAGTCACAGCCTCCCTCAGACACATCCACCTGCTCTGGAGTGGGGTCCTCCACAGGCTGCAGATGGATATCTGCTCTACTGTGGACCTTCATGGGCTGCAGGGGAACAGCCTGCTTCAGCATGGTCTTCTCCACAGGCTGCAAGGGAATCTCTATTCCGGCACCTGGAGCACCTCCTCCTCCTCCTTCTTCACTGACCTTGGTGTCTGTAGAGTTGTTTCTCTCAAATATTCTCACTCCTCTATCCTGGATGCTGTTGCACAGCATTTTTCCCCCGTCTTAAGTATGTTAACCCAGAGGTGCTACCACCGTCACTGACTGGCTCAGTTTTGGCCAGCAGTGGGTCCATCTTGGACCGGGCTGGCATTGGCTCTATTGGACACAGGGGAAGCTTCTAGGAGCTTTACAGAAGTCACCCCTGTAACACCTCAGCTACCAAAACCTTGCCACACAAGATTTTTGTAAATAGACACAATTGCCATCATAACTGCAGAAGACAGTAATTTTCTGGACACAGATACTTGCTAGCATGATAGAAAAAGTTAATGGGAGTGAAGAATTACTTGCACTTTAGTCTCCTTCAGGGAAAGAGGTGAGTATAACCAATTCAGTAAATACTGTTCTCATATAGACATAAATTGAATGAAGTTTGTCAATTATACAGGCAAACTGTGCCTTGAAGAACCTGAACAAAAAGAAACTGACATTTCAGGTCCACTGAAATGTCCTCATCTGGCTCCCTAAGTAGAGGAATAGGATAAGTAATTTCATTTTATCTGCAGCCTTGGTTGAGAGTTATCCATTATTACATTGTGCACTACCAATAAAGCTGTCTGTGCTACTGATCTAATAAATTCATTTCTTTCAAACCTTTCACTTTTCTCTGGTCAGAAGGTATAGATTTATGAATAATGTGAGAGATCATCCTCTGCACTTTCCATTCTAACTGCCCAATCTGAAAGAACATTTATCTGTTGTTACTTCTATATTGACCTATTCTAGTCACAATTTCAAAAAAAGCCCTTATCTGAGCTAATGGGCAGTGGATTTTTAAGAACTTCCTAAGCCCTACTATAGTAGAATGATTGGCTGTTAGAAGCTGAAACAAAATTCAGACTTCTACTACAGAATCCCAGGCCTTAGACGCTTGAGTTTCAGAGCAGGACAAATTGCACTAAGAGGTCCTCAGTGGACTTTCACATCTATATTGCACAGCATTATGAAACATCATAAAAAAAGTTTCTGCACAGCCTGCTTGAAACAAGAGTGTTCATGAATATTGGTTTTCATTTTCAAATGTCACTTTTCAGTGTTACATCTGTTACATACTGTAGCAATGATCTAGACTGACTTAGTGATTCTTCCTTTAAAAACAAGTGTGCTGACTCGCACTGCTGACAAAACATTTGAGGCCTTTTCAGTAAAGAACTAAAAATTCCTGGAGGTCCTGCTGGGCTTAGAAAAAGTCAACGTGCAGTGTAAAGCTAATACTTTCTCACATCAGACTCTCCGCTCAATCTTTTTTTCCAACATGATTAAATGCCTGTGTTCGAAGTGCGATCAATTTTACTGTATCAGTCACTGACTACACTCAGATGTTATCAGCTCTTTGTAAAGAAGCTTGCAAGAGGAAAAGGTATAGACTTCTGAGGAAATAGAGAGGATGTCAAGGTAGCAGCAAGGATACACGATGACCTTGGACATATGTGTTCATCTATAAACAAGTGGTACCTGTACCGTGTGTGAAGCTTTGGAAATCCTTTACACTGGAGCAAAACCCCATGAATATTAATGAAAGGTTATTTATTCTGGGCCTGGAGACAAAAAGAATTTGACTTCTGGAAATTAAAGTTTTAAAAAGGTTTGCAAATTCTAATAAAAATTTTCTACACTTGTGGAAACTTTGACATTTCCCAGCATCACCTTTGATCATGTTGACATTGAAGCAACCCTGAAAAGAATGAAACAATTAACATTATTTTAATCATTATTATAAACCTCCTGAGAGCAGTCACTGCAATAAAATTGGCATACTAAATATATGAAAAAATAATTGCAGGTGCAACTAAACATGATTAATTATCAGACAACAGCTTCCACATGAAAAGAATATTAAATAGTTTTGCACTGTTGTCAGAGCCAAGATTATTAACACATTGGCTTGTTTGAATAGAGCATAGGGCAAGAGGACAGAGAATCTTCACAGATACTGAGAACTATCTGCACACTGTTTTATAAAATTTTCCACACATGTTTAAAACACAGGTATTTGTAAATTTCGCTGGATAACAAAATAAACATAATGATACAGCATGACAGGGAGCATCTGAGACTCTGAGAGGCAGCTTTCATATGAACTTTAATATAGTATATAATTTTCTTTATGGAAATAAAGATCTGTCAGACTTTTGCTGGAAATTATTTCATAGATAATGACAGCTACTGTCTTCAAGACTGAAGATGGTGTTGTAAGCTTGTTATTTTGAGGTTTGGACTAACTATCTGTCTAGCTATCTATCTTGTAGCAAGTTTTTCTCCATAAAATTATACAAAACAAAGAAAAATCAAAGTTTTCCGGCAAAGGGGAAAAAAAAAATCATAAATTGTAAAGTTTAATATTTTTTGCCTCTTTAGAATTGTTTATAGAATGAAAGACAGAAATTGTTATCATCATCTTGACAAATATTTAAAATAAAACCAAAACATCTATACAGAAGTTATGACTGTCTTTTGCTCCTACTTTTTGCAGTTTGTGAGGAATTCACTATCAGATATACATTTTTTTTAGATTTCATAAAACTACTTTTATAGAATCTTTGGTGTGTTCAGTGTGTGTTCAGTGTGTGCCCAGTTCCAATATACTCAGCAATACCCTGATATTGCACTGTGCTTTCTTTCAGATATGATTCTAAAATAATTATGAAGTTCCTTAGGCAGATATTACTTTTAATTAACATCAATATGTGGAAAACTTACCACGGTACATGATAAATGCTTTATGTGTCTGTCACTAATGGTATATAGGACAGTTTTACAACTAAAAATTATTGTATAAACTTATATTGTTAAATCTGAATACCAAAAAATTCTTGTTAAGCTAAAGGAGTCAACATGCCAGCACTATTTCCAAATTCTCTATTTTAATGTCTCAGTGAGAAGAAGCTCTAGACCATCTAATTCCTGAATGTAAGACTGGAGTTTGTGCTTTCCTTCCACTTTACCCCTGTTGGTTTTCTTAACCATTACTTAACCATTGTGACTTGACATTGGAACACAAAAGCAGGTCTGAATAATTTATATTTAAAATTTTGAATAAGCACATGCAATTTTAGCGCTTTCTTTAGACTACTAATGTGTAGAAGGATAAAAATACATCCAGCACATTATTTTCATGCTGATACATTCTCCAATTCTACAGATCTCTAAAATCATAAAATACTGACAATAAAGAGTTAGGGCGTGGTCACTTTTTCTTTCACTCTCCCTCTCTTTCTTTCCCCCTATAACTGTCTGCAAGTTTGAAGTCCCTTAATACAGCCTAAGATATAAAAAATGTTGTCAAGATCGAGGAGGAGAAACTGGCATTTTTAAAGCAATATAGAGATGAGTGGAATTTACATTATTGCTTTATTTTTGATTATAGTCTTAACTTCCTTACCTTACTAAACTATAATCAAATATAATTTTCAATAGTATTCTTCATTTATAAATGCCTTTTGGCAGTGAATCTGTATTAGTTTTAGTCACTTTGCAGGCTGTAACAGAGATACGAGGTGTTATGATATAATCTTTCACATGGAAATGTTCACAGACATTTTCACAATAGAGATATTGACTGAATCCCCTATATATTTATGCATTCAAGTGTTTTGAATATGTTAATCCTTGTGCCTTAAGTCTGGAAAAATTTCATCTCAAAAATAAACACTGCTAAAAATTTTTCTGAATGAGAATAAACTACTAAATTTAAACAACACAGAGCATAATATGATATAGTGGATCACAAATAAGTTTGATTCAGATGTTAAACTTAATTGAAAATGTATTGTAAATACATTAAATGGTTTAGAATATTTGCTTTAATTCAGTAAAGACTTATAAATATGCTTAAATGTGACAGATTTGAATCAGGAGGTAACCATTATTTAATGTGAAATTAGAAGATATTTTCAAGTAATGGGTAGGATAACATTATTAGCATGTTTATTAAAACATTTAAAAAATCATTGCAGTTTTACAAAATAACATACACCTAATGGCTTAATCTAGTTCTTAACTAACCTCTACTGTTGTATTTTTAAAAAGCCTCACCTATACTGAACATGCAGGTGTAGCAACAAGAATAGACCTATCATGAAGAGTTTAATATTAGCCTACAAATGCTAATTAATTTAAAATCGGATTTTCTTTATTGTTGAGTTACAAAACTCAAAGCAGACTACTGTACTGTGGTGGTCAATTTTTCTTCTTTTTCTCAGCAGCTACAAAGAAATGAACTAATCTTGGCTGAATCAAATGATACTTCTAATTTAAGACATATGCTGTGGAAGATTAAAGAACTTAATGAGACACAGGAAATTAAATTACCTTCACCAAAATTCACATATGTCCTCTTTGTCAACTATGATAATTGATAGCTTTTTATTTTATTTTATTTATTTTATTTTATTTTCAAAGAAAAAAAATTGTTTGATGAATAATTTTATGGAGTTAGCCTCCCTTGTTAGTGAAAAGAAAGTTAAATAGAGAAAGTAGAGTTAAAACATAGATTACAATTTTAATTTAGCTTCATATTTACACTGTACATTACCAAATTGAGGGTTTATTTACTTAAATATACTTACAATTAATGTGACTCAGGATTGACAACTTAATATACTAGTGACTTTTTTCATAGACACTGAAACAGTGACTACATTTCCTGTTACATCATCTTTTTCTTTATACTGTCAATCACATACTTTGGAATAACAACTCTAGTTGCTGAAAAGCTGTGAATTTTGTAAAAGGAAGAAATATTGCATTAAGAGGACAGGGATAAAGAATGGTCTTAATTAGAGAAGAAACACAGACACACACATACATATGATTATAAATGGAAGTGGAAAATTTGCTGTAGCTCCCTGGCTGTGGGACAACTTGATTAGTCAAAGAGCTGGAAAGGCTTAGCATTTAAAAGGTTAATTGGCTAGTGTGAAGCGGAGGGAATTTATTTATTTTTTTTTTTTTTTTTTTAGGTTGGTTAGTTGGTTCGTGGGTGGGTTTTTTGTTCACAGTATTGTCAAGTTCCTCTAAAAAGGTGATTAGGTCTGATGGGTGTCCCTGAAATGAGGGGGAAACTGCTTTTTCTTTTGAGGATAGCTGAGCATCTTTATGAGGGAGGTTTCAAAGACACAGGACTGTCATACACAGAGAATAAATAACTCATATCATAGACCTGCAAGTGAGACAGATTTTGGAGAAAGCAAACAGACAGAATGCAGAGGTGATGAAAAGGAATTTCCTAAGGTATTCTGCAGAAATTGCTGCAATTCAAGAAGTCAGAGTAGGCTGAAACCAAGTTTGAAAACAGGGACCTGTTCAGAAAGAACACAGGAGGTAAAGTTATTTATAATTTATTTCTTCTTTCTTTATGGCTCTTTCTCTTTGGTAAGTTTGAGATTGTTTTAAATTTAAAAAAAAAAAAGAATAATTAGTAGTATCGGAATTATAACAAAAGTTCTGTTTGACTCGTGGTCCTGTCAGAGCAGGCCTATTTTCTTATATGGTCCTGTCTAAAATTACCCCTATTACTATGAGTCTTGGCAAAATTTCTGAGAACTGTACAGCTGTAGGTGTAGATATTTTACCTTCTCTACAGCTGAGTGTTTTGATCACTTTCTTTCCTTCTTTAGCCTTGATTTTTGATAACATTTCAGCTAGCAAACATTTAAATATAAGGGGGTCATGAGTTGTTTTTTTTTTTCTTTTTAATGATATGATCATCTATCTGACAAATTAATATAAATCCAGCATTTCATGAATGACCATAAAATCATGTAGTATAGCTTTATAATAATTATAACTTTTCAACTTATCAGATTTGAATCAATTATTATATCAAAGAGGAGGCTTGTATATTGGTTAATAATGTCTCTTCCATAATCCAGCAATGATATTCTTAAAATAATATATACCCCTGTTTTAATAATGTTATGAAACAGGAAGAGTACGTCAGGTCTTACAATGTTTTGAAACAGGAAAGGTAAACCTAGTCTTACAAAATACACAGTAGTGGAAATAATTTCACTAAAGGACTGAAATAAGTCAAAGAAGGATGCATGCCTAGGAACCAACTTGCTTCAACAGAAGCAACCTTAAAAGGCCAAACAGTACTTTGCTGCACTTGTTTTCAGTTTGAGAAATCTCTTGCAGTGGAAGGAGTTTAAAACAAACATTTAATTTCCCTTTTTACCAAGAATAATGATCTGTTTTTTATTGTGGCCAAATTTTAAGCCTTCATTCAGAGAGACCAGATCATTTTGATCAAAAGTGTCATCCAGTCATAAATGTAATGGAAACAAGGTAAAGGATTATACGTATAATAGCCACCAAGAGAGAAGATGTACATTTACAACCCATAACACTTATGTAGATAGATTGTAGGCATAATAAACAGCCACAGGAGGGAGGGAGAGACAAACAATTACTCTAATGGAGAGGGAGATATTATGATTAATATTAAATGCTATCCACAGTAAGATATCTGTAGTAAGAATGACATACATGACAGCTGTATAAGACACACTTGCCTTCTGGGAAGGCAAGATAGTAAGAATATTAAATAGGATATTCTACATCAGTAGAAGAATTTCCATAGATTTATGAAGTTGTAAGAATATGTCTGCTTTCCACCAAAGCCATAGAAATTTCTTTTTGGTGAACCTTCCTTTTCAGTATCATTTTCAGTTAGGAAATAAAACTAGGTGACATTACAAATAATAGTTGCAAAGGGAGAGGAAGAAGAATGGAGAAAGGAGGGAGAAGAAAATCCAGCACTAGTACTCCAGAACAGGCAAATTTGTTTTGGCTACTCATTAGGGATCATACTGAAAAGTGAAAGTCCATCATTTCATCATGAATATTTTTGAGATAGACATATTCTTCCATAGAAAACTGGATTTCTGAAAACATACAATATATAGGAAGAATTGATCTTCAAGAAAATATGAATAAAAAGAGTTTGACCTCTCATGAAGAGCATGATTTATCACTTTATCCATGAAGGTTGTTAATTTGAAAAGTACAGATGAGATCTCAGATAATGACATCTGTAAGGAAAGTGTTATAGGATCTTAAACTCCTTTCATGCTTTACTGAGCTATTAGATCACATCCATTTTCTCACAATAGAGTTTTTCTGAACTGGTGTATGGGAGAAGTTAAATTTCATCAATGATCTGAGGTAGACTTTGCAATGTTCTCCTGTTTAACAATGCAATTTTCATTATATGAATATCTGACCAAAATATTTGTTTTGGATTGCAGTGATTTTTGCTTGGGTTATTAGCATTTGATATATAACACAGCTGGTACTAGAATAAAGTTAAGTAATTAGCATGCAAACAGGAAGGAAAACCTGATCTATTTGCCAATGCTTATAATTGTAGGCTTTTCTCATCAAAATCCTGAACAATAAGGTGTAAAACAAATGTACTTATTTAAACTGGAAATATATTCAGCAAGGATGTATATATCATAGCTCTCTTTTTATATTTTAATACAATTATGCACAAGGCCAACAAATGTGGAAAATACCCCATAACAGATCTGAGATGATCATGGAGTTTTTGAAATATATATAATTGAAGTACTCTTCAGGTGGAGTCACTGTTATTTAAAGCAAGTAAAAGCTTCATAGTAATACAGTTCACTCAACCCCAGTATCAAAAGTGATCTCCATTACACCTAATCTCTTATTAATTTGAATTAAATGTGAACTAGCCACAACATGTAAAGCTAACTTGAAACTTAAAAGGAATTTTTTTGGACCTGCATTTTCATTATCTCAATATCCTGAAACTGATATCCATATCTAAGAGTAAAAGTGTAAATATGGGAACATGAAACTTAACTGAGACTGGTAAATCATTATAATTGGATCAAATATTTTGTTGATGATAGATTCCTATTCATAAACATTCAGTTTCAATTGCTGATTTATCAAAAACTATGCTTTGTTTTATTTCTGTGTCTCTGGATAGTCCTATCTTCAAACAAAATAAAGTCTGGAGACTGATAAACAGCAGCAAAATTAGTAAGATTAGGAGCTTTAAAAATGGAAGGAAAGAGACATTTTTTGTTATATTCAAATCTTCAACTATAGGACTCAAATGCATTGATTCTGCCCAGAGAAGTTGTGGAGGCCCCATCCCTGGAAGTGTTTAAGACCAGGTTGGATGAGGCTTTGGGCATAGTGGTCTAGTGGAGGGTGTCCCTGCCCGCAGCAGGGGGGTTGGAACTAGATGATCTTTCAGGTCCCTTCCAACCCAAACCATTCTATGATTCTATGATTAAGATGACTTCTCTGGCCTCACTGAATTGCTGATGTTGAGAAGGAGAGACAATTCCAAAGGCAAATCAGAAATGAAAGCTAATTTAGACTGCATAATTCACCCTTTCTTTCACTTCTGTAAGGACCCTAAAAATTCTAGACACCAAACTTGGATGGTATCACAACCCTCCCTTTTTGTAAGGTGTACAAAGATTGGTGTGACATAACAGGTGAAAAAGAGAGGAAAAATTCATCTTCCTTACACCTTGTTCACACCTTCATAGATGCTACGTCTGATGGATGGGCACCTTCCTCTGAGTGGTTTCTTCTGCATATAGTAGTGGTGGGCAAATTTGAAGATTTTATTGTAAGACAATTTCACTGTCTTTAAAAATCTTCTCGATTTTGACTACTAGTGTTCTTTAAGATATTACTGCTAGATAGGCTACTCTTCTGAATCCATAATGCTTTAATTCAGTGAAGAAAGCAATTTATTTTACCTCAGGCAAAGTGTACTTGTCTAAAGTTTTCCACATAATGCTAAGAAAAGGTTAGTAATATCTTATACTAACAAGTCGCAGAAGACCACAAACACCATTTTAAAAACTGAACAGTAGCCATACTGTTAGTAGCTTTTTATTATTTTCATCTTCAGACATTTCCATAGTAGCTGATTCTGGATTCCCTTCTTTGAAACAAAATAAAATAAAATGAAAAATAAAATTCTGTTAGTCTTTGGTAAGCAGGAGCTCATTAATGAAATTTGCTGCAACTTGGTTTGCTGATTTTCCTCTGTTGAAATGGATCTTGCATTTACCTAATGGATGATAATTGGAAATGTGCAACAGAGGACATTTAATCACTGAGTACTGATGATAGATGGTTTGCCTGTTTAACTGAATTGTTACATGACAGCATATTCTCTTCAAGAGGACCATGATTTTGATTCAAGGATGGAAGGTATATTGTAGGGCAATGTGAAAATCATATTTATTTATTGGAACTGTCACTACTTCATAACAGAAAAATTACTGACTTTATTTCCAAATTGCAACTGGAAAACTGAGCATTTGAATCTTATTTTTCTCCCCTTGCTTATCTGGAATTTTATACGTAAAAATATGGAGAACAAAGAGTATATGGGTACTGTCAATGTTTGCTAGTAGAAATATTCCTATTCCACAGCCACATAGTTGATTATGCAGATTTATTAATTCATTTGTTCAATGTTTCAACAAATGTAAACATTATCTAGGAATTAAATTATTGTATTCTAGGTTCTTTATTAAGATTTCATTTAACTGTTGGTGGTGTTTTTTAATAGACTGTGTCACTACACATTCGGATCTTAACTCTGATTCATTACTATTTTGCCTAATTTGAAGAAAGGGTCTATATAAAAATTGGTAAAATTTTTAATATCAAAATAAAAGGAGCATTAGAAAGAAAAAAATCTCTGTAAGTGCAGAGTATTTAAAGATCTGTAATAAATAATGCAGGAAATATAGAGGAAATACAACAAAAAAAGTCAAGAGGAATCTGGCATAGCTTAAGAGTGCAGCACAGTAGAAAAAAAGTGGGAAAGGAATCCTTCACGGAATTTGAAGAGAAGAGAAGAGAAGAGAAGAGAAGAGAAGAGAAGAGAAGAGAAGAGAAGAGAAGAGAAGACAAGACTGTCCTAAACTCAGAAAAAATAAATGTAAACACATACAAAGTCAGGCCAAAATCAGTTTGGGGAACAAATAAGATGAAACATAGAATCTAATAAAAATGTCTTTGTTCAAATATATAAAAGAAAGAAGCCGTCCAGTGAGTTTGTGTGAAGCCAACAGACAATCTAGATATAAAATATATATACTAGTACAGAAGAAAAATTAAAATAACCTGCTTATATGTTTATTTCTGGTGCAAGAACTTCAAAGAGATTCACTAGTCTTCATGAAGGACTCATTAGCTGCTTCCTCCTAAATAAAGATTCAGTAGAAGCAGTTACAGAGCAGATAGACAAATGTAAATAATGGAGTAAATAAATGTAACAACTGCCAGAACTCAGTAGTTCCTGTAGCTGTAAAGGAACTGAAATATGAAATAGTTAATCTACTATTATGTAAAATGACACAATTGTTTTTCTCACATTCCATAAGTCTGAATAACTGTAAATGGTAAGCCAGATATTTCTATCAGGCAAATTAATAGGATATATAATGAAGAATAGGGTTCGGCTGCTCATAAATGAACTACATACTAGGCAAGAGTATTCATGGTTTTAAACGTTATCTCATAAATATTCTGCAGTTCCTTGAAAGAACTGTAGCAAATGTATGAGCAAAGGAAATCAGGTAAAAATCACTTTTTGAAGTTTAAGTAGACTTTTGATATGGTCCTCATTACCAAAGAGAAAAAAAGGACATAGAGTAAAAGAGTGAATAACTTATTCCCACAGTGAAGATCATCCATGAACTTCCACCAGATCTATATTTTTCAATGCATGCATTCACAATGTGAAAAAAAGCTGTGAATAGCAATGACAGGATTTACCTATGATCATAAATTATTTGTGAGAGTAGAGACACAATCTGAATAAGAACTGTGGTATCTCCTTACACTACTCAGTGATTAAGCAATAAAATGTCAATGTGGAAATTGAATGTAGTTAAATACAAAGTATCCCTCACTCCACTCCATCAATTTTAAGTTTACACATCTAGTAATGGGCTCAGAGCCTAACTGTCATCATTCAGGAATGAGACATTTGAGTTATGATAAGTAGTTCTATGATAATACCAACTCAACAGCAGCCAGAACAAACTGAATTCTAGAAAGTATTGGGAAAGAAATATCAAATAAAGTAAGAACATCGTTGCTTAGATGTTCTACTACTGTAGAAATGGACGGACTCCATGGAACACCATATACAGTAAATTTCCCTTCCTCTGCCTCTAGAAAGATACAGCAAAGCTGCAAAGGATTTAAAGAAGAATGTATGGAGAATGACTGAATAGATTAAGGAGAAAATTAATCAATGAGGGAGAAGACCATGGAAAGCTATTTAATAATATGAGATCTGGAGAGCTGAACAGTGGTAATGAACCATCCCCTTCACCACATGAAGCATCTTCTCACTTGCCTCTTCCTGAAATATTTTTGTACTCGTTGTACACAATATAAACTGTGTAAACACATTTACTACATAAGCCTTTGTACCACAAGGTTTTAAGCTTGTGTGATTTCTAGAGGCATATTGAATAAAACTGTTGACAAGTTCATAGAATCATGGTTTGGGTTGGAAGGGACCTTAAAGTTCATCTACTTCCAAGCCATAGGCTGGGACACCCTCCACTATACCAGGTTGCTCAAAGCTCCATCCAACCTGGCCTTGAACACTTCCAGGGAAGGAGCATTGTGTGAATTGCACATAAGAGGTTAAAAACACTGGTATGTGCTTAATCTCTTAGCCAAACATTGTGGAGGGAGATCCACAAGGTTAGTATGAGAAGCAGCCGAAGGAAGGAGTCTTATGGTGGCAAGATGACCCTGCTTTGGCTAGAGAATGTGGAATAAAGAGATAGACGGTTTCTACACAGAATCTTAAAGGCCACGGTTCCTGGAGTGAGACCTTTTGCTTAATTATCTGTGAAATGAGTATTAAAGTTGACATCCCTAAATATGATAATGAGCTAAAAGGACTATATGCTAAACATATATGACTATAGTAGTCTCCACCCAAATTATGTTAAACATCACCCCTGCGAGGGGACAGCTAAGGCTGGGGTATAAAGGATATTGTGGAAGTTACCCCTGGGAGGGAGAAAAGAAATTGAAGACCCTGAAAAGACAGTCAACGGGCTGTGCTCCTTCTCCTCCACCCAAGATAGGGACACTTTCTTGGTAAGCATTGTGACTTCACCTTTTTGGTGAAGAATACCCCGGATAGCATTTTGCTGGCATTATAATCATATATTAGTGCTACTGCAGTAAGTGCATTTATCAATGGCAATTCTGAACTCTTTATATCTGTTGCTTTAATAAACTTTCTATCTGTTTCAACTTTGTGAAACTGTCTCAGCGAAAGTCCTTTGGGGGTTTTGACAGGCAAATATTAAGTCTGATATGTGGCTATATATATAATCTTTTAGACATAAATTGTTGATCAAGTCTGGGACTACGACTGGACCTAGCCACAGCTAGGCTCCTCTCTGAGAAGGAGTTTAGAAAGCAAGGGGGTCCTTTCTGAACCTCGTGACTCAATGGGAGGGCCTCCCTCAGCCACACCTTTTTACACCTTTTACGTGACAGGCATCCACAACTTCTCTGGGCAAACTGTCCCAGTGCCTCACCACCCTCACAGTAAAGAACTTCTTCCTAACATCTAATCTAAATCTACCGTTCTTCAGCTTAAGGCCATTACCCCTTGTTCTATCACTCCATGCCCTTGTAAGCAGTCCCTCTCCAGCTTTCCTGTAGGCCCCCTTTAGGTAGTGGAAGGCTGCAGTAAGGTCTCTGCGGAGCCTTCTCTTCTCCAGGCTGAACAACCCCAACTCTCTCAGCCTGTCTTCATAGGAGAGGTGTTCCAGCCCTCTGATCATCTCCATGGCCCTCCTCTGGACTCACTCCATAGGTCCATGTTTGGCTTGTACTGGGATCCCAGAGCTGGATGCAGTACTCCAGGTGGGGTCTCATGAGAGTGGAGTAGAGGGGGACAATCACCTCCCTCGATCTGCTGGTCATGCTTCTTTTGATGCAGTCTGGGATATGCTTGTCTCTATGGGCTGCAAGCGCACATTGCTGGCTAAAGTTGAGCTTCTTGTTAACCAACATCCAGAAGACATTCTCAGAAGGGCTGCTCTCAATCCATTCTCTGCCCAGCCACTAGTTGTGCTTGGGATTGCCCTGACCCATGTGCAGGACCTTGCTCTTGGCTTGTTGAACTTCCTGTTCAATTTATAGATTCTTTTTTCTACTAAAAAATCCCAGAACAGTTACTCCCGTGATGACTGCTTTTAGAATTTCCTTTTTTCCCAGACTAATGAGAAGAAAGAAGGAAGACTTTTTTTGTCCTCTTTCTCGAAGATAGGATGTCAAAGAATGGACTAACCTTGAAGATGTTGGAGAAATACCAGAATTTCCCCACAAAAGGCTTGCTAGTAATATTCAGGAATATAAGAATAAAGGAATATATTTTTTAAAAGAGATGTGAGAGAGAGGTAATGGCAGCAATTTTAGAAGATCAACATCTCAGAAGGGGGATTAATGTTTAGAAATAAAATTAAGGAACATTTAAATCTTCTTCCTGGCCTTTTGAAGTCATGGAGGTGTTTTTTTCCAGAGCTTCAAACTATATTGACTTTGTTACAGTTAAATTCTGATAGTTAAAGAAAGTAGAATTGAGGAGATAAGTTAGTTGCAAATGAAGCAAGGCATCTTCATACAGATGAAATAAGAGGAGAAGATGCATGGCAGCCTGTAGCCCTAACATGTTATTTATCTCCTAATATATGCATGCATCTTTGTGAATGTAAAGAAGAATCCTTTCCTTTCTTTCCTTCTTTATACTTCCTATCTTCTGCATATGAATCGCTTCTTTTGCCTCCACTGGGAAAAAACCCCTAACTTCAGGAAGTCATTAACTGTTCATTTGTACTTACTTTTCTGGCCATGTTTTTGGTTTTCATTACATTTCATTGAAAAGCTATGATGGAAGTTGCAATTGTAGCTGTAACTGAAAATTTTTGTTCTGTTTGGTTTTTTGTTTTTTGTTTGTTTGTGGGTTTTTTTTGTTTGGTTTTGTTTTGTGTTTTTTTTTTTTTTAGTGAGTGAAGGCAGAGCCTGTATATAACAGGTAACGCTAAACACAGATAGCATTTAGCAGAGATCAAATGTGATGTATATGAAAAATGATAGAAATGCAAACATTTTAATCTCATCTGAAAAGCCCAGTCAGTCCTTTGAGCTCCCAGAAGGTATTTGGAGTCATTTCAGAGTCTTGATTTTATTCCTGTTTTCCAGTTTTCTCCAATGCTGATTAGCTCTTATACAGTCTCCCTGCGTATTCTATGCTACCACTCAAAGATGCCATAATAGGCATCTCACACCCCAAAAGGACAAATTACATTCATTTGTCTAAAATCTTCTGATAAAAAGGATAATAGGCAGAATAAAAATCTTTATGGGCTTGTTGTCCTAAAATGCAGCTATGTTAACTCAGAAAAGATAATATTTTAGTAGAGAGATCTGCAGTCCACAGAGCTGTGATTTATAGGGCTCTTCTTGGTACTGCTGAATATAAAGGAATTCAAAGTTTGCAAGCAAATTTAAGTCCAAGCAGTGTTCACGATCTAAACATTATATCATAATTCCCAGAGTGTTTGGTCACTTGTTACTGTATTTTCAGCTTTGACTGATCAAGTTACAGTTTGGGGGTTTTATAAGCCAAGTAACGGTAAGTAACAGTAAGTAATACTACCTACATTTACAGCAATAGCCATTAATCTCTTAATAGAGGTCATTGCCCAAACTCAAAATGTGTATTAGAATGTTCACAGTTAAGGAAAAAAAATGCAACAGAATAATTAAAAAAAAATCTTCAGGTTAAAATTTGTGACTGTTCTTCATATGCACTACTCTTCAATCAGCTATTCCTAAGTCATTTAATATTTGAAGTACATATTAAGGCAGGAACAAGGCAGAAATCTTCTGATTTAGGGACTGGAGAGAATAGAGGTATAATTGTTTCAAGGAACAGCAGGAGACTGCTCCTCTTTTCCCCATTTACATTGACAGTCCGTTTCAGCAACCACTGATACCTTAGATCCAGTCTATTAAGTAGTAAGTCTGCATGTACTGCTACTTTTATCTGTCTATCAGGGGCTAAATCTACACTAATCCCTACTGTAGAATTGGAAATGGAATTTGGAAAGGGCCAGGAGAATTCAGCCTATAGATTTACAGGCCAGGGCTCACTGAAGTTGCTCTGCTACTAACCAGAACTGATTACCTTTCAAATGCACAAGTTAAGGCAGACATTATCTATGTTCTTCTTCAGCACACTAGTCTGAGGTATCTGAGGATTATTTTTTTTTTTCATATCTTAAAGTAAAAGAGATAGACTTTCTTAAAGCAGCTTCTTTGATTTTTGTGTGTGTTCTACAAGAAACAACCTTTCTGACATTGAAGTATTTAATTATTTGCCTTCCTTTTCCCACATTAATTAGACTTTGGTGCAGTTGTAAAGAAAGAGAATAAATGCATTTAGTATTTGCTATAATGCCTTAGTGCAAAATATAAGCTGAGGACTTCTAAAATATGCACTTAAATCTTTTTGCTTACTATTAAAACATTTACAAAGATTTGCTTGAATCAGAATCCTAGCTCCAAATACTTTTAGAAAACTAGAACTCAAACCTGAAATCCGTACCTGTGCTCATATGCACAAGGACAAGAAAAGCAACTGGAAGACAAAACTATTTATTCCAAACACATAGATACTTTGTGGTTTGAATACACATTTTGTTGTGCTAATGCGTCACAGTAAAATGCACACGTGTGTTTGCAGAGACACCTCAGAAAAAGTAGTGATATATTGGCTTATGTATTACCTTAATATTCTACGTTAATGTAAAATCTTAAAATTATTTACTATGAATGGGAAGAGTTGCCATTTTGATGTTGGAGGAAAAACCTCTGCTGATACTTAGCAAAAGATGCAAGCATAAATCCCAATGGAATCTCATAGAACAATCCCAAATCTGAAATGAATGTTTTACAAGAAAAGTTAATCCTCTCTACTATTGAGGGCAATCTTGCATGTCACTTTTACATTTGTATGGGGTTCCCATTTTCAACATGCAAAATGTTTTCTACTTCTAATTAAGTTAGGGAATACCCTGTTTGAAATTTTATACTGAGTTGTATGTATTTAGAGGAGTGGTGAACATAGGAGGACAAAGACAGAGGTCAACCTTGTAAATAGTTTCAGTATTTTAAATTCAAAGTGTTGCTATTCAAGATTTGTCCAAAACTGGAAATGGTTGCCTGGTTGGAGATGCATGTCTTCTTTCGTGAATCACTTATGACTTTATATAAGGCTTAACATGATGGCACTACAACCTCCAAGTGTCACTGTCCTGTTAGTACAGGTAAAATAATAATATGACAAAAAAATTAGTCTGTGAATGTCCATAAACATTACTTTGAAACAGACTATTCGTTTTATTAGTATTCTGTATAGAGAAGTGGTTTGTTGAATGGGATCAACCAGCAAATCAAAACTCAAAGTGAAGTTTCGAGTATCAAAAACAGTATTAAGCCACCCATAAACTCTTCAGTTTCTATCCTAATTTTGGGAAACCTGTATAAATGAATTATGCTCTACTGTATTTCTGATTTAGCATATCAAAAAGCACAATAAGTTCCAATGGCTTTTGAGGCTGATGAAGGCTAAAACGTCTGAGATATTCAGCATTTTCAGTAGTACAGCAAAAGCTTCCAAACTTTTGAATGGTGGGAAAAAGACAAAGCTTTTCAAGATCTACCTATTGCAAATGTGCTATATTTAGTCCATTTCTAGGGGGCATGATGGAAAGATTATTAAAGGCTTCTTTGTTAAGACCATTTTGAAAACTTCATCATTTCATTCTTTTCTTTTAAATTCACTTTTTGGTACCCATACAGATAAGGAAATCTGGAAACCATATTAGGCATGAATTGGTTCTAGTAACAGCCAGCTGGGTTGAGGCCATTAAAAGCCAATCCTAGATATCTGTGACAAGGGACATCCTACTGGGCTGGAAATTAGTAAATTGATGTGAAATTATAAGTAATTAGCTGCCACACTTTCACAAACTCTCTGAAAATTATTTAAAAAACATCTAACAGCTGTTGGCTAATAAAGAGAAATAATTTAGTTGCTCCAGAACACTTTAAGTACTACTAACAAAAAATGTTAGCATTCTATGAAGGGTAGCTGCTACATGACAACAGCAAGATCAGTCAGAAAAGATGGTGCTGAAGAACAGGTGTCATCAAAATTTGGGTAGCAGATGTGTGAATCTAAACAGGTAACTGTCACATCCTGCAGCCTGAGTTTCTCTAAAGCTATTGTACGCAGTGACTGGTTAAGTTCAGCTGAGCACTCTTCCCTCTTGTTAGCATCTTGTTAGGTGCACTAGACTGTTAGACATACATATGACTGTCCCCTACTTTCTTGCCTCTTGAAAAAAAGCAAATACTGTTCTATTGTTTGGCATTGATGAAATAGTCCTTCAACTGAAAGTCTGTGTAGGATATCAGTATTCCATATCTTGATATAGACTGGCCATTCATTATTCTTTTGTGTGAATTCCTAAGGATTATTTTGTGGACAATATTGCGTGTTAGCTGAAGTCAGCATATAATGATTGTAACATATGTGTTACCACTGCTGCTTTAATTTACAGTTTGGGTTTATTTTGTTGTTCCCTTGCATGTGCTAGCAGCATGTTTATATCAGGAATATGAGTTTCCACAATAAATGGTTAATTACAGAATACTTGACATCCCTCTCCAAATCCCAAATTAAAACAATTCTTCTCACCATAGGATTATTCTGCTTTACTTGTATTTAGGTCTTTAACTTCATTGTTCTTACATTTTCTTTCCTGTTTTCTTGATCTTAGGTTTAAGCAATGAGCTATGATGGTGCATTATGAATCCTTAGCATAACTGTTACATAGCTTCTAATTCATTATTCGATGCTAAAAAGACTTTCCTTTTCCCCCACCAAAATCATAAACTTTGCTGTGCAGCAATGCTACTGCTTAAAACAGATACAAACAACTTGTAGAGACAAGATTATTTCTGAAATGTATTACTAAAAAAATTGAGAAGTATCTTACAAAACAGGAAGAAACATCAGTTTTTAAAAAGGTCCTTCTAGAAAGTTCTAGTTGATACTGACAAAATTTAATCTGTAATGTTTGAAATTCAGTCAAAAAGTGAGCTGCTTATGCAACTAAGGATCACTGAAATGGGTCTCACTGAAAATATTCTCAAATTCCTATATTGGGAAATGCTATTCATGTTCTTACTGATGACACTACTTTCAAATCTGGAAAAAGTTTTTTTGTTCCAGAATTCTGCAGAGATTGTTTCCATATTAGAACTCCATGCTACGTAGGAACCAAGCTCCAAATCCAAACACCCCTCAATTCTGAAGAATATTGGATTTAAATATTTAGTTAGTCTTTGATATCATATGTCTCTTCAATTAGTTAGTGTAATCTTTTATTAATATTTTCACTGAAATGAATTGATAAGAACTGAGCAAGAGTGCTGGCTTTTAGTCAGCTGTGTATCTGTTATTTTAAGGGGGATCTGAGACTGCACACACTCCAAAAAAAACCCAAAACCAAACCCCCAAAAAACTATCAACTTCTGCTTTTAAGACATAAGAGTTGTGAGATGGTATTTGCTCACTTTGCAGAAGAAAAAGAAGGTGGAAAATGATTTCTGGCCTTCTATGTATTGCTGAGCAAAAAAATCAGTACAAATTAGTCTGATATTGGCAATGATGAAAGAATACAGATTTTTGTTTGAAGGCAGAGTTCTTTTTTAAATTCTTAGAGATAAAAATTCCTCAGATGTCTTGTCTTACAGTTCCTCTTAATTCCTGTACTTGGGGAAATTCCATAATCGCTCTATTAATGACAACAGTCTTGCTGTATTCCAACAAAATCCTGGTCAGTGTCAAACGAAATACACTCATGCTGTGCCTGCAAGTACTTCTGTTAATTAGATGTGAAATTCTGAAGAAACTTCCTCCTAGAAAAATAGGAGCACAGCTTTTTCCAGCAGATGACACTGTACTTCTCTCTGGAGAAAACATCCTAATGTGTGTTCAGACTCATTCTGACATACAGGGAAAATTAGACATCTATTTGCTTGCTACAGCAAGCAGTAATTTAAAAAATATTCACCTCCTGCAATAGCTCTTCCAGGGACTGTAGAGTTTGATGTATTGAGATACTGATGTACCTTTCTATTTGCCTGATTAGCAAAAGGGTTATATGCAGTCAGTGACTGGCAATATGAAAAGCCAAATTTTAAATACTGGTATTTCATAGAATCATAGAATCATAGAACCATAGAACCATAGAATCACAGAATCGTTTTGGTTGGAAAAGACCTGTAAGATTATCAAATCCAAAGATTAACCTAACACTGCCAAGTCCAACCACTAAACCATGTCCCTAAGCACCACATCTAAAAGTCTTTTAAATACTTCCAGGGATGGTGACTCAACCACTTCCCTGGGCAGCCTGTTCCAGTGATTGATAACTTCTTCAGTGAAGAAATTTTTCCTAATATCCAATCTAAACCTCCTCTGGCACCACTTAAAGCCATTTCCTCTTGTCCTATCACTTGTTACTTGGCAGAAGAGACTGACACCCACCTTGCTACAACCTCCTTTCAGGGAGACATAGAGATTGATAAAGTCTCTCCTCAGCCTCCTTTTCTCCAGACTAAACAACCCCAGTTCCCTCAGCCACTCCCCATAAAACTTGTTCTCTAGGAACCAGCTTCCTCAAAAGTGCAGAGTACAGGGGGACAATCGCTTCCCCAGTCCTGCTGGCCACACTGTTCCTGATACAAGCCAGGATGCTGTTGGCCTTCTTGGCCACCTGGGCACACTGCTGGCTCATGTTCAGCCGGCTGTCGACAATACCCCCAGGTTTTTTACTGGGAAAACCCCCCCAGGATAAATTCCAGCTGGGCTTTGGCCCTTCTAATCTTCTCCCTGCATAGCCTAACAACATTTTTGTACTCCGTGTTGCCTGCCCCTTCTTCCAAAGGCCATAAACTCTCCTTTTTTTCCCGACTTTCAGCCAAAGCTCTCTGTTCAGCCACGCCAGTCTTCTTCCCGCTGGCTCGTCTTTTGGCACATGGGTACGGCCTGCTTCTGTGCCTTTAAGACTTCATTCTTGAAGAGTGTCCAGCCTTCCTGGGTTCTTTTGCCCTTCAGGACAGCCTCCCAAGGGACTCTGCCAACCAGTCCCTAAACAAGCCAAAGTCTACCCTCTAGAAGTCCAAGGTAGCAGGTCCGATGACACCTCTCCTTACTTTTCTGAGAATCAAAAACTCTATCATTTCATGATTGCTATGCCCAAGATGGCTTCCAACTGTCACATCACCCACAAGTCCTTCTCGTTCACAAAGAACAGATACAGCAGGATGCCTTCCCTAGTTCGCTCACTCACCAGCTGTGTCAGGAAGTTATCTTCCACACACTCCAAGAACTTCCTGGACCGTTTCCTCTCTCCTGTGTTGTATTTCCAGCAGACATCTGGTAAGTTGAAAGCCCCCACAAGAACAAGGGCTAGCAATTGTGAGACTTCTCCCAGCTGCTTATCGAATATTATGTCTGCCTCTTCATCCTAGTTGAGTGGTCTGGTCTATAACAGACTCCCACCATGAGATCTGCCTTATTGGCCTTCCCCTTGATTCTTACCCATTAACAACCCTATTGTCACCATCATTAAGCTCTACACGATCAACACACTCCTTAACATACAGGGCTACCGCCTCCCCCCACTCCTTACCTATGTCTTCCTAAGAGTTTGTAGCCATCCATTGCAGCAGTTCAATTATTCGAATTGTCCCACCATGTTTCCATGATGGCAACTCTATCACAGTTTTCCTGCTGTGTAATGGCTTCCAGCTCCCACTGTTTGTTGCCCATGCTGCATGCATTGGTGTAGATGCACTTCAGCTGGGCTACTGATCTCATCACCTTTTTGAGAGGAGAAGCCCTAATTCCTACATGACCTTCCATGGTTTCTAACTCATCAATAACCCTTGTGTCAGGATGGCCTAGGTTGGAAGGGACCTTAAAGATCACCTAGTTCCAACACCCCTTCCATGGGCAGGGACACCCTCCACTGGACCAGGTTGCCCAAAGCCCCATCCAACCTGGCTTTCAACACTTCCAGGGAGAGGGCATCCACATCTTCTCTGGGCAGTCTGTTCCAGTGCCTCACCACCCTCACAGTAAAGAATTTCTTCCTAATATTTAAACTAAATCTGCCCTCCTTCAGCTTACTATCACTACATGCCCTTCTAAACAGTCCCTCTCCAGCCTTCTTGTAGGTTCCCTTTAGATACTGGAAGGCCACAATAAGTTCTCGCTGGAGGCTTCTCTTCTCCAGGCTGAGCAACCCCAGATCTCTCAACCTGTCTTCATAGGAGAAGTGCTTCAGCACTCTAATAATCTTCGTGGCACCTTGCACTTGGCTTGTTGAACTTCAGGAGATTCGCATGAGCTCATCTCTCAAGCCTGTCAAGGTCCCTCTGGGTGGTATCCCTTGCCTCCAGTGTGTCAACCGCACCACACAGCTTGGTGTTGTCAGCAAACCTGCTGAGGGTGCACTCAATCCCACTGTCCGTGTCGCCAACAAAGATGTTAAACAGCACCAGTCCCAATACTGACCCCTGAGGAATGCCACTCGTCACTAGTGTCCACTTGGACATCAAGCCATTGACCACAACTCCTTCAGTGTGACCATCCAGCCAATTCCTTATCCACTGAGTGGTCCATCCATCGAATCCATGTCTCTCCAATTTAGAGACAAGGATGTCATGTGGGACAGTGTTAAAGGCTTTGCACAAATCCAGGTAGGGGACATTAGTCGCTCTTCCCTTGTCCACCAATGCTGTACTCCTGTTGTAGAAGGCCACCAAATTTGTCAGGCATGATTTGCCCTTAATTAATCCAAGTTGGCTGTCACCAACCACCTCCTTATTTCCCGTGTGCCTTAGCTAAGTTTGCAGGACGATCGTGCCAGGCACAAAGGTGAGACTGACCAGCCTGTAGTTCAAGTCTTACTTTTTCCCCTTTTTCAAAATGGGGGTTATATTTCCCCTTTTCCAGTCAGTGGGAACTTCGCCAGACTGCCATGACTTCTCAGCTATGATGGACAGTGGCTTACCAACTTCATCTGCCAGTTCCCTCAGGACCTGCAGATGCATCTCATCTGGTCCTATGGGCTTTTGCACCTTTGGGTTCCTTAGATATTCTTGAACCTGATCTTCTCCTACAGTGGGCAGCTCTTCAGTCTCCCAGTCCCTGCCTTTGCCTCCCATGACTTGGGCAGTGTGGCTTGAGCACTTGCCAGTGAAGACTGAGGCAAAAAAGTCATTGAGTACCTCATCCTTCTCTATATCCAGGTAACCAGGTCTCCTGTATCATTCCAGAGAGGGCCCACATTTTCCCTAGTCTTCCTTTTATCACTGACGTGCCTATAGAAGCTTTTCTTGTTGCCCTTGATGTCCCTGGCCAAATTTAATTCTCTCAGGGCTTTAGCTTTCCTAACCTGATCCTAACCTGGCTGCTCAGACAATTTCTCTGTATTCCCCCCAGGCTACCTGCCCTTGCTTCCACCCTCTGTAGGCTTCCTTTTTTGCATTTGAGTTTGTCCAGGAGCTACTAGTTGATCTATGTAGGCCTCCTGGCCTTTTTCCTGACTTGCTTTCTGTTGGCATGCATCGCTCCTGAGCTTAGAGGAGATGATCCTTGAATACTAACCAGCTGTCTTGGGCCCCTCTTCCCTCCAGAGCTTTGTCCCATAGTACTCTACCAAGCAGATCCCTGAAGAGGCCATAGTCTGCTCTGCTGAAGTCCAGGGTAGCGAGCTTTCTGTGTGCCCTCCTTACTGCCATAAGGATCTTGAACTCCATCATTTCATGGTCACTACAGCCCAGGCTACCCTTGAGCTTTACATTCCCCACTAACCCCTCCTTGTTGGTGAGAACAAGTTCCAGCATGGCGCCTCTCATCATTTGCTCCTCTATCACTTCGAAAAGGAAGTTATCATCAACACATTTACTTATGCCATACTGCATTGTCCCTCCAACAGATATCCAGGTTGACTGAAGTCCCCCATGAGGACCAGGACTTGTGATTGTGAGGCTGCTCCTATCTATAGAGGGCCTCATCTGCTCAATCTTCCTGATCAGTGCCCTGTAGCAGACCCCTGCTATAGTGTCACCTGTCTCTGCCCTCCCTTTAATCCTGACCCTTAAGCTCTTTGTCAGCTCCTCATCCATCCCCAAGTGGAGCTCCATGCACTCCAGGTGGTCATTGACAAAGAGGGCGACACTTCCTCTGCCTGTCCTTTCTTGTAAAACTTTTAGAGCCCTTATTTAAAGATTTGTGAAAATGAATTAAACAACTTGAGTGGTAACTGAATACTACTTCTCCACTCACAAATATAACTAAGCAAACGATTCAAGCAGGAATCTCCTACTGAGAGAAGGAAGACTGGAAAAAAAAAAAAAAAGGAAAGATGGTCATTTCAGTTTAGAAAGCCTAACCCATCCATAGTATTCAATGGTACTTCTTTGTCTGGAGAATGTTGTCCTCCTCAACCTGAGAACAATGCTGCAGGAGGTAGATGTTATTCTCCCTCTCTTCAAATTTATTTTGCTCATATTTCAGTGTCTGCATTGAATGGTTCAGCTGCAGGCAGGATAATTGAGATTTTGGCAACCAGTAAAAAACAGAGTAACAATAGAACCATATAATAGATCCTATTCTAATATTTGCTGTTCTTCACAGATATTCTGGATATTGAAGCCATGTCAAAGCTGGTGTTCTTAATGCCTGCTATTTGTGCCTGTCACTAAGTCTATGTAAATCTTGTAGGGTTAAAGGGCAGTGTGACCATATGACTGTATGCTATACCATCTAATGCATGTACAGCAGATTGAGTAGTGTTTGCATAAGGGAAAAGAGCTCTTTTTTTCTTTCCAGATAAATTCCCTAGGATCCGAGCTTGCAATTCTCTAAGACTTATTATCTGACATTTAGCAAATATGTTTGCATTTTTCCCATGAGGCATAATAAATAACAAAATACATTCACTAAACATATGAAGTACTTGCAGTGAAACAGAAAATTATGAAACTTTAGAGAGTACTGAAATTGTGATTCAGAAGAAGTACTACCTGCAGTCACTAACTAAGCTACATCTCAGAAGTTTGAAATTCATAAGCATGAATTCAGTCTTCCCTAAAGGATAAAAGACATTTTTTTTTCTTTTATTTTCCCCTAATAGTAATGATAAATAAATACCTGTATGGAGTACCTACAGTTAAATAGGATTATAGAATCATTTAGGTAGGAAAAGACCTTTAAGATCATCAAGTCCATCCATAAATTTAACACTGCCAAGTCCACCACTAAACTATGTCCCTAAGCAATACATTTACATGTCTTTTAAATACCACTAGGGATGGTGACTCAATCACTTCCCCGGGCAGCCTGTTCCAGTGTTTGATAACCCTTTCGGCAAAAAATTTTTTCCTAATATCATAGAATCATAGAATCATTTGGGTTGGAAGGGACCTCAAAGATCATCTAGTTCCAACTCCCCTGTCATGGGCAGGGACACCCTCCACTAGACTAGGTTGCCCAAAGCCCCATCCAACCTGGCCTTGAACACTTCCAGGGATGGGGCCTCCACAACTTCTCTGGGCAACCTGTTCCAGTGTCTCACCACCCTCACAGTGAGGAATTTTTTCCTAATAGCTAATCTAAATCTACCCTTTTTCAGTTTAAAGCCATTACCCCTTGTCCTACCACTACATGCCCTTCTAAACAGTCCCTTTCCAGCTTTCCTGTAGGCCCCCTTCAGGTACTGGAAGGCCACAATTAGATCTCCCCAGAGCCTTCTCCAGGCTGAACGATCCCAACTCTCTCAGCCTGTCCTCATAGGAGAGCTGCTCCAGCCCTCTGATCATCTCCGTGGCCCTCCTCTGGACTTGCTCCAACAGGTCTATGTCTGTCTTGTACTGGGGGCCCCAGAGCCAGATGCAGTACTCAAGGTGGGGGTCTCATGAGAGCAGAGTAGAGGGGTCTACCCTGGCACAATCAGAAGCTGTTCCCTCTTGTCCTATTGCTTGTTACTTGGGAGAAGAGGTCAACACCCACCTTGCTACAACCTCCTTTCAGGTAATTGTAGAGAATGATAAGGTCTCCTCTCAGCCTCCTTTTCTCCAGAGAAAACAACTCCAGTTCCCTCAGCCACTCCCCATAAGACTTGTTCTCTAGATACCAGCTTTATTGCCCTTAAGATACAAGGCTACCCCCCCACTTCTCCTTCCTTGCCTATCTCTTCCTAAGAGTTTGTAGCCATCCATTGCAGCAGTCCAGTTGTACAAGTCATCCCACCATGTTTCCATGATGGCAACTATATCATGGTTTTGCTGCTGTACAATGGCTTCCAGCTCCTCCTGTTTGTTGCCCATGCTGCATGCATTGGTGTAGATGTACTTCAGTTGGGCTACTGATCCCATCACCTTTTTGAGAGGAAAAGCCCTAATTCCTACATGACCATTCTCAGGCACCTCCATGGTTTCTAACACATCAATAACCCTTATGTTTTTGCTGCTGCATGGATCTCCATCCCCTACCTCCACTAAGATGGCAGACCAAAGGGCCTTACTAGCACACCATCCCTCAAACATTGGTGTGCTGCACCCAGGCATATCTCTAGCAAGCCTGATTTTATCCCTTTCCCTCTATATACGTATAATACATATTGTCAGTCTGCCTGTTACCTAGCCATATAACATAAAACTATGAACACTATTGTTAGATAATTTTTACTGATTTTTTTCTTTCTTCTGAACTGCTCGCATCAACTATCTTTGAGATATCTCTTTGAGAGGAGACATCCTTTTTATTGTTTGAAAATCTTTCTGTTGAAATATAGTCTTGATTAGACAAGGGCAATTCCTGATTCAATGCAGACATATCTTTCATGAAAACAGTTGTACTTGTTTCTAAGTAGTATTTTAGATCTGTTAAATAGAAATTTATTTTCTGAATGCCAGCTCTTTTAGTTGGCTGCACACTCTGGCTTTGACTTTTTCTGTTTTATTGGTCTAGTACTGATGAATGAAAGGAAAAGGTCTCATCATAAGAGGGTTTATATGAACAGGGGAAGAGACAGGATTAGTTAGACTTTCCATTGACATAATTTTTATTTTTTCTGAAGGGTTGAGAAGGAGATCTGCATGTCACATAGCCCTCTCTCCCCCAGACTGGACCAACTTTACTTGCACTATTCAGGACAAATTTTTTTCCAGCATAATCTTTAAAATTTCCGGTGATGGAAATTTCCCAGACCATTTTATTAGTACTTAATGATGCTGCATTTATGGCATTACTGTAAAAATGAATCTGTCTTATCCACTTAGCTTCCCCTGCAGCCTGTGGTAGACAGCCTCCTTTCCCCAGATCTCCTTCACACTGAAAATAACACTTTAAAACAGTTAACTCAACTGAATTAACACAACATGAGTTTCCATGTATATTTTCCATTGTGTATTATGTGACCAGTTAACACAACTAATAATAATAAACTGTATTTACTGGTAAAGAGCAGCTTCTGATTGTGCTTAGCCTAATTTTGTGCAAAAAGCACTTTGTTCATACACACAGGTCTTCAAAATATGGTAGGACTCAAAAAGTATAGTTAAAAGTAGTTGCAAGGGAGTGAACAGTGGTTTGCAGTGATCATTATTTTATGTCTCCACTTGTGACACTAAAAAATGAAATACAACATTTAAAAAGGAAAAAAATATTTTTTTAATTATGTAGTACTATTTACTATTAATAATTTTAAATTATCTAGTAACTGATCTTTTCAGAATTTTGTCTTTTACACTATGTTACCTTTGAGCTAACATATTTAACTGCAATAAAACCTGTTATCCTGACATCAGAAAGAATACAATTAAAAGCACTGAAAAAAATTTCAATTTCTGTGCTGCCTTGTATGTTAGACATATTCTTCAGAAGAGTTTTAAAACTCTAATCACAGACAATGACTTTCAAAGAAAATCATTGAAATGAAGTATAAAATGTCCCTGAGATTTTCATGAAAGCTAATATTCTTCATCATATGTGGACCAAAATACAAGATATTAATATGATACACTGAATCATTCAGTTGCCAGAAGTTTGAAGATGTATATCCAGCTTTCCCTTTCTGCTTCATATGTGCATGACTATGTATTCTTATTTTTCTGGTTTTCAGAATCTGTTTCTTGTGTATCTTTTGCTCTTAAGGCTTGCCATTTAGTAAAAGCACAGTGCAGAGCTATTCAGATGAGAGACACTGGTCTTGATCAAGACTCTGTGTATTGCCAAAGGTATGTCCAAGTTCTGTATTTCTGTTGACAATCCTGTAACATTCTTTCAGGCGCTCAGAAAAAAAACTGTAGCATGTAGCTGTAGTTCCCAGCTCTGAAGAACTGGTTGAACAGAGACTATTGAACGTCTATCTTCTCAGCAGACCTGGACAAAATAAGGCTTAAAAAACCAGAAGGTTTTAAAGAAGTTTTGCTCTTGAGCTGGAAACTAGATCTGTGGAAAGGGTTTACAAGAAACTCAGTTTATCTGTAATGTATTGTGAGATAGCAAGAACTGCATTTTCTGTCAGGACCCTCATTCCCCAAACAGCAAACATTAAAAAGTGCACCTTTATCTCCTTTGCCTATAATGGAACTTCTTTGGCTAAAATATCTGATACTATTTTATATGCAGATATTTCCAAATTGAAAGTGTTGAACAGACATTCATTAGCATGGTATTGTAAAGGAAAAATATGGCTACAAAATTTTGTCTTCTGCAAATGGAAGATGAAATTGCATTGTAATAACATGTTCCAGACCCTGCAACAATGTGACATAATCAGACCTCCCTCCTACTTCCTTGTATTACTTTTTTTCTGGAAGGGAGAGACACCCTGCAGAAAGACCTATATGGGCTGGAAGAGTGAGCTAACGAGAACCTTATGAAGTTCAACAAGGACAAGTGAAAGGTCTTGCACCTGGTAAAAGATAATCCAAGTGAGCAGCACAGGTTGGTATCCACGTGGCTGGAGAGCAACTCTGTGGAAAGGGAACTAGGGGTGCTGGTGGACAGCAAGCTCAATACGAGCGAACAGTGTGCCGCAGCAGCAAAGAAAGCCAACAGGATGCTGGGTTGCATCAACAAAGGCATCACCATCAGAGACAAAGAAGTCATTATCACACTCTACTCAGCACTTGTCAGACTACACCTGGAATACTGTGTACAGCTTTGGTCCTCACTATACAAAAAAGATGTGGGCAGGCTGGAGAAGGTCCAGAGGAGGGACACCAGGATGATCAAAGGACTGGGAAGCCTGGCATATGAGGAAGGGCTGAGACAATTGGATTTGTTCAACCTTGAGAACAGAAGACTTAGGGGAGATCTCATCACAAAGTTCTAATACAAAGAAGATGGAGACGCTCTTTTTACAAGGAGTCACATGGAAAAGATGAGGGGTAATGGGTGCAAGTTACTCCTGGGGAGATTCTGATTGGACTCTAGAGGAAAATTTTTCATAATAAGAACAATCAACCATTGGAATAATCTCCCCAGGGAAGTGGTGGATAACTCAACATTGGACACGTCTAAGATTTGGCTGGATGGTATGCTGGGCCATCTTGTCTAAACAGTACTTTCATCTAGACGGAGCTTTTGCCAAGAAAGGTTGAACCAGATGATCCTTGAGGTCCCTTCCAACCTGGTATTCTATGTTTCTATGATTCTATGATTTTATCAGTTTAATGTAAAACATATAGATGAAGTATTGTTGACTGTACATGAGCAGATTAAGGTAACATAGGCCAAAGTAAATCAGAAAAGAACTAAAAAATTGTTTCAACAACCTGTGATGCAATAAACAGAGTCAAGGCCTGAAGGTGAGGCGTATGAAAACAATCACCAGTGACAAAGTGTAGGAAGCCATAAGTTTGGAGCTACCGAGAGAAAGAAAATATAAGATCCTATAATATATTGGATATAGGAGTTATGCTGGAACTAAATATCAAAAGAAAGAAAATTATTTAAATGACCATTATGATATATACAAACTTTCAAAGAAGATGAAGCCTAGACAGGTAAAAATTCCCTAGACTGGGAAAAAATAATGATTTATGTATATTTTAAAAAATTATTTATTGAATCAAATGCTACTGCCAATAGAAATCTCTTGAAAATTTCTCATCTATCAGCACCTCTTTGTTGCGTAAGCACTAAAAGAACATCCTGATGGTTTTGCTATGCGGGTAATACTGCCAACTTTGTCAAATGAAATAGTGGACTTTAACAAGCAATACAATGGATACATTCTGTAAATGTAAACAGTGCCAGAAAATAAAGATAAATAATTTCAAATAGTGATATTTATAACTATGTAGACCTTTTTTGACCTCAAGTGGGATCTTACAAACAGTAAGATGTTTCTTGCACTTTCTGTAACATAAGTTTTAAGGACTTGGAGCCCGTGCTAATATTCAAGGCATATGTAGGTGAACATGAGTGTGCTTGTCAATGTAGAGAGTGAGAGGAGGTGTGTTTTCTCTAGTGAACTTCAACCCTGACCAGTTGGACAAACAGTACTTGTTTATGCTAGTGCTGCTGATGTTTAAGTGGGTGCTGATAAAGGCACTGCTCTGACTGTGGTGGCCTGTGTGGCCAGACACTTCAAATGTTGTGTGAGTGCGTGTAATGTGTCCCTCTGGAATATAAGTTCAACCTTGCTACTGACTGAACCTGCAAACTTGAACAGCAGCTGCACTGATCAGGCTGGGGTGGAGAGACCTCCTAGGTCTAAGCATGCAACAGGCCTGACTGTAGCAGCCAAGAAGGAGGAATGGGTCCTGGAACATGTTGGAGTCAGTAATTCACATAACATAATTAACAGACATAGATTGTCCAGAAAATGTGACCATCAAGTTTTAAAACTTTGAGAACAGTTGCAAAAACTAGTACCAGACATGGATAAAATCAGTGTCTGACTGATAATTTAAAGCTGACTACTCTGATGACTACTGCTATGCCTTTTGTAATTATCTTTTGTCTTTACTGCTTGATGTGAGGCAGAACTATCTTGTCTAACTATTAAGTCAGCACTTGCAATGAAGTAACACCTCGTTTCCTGTCTTATGCACTCGATATTGTCTATCTGCAATATGTTATTTATTGGCTTTCTTGCCTTGGCATCCTTCATAAGTAAGTCTGACTATGATTACCTGGAGCACAATCTGGTTTATTTCCTTCTAATCTATTGTATTTTTACCTTTTTTGTACACAAGTCTGCATTTGGACAAAAGAGGAAAATGGAGGTGTGAATGAGAGGAATAGGAGCTGTTGCAGGGGCAGCCTCATGCTGCCTGCATTCTCCATCAATTTGTCACTGGACAGCCATGGCAGTGGAACACAGGAATCAGTTCACAGATCTTGATACCTTTCACACCTTCTTCCAACATACTACACATCAATTTCATAATGGTGTGCTGTGAGAATTGATCAATTAGTTTTTATGGTTATGCCAGGGAAATATATAAAGCCTAGCTTAATTAAAATACTACTTTGATCAAATGAAATTAAGAAACCAAAACCCAAAATTAGTAATGATAGTACACAAAACCATCTTCTTAAACAAAAAAATCCTACCTCTCAAAATACCTCTCGCTCACATCTAACCTGTTACAGTTACATACTATCTACGGATCATACCACAGCTCCATAGAAGAATTTATGCCTCCATACTGCCTCAGAGTAGCCAGACCTACCAGCACTACTCCTCTCTGATCATGGAAGATCTTCACCACTGCTCTCTCCACCTGCCTTCTTTACCATGCCAGATTTATGTCACTAGCCCCTTTCATTTACTGTTGCTGGATTCTTCCTCATTACACATTTGGGGTCTAATCTCCAGGTAGAGCTATAACTTCTTCATTTTACTTTCAGATCAATCCCCAGACCAGCACCATTTACTTCTTTCTAACAATCATGCTCAAGGTCAGCCACAGCCATCCGTTCTTACATCCAATAACTGTACAGATTGTTGTATATATGTTGGTCTCTGGCAAATACGCATTTTGTATAATCAGGCAGAGAAACGTGGTTAAGTCCTAGTCGGTTTTGTTTGTCCTTTTGGGTGTTACTTGTATGACATCAGACAAGTTCATTACAGTTATAGGTATCTTCAATGTTTGTGGTTTTGGTGCCTTTCTAGTCATGTCCACTCAAGTAGCAAAATGAGAGGATATTTTTAAATTTAGGCCTGAGAATCTGCACAATAAAGTTAGTAATACGTTCATTAGTATCACAATAGACTAGTAAATCTAAAGTCTTTATGATGTTTGGTAGGCTTAAAAAAAAAAAAAAAAGAAAACCCAACAAACAACCCACAATAAAGATTTAAACCATGTGTAATTTATGATTGCATACCAAGAATTACTTTTAAAGACAGTAGGATTGCAAAGTCAGTATGGAAATGATAGAATAAATGTTACCCATATTCAGTGTTCAGTATGATTGCTTTGCTACCATCTACGTAACATTTCTTCAAAGGGCTTTGGTGGTCAGTGTTTACTAAATGAATACTGAAAGAAAATGATATAACGGGTAGTTGTTCAATGTAAATGAGGCCCGAGGCTACACTTGAAGCTGTTGAAAACTTGTTCTGAATACAAAATGAATAATTATGGAATTTTTGTTGTATTTATTACTGCAGTTGCAGTGCTTTACATCATTGACTAAGTTGTCTTCAAAACCACCATTCTAAATGGGTGTTGTATATTCAGAGTATGAGTTACATGATCTATATTGGTTTGTTAAAGGATTCTTGATTATATTAATGGTGTTCAGTTTAGCCTGTGAATCTCCTAACTTTTTAAGACTTGGATGCTTGCAGACAGCAGCAGGGACCTGACCTTGAAACTCTCAGTGTAAACAGCAATGTGGCTGGCAGATTATCTATGAGGGTCCTTGATTTGGAAATTAACTTCCTTATCAATTAATTGGTCTAGGATTCAGGATTTTTTAGAAATCTAGACATGTTATAAAGCCTATCTGATTTTGTCTTCCATTTTTCTATTAAGGAAACTGAGGAAATTATCAGGTGAATTCACTATATTTATTTTGGGAAGTTATATTCTAGGCACTCAGAACTGTGAGAAATAACAATAGTTTTCTTCTGAAAACTGAAAAAAACCCATAAATTAATTTTAATAAACTAATGCTAACAACATTATGTAAATATTTATTCTAAAATTAATGGTCCTTTTTTGGCTATATTTGTTTTCCTTTGCATTATCTTGTAGAAAATTTCACAGATTAGTTTATATGTAGGAATACTTACTGAAAAAGGCTTTTTCAATCTATTATTATAGAATAAGCACATTATAGCCAATGCTCTTTACCAGAAAATAGCTTATGAAATGCCTGTGTCTCCCCTTGGACAGCAGAACCATATGATATGATATACAGGCTTTGTCAAAGATTTAGTCAGTGTGTGGTTAAATGTTTATTTATAGCAATATGAAGTGTACAGATTGTTATAAAATTTTAATAAATATGTTAATTCACTTCAATTTTTATGTCTTTATCTTCTCTCAGTTTCATGCCTAGTTAACATGAAATCTTTTACTTCATTGTCACTTGCTTCAGTATATAAATATATTTATACTTATATATATAAAATATAAACCTCAAATTATATTTGATACTTAACATTTGCCATAAATAAGTTAGTTTGGGCAAGAATAATATAGTATTGTTGCCACCTCAAATAAGCCTGTCACTGACCTCAAGGCAGAGACGAGCTTCAGCATTACAGTAGTGCTTTTGCTAGCAATTAACACCAGAAAAAGTAGCTTTGAGTATTTCAAATGCTACACAGCAAAAAATACACAATTTCGGGTGAAGGAATGGAGTGAATACTATGTTCCCTCTTAACCTGCAATAACCAGGATAATGTTGACTCTATATTGGCTCTCCAGCTCACCTAAACTTGTAAAAGAAAATTCTCACTAGCTTTGGAAGAATTTGAGCACAAATATTTCTTTATAGAGATGATCAAGGGCTCTGAACTTATGACTACAGAATATTTTTATTGCCTTATAGACTTCCTGTACAATGAGTTTACTTTTTTTTTAAGGGAAAATGATTATTGAGATTTGCAGTAATGTTTGAACTGCAGAACTTTGCTTATTGGGATGAGTCGCTCAGGAATCTTTGATTAAGCTCCTGTGACTTAAGCTGGAGTCTGCCTGCTGAACTAAGCGCGCTAGATATTTTTCACTACCATGCTAGCATGCCATGTTCTACCCCTTTAAAAAGTACATGCACCATTCAGTATCAAAACAGCTCCAAGTACGTGAATATGGGGAGTTCCAGTAACAGCCAGATTACAGAACAAAACCTGTTGTCTTCTAATTAGTTTTTCGATTAGTTTTAATATCTTCTTGCAAGACTGATTTCTATTGTTCTGACTCACACACTGGTAAGCGTGGTTTGCTTAAGGATAATGCAAAAATAATCGTCACGATGTAAAATACTATCCATTGGAAACCCATTAGATCCTAGCTTGTCTACTGGTGTATAAGGCAATGTGTATACTGCACATATGGGATCATACAAATGGCCAGGTGGTTCAATTGTTTCAGTTCATCATAAAATGCATGTCCTCTTCTGCTTTTTAAATCTTTATCCACTATTGTTCCTTTCTTTATTCTTTCAGCTATGTATTTCTTCTGAATTTAATACAAGGAGTAGTTGAGTAGCTTTCTGAGCTTATCTGTATAGGGCACACTTGAAGGATTTTAAAGAAGCTTTTAAATAAGACCTTGAGCTTTGTCCCATTGGGAATATGAGACCAGCTTTCAAGATCTGTCTTTAACATTCTATGTCATTCTATTTGGCTGTAAAAAGATGATCAGAGGCAAAATTTTGAGATATACTACTCATTGAATGTTCAAGTGAAAGCAGTCCTAGAAGTGAAACTTACACATACCAAGGCTCTTTTTATTTGAAGCTCTCTATTAAGATTTGAATGCTTTGTCCATTCAATAGCTCTGCCTAAATAGTGCTGTAACATTGCTGGTTTGGGCAGCTGGACTAGATACAGATTTTCCTCATTGTCTTCTCACCCCCAGCCCCCTCTCTTTTGCCCCAGATTCTTTTCTCTGTAGGTAACCAAATTATTGATTCCATCAGCAGTTATGCTATATCTGTAATATTGATTTGAATATTTCTATGTTGAATATGTTATTTTTGTTTCACTGAAACTGAGTTTCTTGTTTCATTTCAGCTTAGCAACTCCAGGTCTTCAAAATAGTTCAAAACCTCTGATCAGGGGGGTTTGTTTCTTTCTTTTTTTCCCAAAAGAAGATTTGTATACAATCTGGAATTGCAATGTCATTAATGTTATATTTTCAACTGAAATATCTTAAGATAACAAGTTAAAATCAAATGCCCATCTAAGAAAACACCTCCCAAAAGACAATATAAAATTTATCTGAATGTATGCTATATGTTTTCTTATGACTCCTGAGGGAAAACGCTAACACATCAAGCACAGAATGTTGTCTCAGTGTCTTTCCAAAATAATCACTGATTTTAAGTTGGAAAAATACTGCCTTTTCATTTTATATACAGGTTCCAAGTTAAATAAGCTCCTACTTGAAGAAAAAATATCATATGAAAAGTAGCTATCAAACACACATAGATGCATAATCACCACTGAGGATATTTGCTCTTGTTTTTTCCTTTTTGCTTCTGTAACTATAACTTCCAAAACAATAATCCTCTCTGAGCCTCTGATGTACAGTGATGTAGACTTTCTTAGGAGCAGGGCCATTTCAGTTCTATTACAGCTTTTCTATCATCTGCAGGATCTTCTCTAGCTATTTCAGTGTTTTCCTATGAATGCATTCACTTTGTAAGACCAAGCACACAATTAATTTTAAATCTGTCCTTTCTGCCACACTTTTAAAAGATGCATTTTCTTTGAGTTTATGATGTTTATGGCACATTCCATTTACATACTATTTTAATTAATGCTATAGGCTGAAGATCTATTTTTTTATCTTTTACTGCCTCTGTGATTTCTCAAAAACATGATATCTACTATTGTGCACTCTGTGCAACTACATTTAAAACATTTCTGACTGAAAGTTTATTCATCTTCTGCTGCAGTGTTGTCCATGGCTCTTATGAAGAATTACTCTGAGGTAATGGACCTATTGCAATCTATTGGTGCTTGAAAAATTTGTTTGCAATGAGCAAATGAGTACTGCATGATTTAATGCTTTGCATAACACAAGAAACAGTTCCAAACATCATTCTGTGAATCTTTTAAATGTACAGCTCCCCATGCTTTGAAAGGTGGTGGTAGAGGAGGAGTTCAATGCAACATTGCTTTCTAGGGTGTCAGCGAAGGAGGAAAATTCCCATTTGTTTTCAGCAATGGAGTGTGGAATTGTGCTACCTTCCAAAAACTTTTAACCACTCTGAATTTTATCAGGGACTGTCTAGTTTGCTCATGGAATGCAGCAAAAAGAGTATTGTGTAAAAGAAATGGACACAACATTCAGTCAGATCTATTGTTCACAAGTCAGCTATTGCACAATCTGGAGATGCTTGCATTTTGTTGGGTTGGTTTGTTAACATCCCCTTTAGATCTTCCTTGATATTCTTCTAAAGAAAATCCTCGTAGGAAATAAGCATGGTAGTTCCACAGGTAATTCACTGTGAGGTAATAAGAAGCTTGCTTTGTGTTACTGTCTTTCTTCATTAGCTGAAACTTCAAGAAATAAAATTAGAACATACTGTAATTCAGTCTCATTTATTAAATAACTTTGATGGAAAATAAGGAAGTCATAGAATCATAGAATCATGGAATGGTTTGGGTTGGAAGGGACCTCAAAGATCATCTAGTTCCAACCCCCCTGCTGCGGGCAGGGACACCCTCCACTAGACCACGTTGCCCAAAGCATCATCCAGCCTGGCCTTGAACACTTCCAGGAATGGGGCCTCCACAACTTCTCTGGGCAACCTGTTCCAGTGTCTCACCACTCTAACAGTAAAGAATTTCTTTCTAACATCCAATCTAAATCGACCCTCCTTCAGCTTAAACCCATTACCCCTTGTCCTGTCACTACATTTCCTGATAAACAGTCCCTCACCATCTTTCCTGTAGGCCCCTTCAGGTACTGGAAGGCCGCAATTAGATCTCCCCGGAGCCTTCTCTTCTCCAGGCTGAAAGTCATTGGATAAACTGTCAAAAGAAATAAAAAATAGAAAATCTGATTTTAAAAGATGCAGGCCAGCTAGTATCACCCTTTAGTGCCATCTGATCAGAAAAATAGCCAAAATATGGTTTGTAAAGCTCCTAGAATTCAGGTTGCAGTCCCTGTTCAGGGGAAACACAAAAGACTTCATTGTTCATCACACGTTCAGAAACCATTTGCACAATTATGACAGTTGTACTACTTGCATGTGTAACCTTTTCACTTCTGAAGGGATTTTATTCTGTAAAGATATACTGTACCTGTGCAAGACTTGAAAGCAGTGCACAGACAGACCATATTGTTAGGAAAAAAAAAGGCAAATACATTGTTATTTGAGGAAAAATAATCTCAAGCTCAGAGGACTGACATAAAGGACAGTGACAGAGAGCACATCGTTACCAGCTGTCCCAGATAAATATTTTACACCCATAATGGTACTACATTAATATTGATGATATATTGATATTTCCCACATTTGCTATATAAATTAATGAACTACTGGAGCAAACAGCCAGAAGGAGTGGGATGATTTGTTACTCTGTAGCTTCCCCAATTTGCTGTCTTCCCAAGGCTATACATTATCAAGAATAACAAATAGATTCATATGGCTCCCTCATTAACATGCATTAGCCGTATCAGAGTGTGCCTCATGGTTTATTAGGGTCAGTTCAGGAGAACCTGCATATCTTCAAACAATCTTTCTCTTCCTTAAAGAAAACAAACAAAGAATTAGGACATCTTTAAGGAGAAAGATTTTCAGGTTATTTTCGGTCTCTTGTAAAGTTGTAAAACAGATTCAATTTGCCCATGAATATAATTTTACTGATCACCTTTGTCAAATGGCTCCACCCCATTAAGTTTATTTAGCATTTCTATTTTCTAATTATGTTGTTTAGAAATGTACCAGATTATCTATGGGTTTTGGTCATAATGGTTTTCCTGACTTCTGGAGTCTCTGTTCTTTTGGTTCACAGTATCCACAGAGCTCACTGTTTCAGGGTGGGTGATGTGGGGGAGTGTGGGTGTTTATAGTAGATTCTGTACAATGTTGTCAAGTTTACTGTACTAAGCACTGCACAGAAACATTTCAAGATAGGCCTCAGCTCAGTTTGTAATCTAACCTAGGGAAAAGGTGGGGAAAGACAATGCTCCATCTTACCAAAGATATATACAGCTCAGTGCTTAGCAGAAAATTTCTGAATGAAACATTAACACTTTTACCCCAGAATAATCAAGGGTTTGAAATGTCTCTTTTTTTTTTTTTATTGGGGGGGGGTGTTGTTTTGCTGTGTGGCTTGAGGTTTTTGATTGGTTTTGTTTTCATTTAATTAAGGAATCTTCTTTTTTCACTGACCAACCACCTTCTAAAATTCAGCTATAAAAAAATCAACTTATATTTAGCCTCTCTTGGGCAAGAGTTTGAAGAGTGAATGCTTTTACTAATGGTTGAGCTACCTGTGAAGAAAGAACCACAGATATGTAATCAAGCCAAGCAATCCAGCATAGTTTTACTATTAGCTTGATTTGATTGTTTTTATAGACAGTTTATGGCTAATGAAGATTTTTAATCATAAATGTTACCATATGATTTGATGTCTATGTATAGTGTATTTGATTTCTCTGTATTCCAGAGTATTCTCTTATTCTACTAAACATTTTCAGAGCTCATTAGCACATTGCTGTAGATAAGATCACACCTTCGGTTGGCACAGCATTTTCCTGTTGATTGCAGGGTGGTAAACAGCTCCCTTTGGTGCCTTTCCCTCTCATCTCGAGCACAGAACCTAACTGCTGTGACCACTTATGTGACAAATTTGGCAGATGCAAGATCCCAGATGGAAAGCTCTCAAATTTGTGTTTCCAGTGTAGCATCTGGGTATATGATTGGCTTCCTGGCTGACTCCTTACAAGATCTCCTAGGCTGCTTCTACACATTTTCCAGTTATCACAGCTGCAGTGAGAGTTGTGGATCTGGGTTAGACTGGACTATTGCATCATCTATTGAAGTTATAATTTCCTTTAATTAAACAAAAAACCAACATTGTGCTACCTAAAAATATCATATTGACCAGAGAGTTAGTTTATTTTGATCCACAACTATTCCGCTCCACTGTTTGACAGCAAATGTTTACTAAAGATGTGAAGCATCTGCCTGCCAGTTAGGAGTCACATTTCACAATCTGTTCTATGATAGTTCATGGGATTAATAATTTTAAAATTCTTTGACTTAGAATGAAACATACTAAGTACAGGGAATTATATTATTACTAATATTCCTGAACTTGCTTTAGACCTCTTCAATTGCAAATGATGTTGAGACTAAGAAAGTGCATTTCTATTTCTAACTGCCAGTTGGCAAAACAAATACAGAAGTTATTGATATTTTAAACAAATTAGGATACACTATTAGAATAAGCAAAGGAATTTCATATGGATATTCCATAATCTTTATATCTTGTGTTATTTTGCTTGTGAAAAAGTTGTGTTCTTTGAAAATACAGGACATGTCTAGAAAGCAGTCCCTTTCATATCCTTTAGAAAATCTCTGCATAGTTTGAAAATTAATTTTTTTTTTGTATTAGGAATTTAGGTACAAAAATTACATATGTTAGGTACGTATTTCATATCTACAGGAATAATAATACTTGTAGAATCTTCACTGAAACACTCCTTAAGTCCAAGAAATATTAACAGTACTTTTAAAGTGCTATGCAAAGCCTGTATTTTCATCCAAACTGAATGAAGTTTCTATGCACTTTATGTAGTACCTTTTCTTGTTAAATGGAAAAAAAAAAAAAAAAGAAAAAACCCACCACCAACAAAAAAACCCCCAACAAACAAAAAACCCCACCAAAACCCAGAAACCCAAAACAAAAACCCACAAACATCAATAACTGTATGAGAGTATCTCTTTCATATTATCCCTTTATTTTTAACTTTGAAACTCTCACAGATTTATTTTTTGCTATTCAGGAGTATAAAATCACACTTCTGCATATTGTAATGGCATTCTGAGCACGACCATTAATAAACATGACAAGTGACTTTAAACAGTATTAAGAACAGTGATAGAAGTCCTGGTTCCTCATACCATTCAATGAAAGTAATTCAATAAGGGGTGAAATCATATACCATGTGTGTTCTTAGCGACTTGACTGTTGAATATGGGCAAATATCAGGATGAACTGTGGATTCAGGACAAGTAATTCAACCTTCAACTATCTTTAGATATGTGTACAACTTGAAGATTCAGTAAGTGTTGAAATTAAAATGCATTAACATCCTTCTTAAGAACATGTCACAGCAGAATTGTGAAAGTTACAGAATTGTCACATTAGTTCGAGCAAGGCTTCAGACTAGTTTTTTGTGAAGTCTTCTGTTGCATGCATGCCTCCTAGGGAAACAAAGACCTCTCATTCTCTTCATTTGTTATGTAGTGACCTCAAATTTCAGCCACTGACTTATGATGATAATACATAAATGACTATGTTTGGTTTTTTTTTTCCTAGCAGTTAGTCTACTGGTTTGCCTTTACACAATAGTCAGGATGACTGGGATGCAAAGAAATTTCCTTCCTCTCCATGAATTGCTATTGCTATCCATAATGTATACAGATTATTTTATTTTATAATATACTTAGCCTTGTATAATTCATGGTTCTTACGCTTTTTTTCAATAGCAGCAGTATTTCTCCAAGTACTTAAAATTTTAGTTTTCTCTTCTGGAAATTTTTAAGCAGTACCACAAAAAAAAAAAAAAAAAAAAAAAAAAAAGCATGAAATTATTTTACTGTGAGTATTGTAGCAAAGATGTTTAGAAAAAGAGGAATATGTATTTAGAGAAAACTTGACAACTTGTGAAGATTTGCCCATAATAGCCTCTCCATGAACTGTCATGTAGAGATTTAAAAAGCCCACCACCATTTCTCTCACTTTTTCCCTCCTAGTGGTGTTACAGCTAAGAAAGCTTAAGCAACACTATATGCAAGTTTAAAAAAATAAGCAATTTCTTGGCATGAGGTTTCCTATATTTTAAAGCTACTGAGGGGAAAAAGACTTTTTTAAATTGTTTTTTGATATGGCTTAGGTGGACATTTTGTAAATTATTTAATATTTCAACAAACAGAAGTATTTATAGGGTCTGTGACAGAATCTGGTGTTTCATACAGTGATACAAATCCATGGTAACTTCACTGAGACTAAAAGAATTTTTCCCGAATTGTGTGAATATCAGTGTTTAGTGTTTGGCTCTTCCAGTGATCAGGCTCTGATATTTTATCTTTTTAGATATTTAATACTATTCTTGTCATTCAGTAGTTGACTACTTTAAGTTAATTGCACCTTCTAAATACTAGCAGTTATCTATCTTTAGTATTGTATTAAAGGCCATTGTGCTGCTGAAAGTTTGGCTTTGCAGGTAAGATATAAAACTGAAGTCTTATCGCTCATCTGGTAAAGATCTTATGACATTGTTTTGCAAGAATAATATGTTACCATCAGTTTCTTGTATAAACTGCAGTTAGCTTAATTACATTCTACCTTCCTAAGACTTGCTGTCTTAAAACTGTTGTGTAATACTACTTTATGCTGTTAAACATCTGCTGTATTCCACCCCAGTAGTGTCTGATTCACTGGTAGATGAAGTCATTGCTGTGTGCCTGGTGTATATCCTTTGGGATAAATATAAATGAAAGTGTTGTAACAAATCTGTAGTCACTAAGGACTTTGTGGTTGTTGCTATGTTGCAAGTGGGAACATCACAAGCAGCAGTGATGAAACAGTAGAATCAGTTTTTAAATGCATCTGGCTCTAAGCTAAAAGAATTTGTAGAAATAAGAATTATGATGCACAGCTGAACAGCTGTTATCCCAGCTCTTAGAAGACATTGCTAGATTTCCTGACAATACTGATTCCTACCATTCCCCTGACACAAAAGAAAGACTCTGGATGCGTCCCGAGAGAAGGAAATGTCTTGGAGACCGTGGGAAAAAAAGATCTGTCTGAATCCTCCTTCTTCTGCATACCTGAAATTTCCATGAGTAAACTGGATGGGAGAGTGGTATACCCCCAACTATTGCACTTGGAAACTTCACTTTTTTCATAACTGCCACAATAACAGTGATACAGAAACTAGTTCAGTGGCATTACAGCTATCTTGGTAATAAAAGGCAAAGATGTCACAAGATAGTTGTTTGCCTTTGATTTTTGCAAGTACTCTTCTCCTTGTTTTTTTAGAGAAGAGTTTCTCCAAAACTCTCCACTCTAATGCTTGCTGTATTGTCCTTCAGAAAAAAAGTACCAGGAAAACTCTGCTCAGAGAATTTGACAGAAAATTTCCTCCAGCATAAGCCAATACTTGTGCTTTTGTGTATGTTTTCTTTTATCTTTCTCAGTTAGTTTTCTTTCCCACAGATGTCCATGAACCAATGTAAAATTCCCTCTTTTCCAAAGGATTAAAAATGTGTTTTTATAACTGGGGGGGGTAGGTGGGATTCAGACAGTGAAGTGTTTATCACACAACACTATAAAACTACTTTTGTCTTGCTGCATAATCTGAAGAATTAGCCTTGTCTCAAAATGCTCTTGAAAGCACAAAGACATATTTATCTTGTGTGTTTCAGGGAGAATGTACCACTTCTAAGTCCATTGGAATCCAAGTCACACTAGCATGCTAAAAAGTACTTCTAGGTAAAAAATCACCTGTAAAATAACAAACAATTTTGGATACCTTAGATGAGCAGGAATGACAACAACATAACTGGTTACTGAGCAAGAAGACCGAACTACTTATATATGAAAAACCTCTGCAATACAGTGAAATAAATCCATATAAAGTCTACTGCTTATCAGGGAGTACAGTTCATAGAATTCTGTTGCTGCCCATTGAAATTTTGAACAGTCTTGCTACTGATGTGTTTCAATTATATATGAGAAACATAATTTCAGCTGCTTGAGTATATATTCATTCTTAAGTCAGATCATAAATTAATTTCAATGTGTCTGCAGACTCTGTAGCCTACAGTTTAGTACTGGTAAGTCTACATATATATGCTATATAGATATGGCTGTATAAAATAATGTGTCAGAAAGGATCCAGAGAGAAAATAACGACACCTTATGCAAGTACTAGAATGCAAATGATACCAGGCCCCTCTATTAATAATAGGATGTGAATATGGCTATTAAAATGTTGATTAAAGTAGCTCAGAAGATGTAATACAAAAGTCTTGACATAATAAATGCCAGAGAAAATATTGGTAAATACAAGGGAACTTGTAAGAAGAAGAGAGGGAGAAGCAGTGTAATGTGTTACATTGTTCCCAAGTTTTAATGCACAGCAGAAGAACTAAATGCATCATATTTATTATAACAGCCATGTCTTTGTCTAGTACAATGAAATGGTACATTTAAATATATACTATGATGTAATATGCTACAAACGTATAAAACATCAAGGAGAATCTAGACTCAGTATGCTGCTCAAAACATAATAGTTTTGATTTAAGGATTTTTTTTTTGTTGTTCTCTTTAGCATTTTTCTTTTTTCTTTTTTCTTTTTTCTTTTTTCTTTTTTCTTTTTCTTTTTCTTTTTCTTTTTCTTTCTTTTTTTTAGGGGAAAAAAAAAAATGAGACACTCCAGGAACTGGGTAAAGACAAGACTTTTCATTCTATTTTACAAGTTTCCCTTTTTTCTGTTCCTTAAATATACTGATAGATACCATGATAAATTGATATTTATATTATTGTTCCTCAGTCAGTATAAAAAGGATGTTAATTTATTGACGATTAAATCTTCAAAAGGAGTATGGGTTTGGAAGCTGGATTTGAAACAGCTTATTTCAACCATTTGGGCCTCATAAGTCTCTCTATTTAAAACCTAGAGTGAACTTTTAATTTTCCTTTCAGAATTCCAGTCCTTTCCTACTGAATATATGACATATGAATATATGAGTGGCTCTCATTGTCTCCCTAATTTTTAGTGGTTCTTACTGAAGCTGGTTATGGCTGCTGCTATAGCAATAGCAAGATCTACAATGAGTAAATTTTATAACCTAGAGAATAGGACAAGAAATAAAGCTTTTATGTTTTAAAAATTATTCCTACACACACATATATATTTATTATAGGAACTTAGCAGGCTTTCTGAGCTAATTAAATCTCCAAGAATACAGTGTTTTCTTTATTCTTTTTCCCAGCTTCCACATAAGCACATCTCTTCACACACAGAGATGACTTTCTGTATATTTATTTCCTATTTTACATGAAAAAGAGAATGAAATTTAGTGGTGTTGCTTTCTACAATGAGGCAGAAGGCACTTTGGGGCCACTGACTTACTTGCTGGTAATGATAGGAAGAAACCAAAGGCTCCCCAGAGAAAGGGTAATGAAGTTGCAAACAGACCTGACTTAAGAGAATTGCATATGTCTCCTGAAAAAACCCTACATTCTTAACATCTTATGGTTCTGTAAGGCATTATATCAAATACTTTGTCCAACAACCTTGTTGGATGTACTTCTGGCCAACAGACTTCATGGAGCATTTATGGAGTTTCTCCATGAAAGGGGGCCCCATACTTATGCTTGTTTATACTCTACTTATCAGTATCTTAAATTAAAGTTTAGTTTTAAGGATTAATTCATGTTTAAATGGAATAACCCTTGTAATTACCACCTAAAGTGACAAATTTCACATTAACAATCCTAGTTCCATCCCCAGAAAATTCAGTTCTATGCTTCCCTGTTCACTGCTTAAGAAGCTGCCTTTAAAGGATTTCTCTTTCCAAAACATTCTTATCTGTAGATGAGCATATGCACAAAAGTCTATCGATGCAACTAAAATGCCTCTAAATTATCATTCATACTATAAATCCCATTAGGAGACTAGTATTTACAGAAATAGAGTCATTGCTAATGTATCATGGCAGTGACTATCTGGAAACTTAGCTTTTTTTGGTAAATTTTATGTAAAAGCTATTTACAAATTTCCACTATTGAGAATTTTGAATTTTTCCTTGCAATATCTATAGAATGTGAGGTTTTGATGAAGTCAAGAATTTGTATCTAACTTTAAAGAACTTTTCAAGATGCTACAGCGAAGCACTTCCACTTCACTGAAATGAATCAAGCTTTCCCAAATGAAACATTACAATAATTTTTCTATGAAGAATTAAACAAAATTAATATACCCTGCAGAATACATTGTATTTGTTATAATCAGTAATGGGTAAATATTTTATTTATTTTACCATTTCTATTTTTGGCTTCTAGATAAACTTTGTTATTCCTTAGTTACTACCATTTCCATCTCCTTTTGCAAGCTGTCTTGCTTTTCATATGTATATATACATATATATAACACCTTAATAATTTTGCTGAATTCTGATTTTTATTGTATTTTTTTTATGAAAGCAGGAGTTCTTTCTTATAAAATGTTCTTACATCTATGATATGGCTCATGTGTTCTATCACATATATATATTAAATAGCTAATTACCCCAATTTTATCTGAAATGATAAAGTATCTCAAGTTGGAAGGGACTCATGAAGTTCATTGAGTCCAACTCCCTGCTCCTCACAGGACTACCTAAAACTTAACCATATGACTAAGAGCATTGTCCAGATGGTCTTTGAACTCAGACAGGCTTGGTGCTGTGACCACTTCCCAGGGGAGCCTGTTCCAGTGTCTGACCACCTTCTCAGTGAAGAACCTTTTCCTAATGTCCATTCTGAACTTCCCCTGATGCAGCTTCATTCCATTTCCTTGTCTCCTATTGCTGGTCACCAGAAAAAGATCAGCACCTCCCCCTCCACTGCCCCCTTAAGGAAGTTGTAGACTATGATGAGGTCACTCCTCAATTTTCTCTTCTCTAAGGTGAACAAATCAAGTGATCTCAGCCACACCTCAGACCTTTCACCATCTTAGTTGCCTTCCTCTAGACACACTTTAATAGTTTGACATCCTTCTTATATTGAAGTGCCCAAAACTGCAGAGAGTACTCAAGATGGGGCTGCATCAATGCAGTGTAGAGGGGGACGATCACCTCCCTCAAACAGCTAGCTATGCTGTGCTTGATGCACCCCACGACACAGTTGGCTTTTTAGACTACCAGGGCACACTGTTGACTCATTCAACTTGCCATCAACCCAGGCCTCCAGATCTCCTTCCGCAGGGCTGCTCTCCAGCCTCTTCTCCCCCCAATTTGTATGTCTAACCAGGATTACACTGTCCCATGTGGAGAATCTGGCATTTGCTCTTGTTAAACTTCACATGGTTGGTGGTTGTCCAGCTCTCTAGGCTATCCAGATCTTGCTGTAAGGCCTCTCTACCCTCGAGGGAGTCCAAAGCTCCTCCTTATTTAGTATCATTGGCAAACTTACTGAACGTACGTTTAATTCCTGTGTCCAGATAATTTATAACACTAAAGAGCACTGGCCCTAAAATTGAACCCTGGGGAACCCCACTGGTGACTGGCCACCAGTCTGATGTAACCCCATTTACTATAACCCTTTGAGTCTGACCTGTCAGCCAATTGTTCACCCAGTGTATTATGGACTTGTCTAGCTGCATGCTGGACATTTTGTCCAGGATACTGTGAGAGACAGTATCAAAAGCTTTGCTAAAATCCCAGACCACCACATCTACTGTCTTTCCTTGGTCAACTAGATGGGTGACCTTGTCATAACAGGAAATTGTTAGTTAAGCAGGACTTTGGGCAACGTGGTCTAGTGGCAGGTGTCCCTGCCCACAGCAGGGGGGTTGGAACTAGATGATCTTTAAGGTCCCTTCCAACCCAAACCATTCTATGATTCTATGATTCTATGACTTTCCCCTCATGAACCCATGTCGGCTATGACCAATGACTGCATTGTGTCTCAAATGTTTTTCAGTAACTCACAGAATAATCTCCATAATTTTACCAGGCACTGAAGTGAGACTGACAGGCCTGTAATTACCAGGGTCTTCCTTCTTACCATTCTTGAAAATTGGGACAACATTTGCCAGCTTCCAGTTAACTGAGACCTCTCCAGACTCCCAAAACTGTTGAAAAATAATGGAGAGAGATCTCACAATAACATCGGCCAGCTCTTTCAGCACCCTGGGATGAATCACATTGGGCACCATAGACTCACGTGCATTCGGCTGGAGTAGCAAGTTTCAAACAGGTTCAGAGTCAGCTGGGAGTTTATCATCCTGCTAGTCATGGTCTTCCAGCACAGGGCTCCAGGGGACCCAGGGCCCGTCATCACTGATAAAGACAGAGGCGAAGAAGGCATTAAACATCTCTGCTTTGTCTATGTCCCTATTTATGAGATGACCAATTTAATCAAATAACAGACCAATGTTACCTCTGATCCTCCTTTTGCTATTAACATATTTAAAAATGCTCTTTTTGTTGTCCTTCATGGTGCTGGCCAGCTTGAACTCTAATCAAGTTTTGGCCACATAAATCTTCGCCCTCCAGTCGTGAACAGAATCTCTGTAGTCCTCCCGTGTCACCCCTCCTTGCTTCCAATGTCCATGCACTTTCTTTTTCCACCTAAGTTCTAGAAGAAGATCCCTGATCAATACTTTCATCAAAAAAACCAACCAAACAAAACAAAAAAAAACCACCAAAAAACCCCACCCAAACAACCCAGTTTCCTTTATTTTCTTACACAAGAAGTTTGTTCTGAAGTTCCTAAATGTGGCAAGAAGTCAGCTAGAGAATACTTATCCTTTCGATATTAAAACTAGCAGTTCTTAATATGATGGCTGTAAAATTAAATCACATTTGATAATAAAATGTGTATAATTCATTAGTAAATAAAATTATATCTTTGCAAAGGTCAACATTCATAAAAATTATTTGTATGTGAATTAATGGAATATTGGCTCAACAAATGCTTTGTGATGCAATGCTGTGACTTCAGGCTACAATACTATGTCAAAGGCAATTCTTCAAAGTTATGCTGTAGCTCGCAGTTTATATTTAATAAATGTATCTTAGCAAGATAACTAATTAATATTCTTGGAATTAGTTGAGAGATGAGACTACTACCACAAATGCAGAAGAATAAATTATTCAGAAGATACAAATATATTTTTATAAACTTGTTCTCCAAATAATTTTTAAAATTTTAAGCTCTTGATGAGATAAATTTAGATTAGCATCTCTAGGAAAAAATCAGGTGCCTATTAGTATTAAAAGGCTGGGAAAATTTGATTCCAGTATATTCCAAATATTCAGAAACTAGGAAGTCAAGAAATAATTCATATTTTCTTTTTAAAAATATTGAGAACATAATGAAATCTTCATTATTTTGAGGAATTTGCCAAATCCAACCATTATTCCTAAAAAACCCTATAATATTTAGTTCCTGTTTCCCATGACACTTCCTGCCTTTCCTCATTATTCCTGTGTCTTGCTCCAAGAAAATCTCCCATTGCTCTAGAATCATACTAGTGCTCCTCCCATCAACTGACTGTCTGTTTACCTTGGATTTTCCCTATGTGTATTCATTTCCACTTTCTATAATTGTCTTCTATCTGCCACTGATCTATTGGGGGAAAGGTATTGATTTGTTCCTTGCAATCCCTGTAAAGAGATGATGTAATATTACTGTTATGCAGAGTGGTTCTCTAATCATCTTTATTTTCTGGAGTTCTGCTGAAACCTCTCTAATTTCTATACTACACACAGATTTTTACTGATATAAGTATGGATTAAATGCCCCAGACATCATCTTTACTTAAAAATAGAAATTGAGAATCTGTGTAGGAGTGGAAAATACTCTGGGCTTTTCCCAAACTACAGTGCAGAAAAGACTCGGGAAGCAGAGGTGATAACAAGTTTATTAATAATATATATACATGTATGTGTATACATGTGTGTGTATATATGCATTGCCTATTCCATTTCTATGAGTGACTGTAGCTCAGAGACTAACATAGCAGCTATGGAAGATTTTACTGCCATAGACTATCTGAGGAAAGGGGCTTTTGTTTCTCTTTCAGTTCTAAAGGGACTCACAAGCACAACGTCCGTCTGTGAGTGTTGAATGCTAATGGAGGTTTTGGTCTTTCAGGCAATCTATTTTTAAGGGTCACTCTCTGCCCTTCTCTAAGAATTGTTAAGAAGTCCACTGTTCCTTTACAGCAGTGAGCTTTCCTGAATTTGCTGGCATATTTTTCCCCTGAAAACATAAGACAAATTTGAAAATACACATAGATACAAAGGAGCAACATTAACTCACTGGAGAAACAGAGGAAATCTCCTTTGAATGGTTCATCATCACACTCCTGTCTTTTGACTTAAGCCAAAGCTTCATTATAAATAGAAATAGTGGTGCCTATAAAGAGACTCCTGAGGGCAAGCAAGTTGAAAAACTAAAGAAATCTATAACTAAACTGGAAATAATTACATATTTAGGTAATCGAAGTTTCACACATCAGCCAACTTTTCAGCCCACATCCAGCACTAAGCAGGCAGGTACTCAGCAATGCCAATACTGTATAATCATTGTCATGGTTTAACCCCAGCCGGTAACTGAGCACCATGCAGCTGTTCACTCAACCCTCCCCCTGGAAGGGGATGGGGAGTAGAACGGAAAAAAAACCATCATGGGCTGAGATAAAGACAGTTTAATAAGATAACAAAGAAAGAGAATAATAACAACAGTAATAAGAATAATAGCAACAACAACAACAACAATAATAATACAAGTGATGCACAAATGCAATTGCTCACCACATGCAGAAAAAAACAAAACCAGATGCCCAGTCTGATTCTGAGCAGCGATTCTGCCTCCCAGCAGGAGAGGAGACCAGGACATCATACAGTGGGAAATAAACTTGAGGGTACAATGTGATGCTTTGCTAGGAATTGGATGGTGACAACAGAAGATAAACAATACCAATCAGGTTTAATGACAACATCACAAGATTCATTGTCACCAATGTATTTATTGCCCACTGGCACAGCCCCCTAGATATGTTGTTTTCTTGTGTCAAATTGGAATTCCCTCCATGTCCTGATTTTGGCAGGGATAGAGTTATTTTTCTTTCTAGTAGCCAGTATAATGCTGTGTTTTGGATTTAGTATGAGAAAAATGTTAATAACACACTGATGTTTTTAATTGTTGCTAGGTAGTTGTACTGCTTACACTAAGTCAAGGACTTTTCAGTTTCTCATGCCCTGCCAGGTGCACAAGAAGGTGGGAGAGCACAGCCAGGACAGCTGGGCCAGACTGGCCAAAGGGATATTCCATACCACATAACATCATGCTCTGTACAGAAATGGAGAGGCTAGCCAGGAGGCAGAATCACTGTTCAGAAACAGACTGGATGTTCGATTGTTTTACTTTCCTTTCACATGTGGTGAACAACTGCATTAGTGCATCACTTGTATTTTTATTAGTGTTGTTATCATCATCATCATCCTTTAAACTGGTTTTTTTCCATTCTTCTCCCCATTCCTTTGGTGGGGGGAGGAATGAGTGAGCAGCTGCGTGGTGCTCAGTTACCAGCTGGGGTTAAACCATGACACCTCCATAATTAGGTTTTCCTCTCAGTCATATTTATTATCTATTTTACTGTTCAAAAAGTATTTTTTTTAGTTCATCACCAAAAAAAGAGCAATACAGTTTTATTTGATAGTGAAATCTCTACTCAAAAACCAGCCAGGATCTGGTGTCAGTCAGAGGCAAAAATGGTGCTGTGTATATGTAATTGCAGTTGACTAGCAGCTTGGTCGGATGGGCTGAGATGCTTTGTTTGGAAGGAAGATCAGGGACTCAAGAATGAAAAGATGCAGATAGAAGAAAGAACTGGGAAACAGCATACATATGGTCACATAGGGAGAACTGATGTATTAGTGCTTTTGGGCTCCATTTGGACTCCTAATCATCCTTCAGTTGAGTTCACTGGCTCCATTAAATTGGTAAGTAAAAAAACATCAGCTACAAATGAGAGGATTATTACAAAACATAGATAAAGCTGAAAATTGCTGGCTATAAACATGCATACATCACTGCTTTATGCTTTGCAACATATGCTTGTAAAACTAGAATTATTATAAAGCTATCTACAGTGAATAGATACAAAGGATATGTGGGAAAAGAAAGAAATCAAACATAATAATTCCTTTACAGCTTTGGAGATTGGGTAAGCATTCAGCAAATCAGCTTTTTAGCTAAATTTCTTGGTAAGGCCTGCATTACATATTTTGCACAGAATCTCAAATCATTTGAAAGGAGTTTAGCTCTTGAAATGCCTGTCAACCTCAATCTAAATCCATGGAATCTCACTAAACTAATGATGCTGATCACAGCTGGGAATTTAAACTCACTTTCTCTGTTGCTACTTGTAACTGCTGTTCTTATGTTTTTCTTCCCCTGGAAGCCGTAAGAGCCTTGGATCAATGTGAAAATTTGGATTGTCCCTAACAAGAAGTTAGGGAGGTCAACACTGATTGGGTTTGGCTGATTTTGTGATCACTGCGGAACAGAATAATTTCAGGCTTCTCATCTATCTAGCAAATTCCTCATAAAATACCTGAATTTTCCTAATGCAAGTTTCATAGTACTTCATTGCATGGTACACCAGATGCAGTGAAATTCACATATGAACAACAAGTCCTTCATTTTGTTGGCTTAAGAGAAGCTTGGTTCATATTTACAGCAGAAAACCTGGATTATGTTTCTTATTTCTTTTCCTCTGGAGAAGTTACTCAAAAAGGCTGACGTTCTTTTTTAAGCACAAAGTGGCCATCTGTGTCCTTATGCCAAAATGTATTTATAAAAAAGGTCATCTTGTATCTGTTTAAATTTTGAGGTTGGTCCTGATAAATTATACTAAATTAATTCAAAATGAACTCATTAGAACAAAAAGAATTCAGAGTAAATCAACTCCTCTCTCTCTCTCTCTCACACACACAAGTAAGAGCATATTGAATTTGTTGTAAGTGCAAATCATGTATCCTGTCTATAGTCACAGAATATTAAATACTTTTAATATGTATTTAATTCACAGAGTAGTAAAAAGGTATATTCTAATACAAGAAATATTAATATGGAACTAAAAGAAACTGAAACATAATACTACACTTTAAAAAAGTATATTTCCCTGCCATAAGTTTTTGAAGCCAAAAATGGAGAAGATTAGAACATTTTTGTAAGTACCTCAACATTAATCTGTTTGAAAATGTTTAATTTTGGGCACAAAAAGTCATGAATCACATTTAAAAATAAGGTTTCTGCAGCTTTCATTGTTGTTAATATAATTAATGAATGCACCTTACTATGTAATGTAATAAAGAAAAGCAGGAGAGTATGAAGAAAAGGAATATTTGATATGAAGATTTATATTTAGTGTCAGGTAGAACCCTAGATATGAATAAATGACCTGGGAATTAAAAAACTATTAAACAAACAATAGTTATCGAACCAATAGGTTTAATCAAAACAAATTTTGCAGTACAAAAGTTTCTTTAGAAGTTCTATACCGGATTTGTCCATCCAATCTCCCCCGTAACTAAAATATAACACCATACCAAAAATTTGATGAATTCAAGATCATTCTGCCTTTATGCAGCTACCACAGTGAGAATTTTCCTACACACACTCCTTGACATATTTTGTTTCATTCATTTTTGCTTCTCTATATCTCTTTCTGTAGTATAAAACTTGTACTTTTTTCATGTTGTTTCCCAAGAAGATTGCAACAGACCAAACATAGATTACTGGAGCTTGGCTTCATAAGGTACTTTTTTGACATTTACATTTAAAGAACCAGAAGACACTCAGCAGATCAGGACTGGAATTAAAAAAGGAAGACATGTTTTAATGACAAAAACCATAGGATCATAAGATAATTCAGGCTGGAAAAGACCTAGGTAGGTCACCTGTTTCAACTTCCAGCTCAAAGCAGGTTCAGCTATGAGGTCAGACCAGATATCTCAGGGTTTTATCCAGTCCAGCCTTGAAATCCCCCAGGGATGGAGTTTGCACAACCGAACAACATATTTCAGTGTTCTCACAGTCCACAGAGTGAAAGTTTCTCCTTATACTCAGTCTGAACCTCTCTTTTCAATTTATGCAGACTGTGTCTCATCCTTACACTATGCACTTCCATGTACAGCCTAGCTTCATCTTATTGATAACCTCAAATACAATTGCCTTTGACAAAAAAAAAAAAAATCTAATAATAGCATATAAACAAACAACTTCTTGCTACTAGTTTGTGACTTTTATAAGAATGGGGAAAGGTTCTTAAGACCTATGATCCTGAGATACAGAAGAGTGTTGTAATGTTAAACAAGAAATTAATAGTAAAGAATACTATAATAATAAAAATGGAGTGATTAAATGTATCATTATAATTTAACAGAAAAATTTCTATTATAAGCTGAAATCTCTTCAGTTGGAAAATGGAGGGGAAAAAAGCAAAAAGTGTATTAACTTATCAGCAGATGATTATGAGTTATAAATATGATATGGTTGAGAAAAAGGTTAATATACTTCCAGGATGCTTGAGGCAAAGTACAGATGGGAAAATGCAAGTGACATTGTGAAACAATATCAGCAAGACCTTATGTGGAAGGCTGTGTACACCTGTGATTACTGAAATCAGAAAAGATGAACTCAATCCAGAACAGATATGTTTAGTGTTACTAGGGTAGCCTAGAAATGGAGAGCCTGAAAAGAAATACAGTTGCAATTGGCGGGGGTGGGGGGGGTGGGTTTAGAAGAGCTCTCCAAATAATAATAGAGAAAAAAACTGATTTTTTTTTTTTTTATGGCTTTGATAAACCTTTGCATGAGATTAAGTAAACTAATAGGAGACGACTAGATTTAACTGTTCAGAAGGTCATATTTTAGGGGAGCATAAAACAGGAAATAATGTATGGAATATACTATTGATACATTTCAAGACTTGATATACCAAAAAACCACCAAACTGCAGAACAAATGAGTTTTTATAGATAACTAAGATCAGCTCTCCAAGAATTAATGGCAAATAAGCATTTCTTTTCATAATCAGTGCATGTTGAAAAATATTAATGGAAACCTGTTTCCTTTCAGGACCTAAAAAATACATTACTGATTCTGTTAGTTTCTTGGAGAACTGCAATAGTGTTGTATAAAGAATCTTCACGAGGCAACACCATGTACTCCGCTGTGAGATGATTGTGAGTTCTGAGTTACTTCTTCCTGGCCATCTTCCTTGAAGCTAAAAGACTGTAATGTTTTCATACTCAAAGGTCAACCTTTATTAGAAACATAAACTGAAGTAGTTAATATTAAGGCAGAATAGACAAAGTGATGAGGCAGAAGAAGAATAAAATGAGCTTATTAACAATCGTCCCACATATATACTCTGTCCTTGTAAGAGAGAAATCCTCTTTCCTGAAAGTGATTTCAGTGACTTTAAGAATTGCAGAAAACTCTGTATCAGGTCCTTAGGAAGTCTCTCACCTGACTCCAGGTATGATTCCCACTCCTTTTTCTCCCTTAGAAAATGCATGACCTACTACTCCTTGTTCAGAACCTCTTTTTTCCCCTGTTTGTCCACTCATGAATCTGAAACTTTTTTCTTCCAGCTGAGATCTCATGTCTCTGAAGGAAGAAATCTTTTCCTAAGATCAATGGTTATAGCTACTCCTCATACACACTGTACTTTTTAACTGCGTATGAGAATACTTTTGTAAGTTTGCATTTACTTCATACCAGTTTGGATAAGGTAGATCAGCCATGCATTTTCAAGTTGATGGGTTTTGACACTATGTGCAAATACTGTTCCCAATTATATTAGCTACTGGTCATTTGTTGATCTAGTTGCTTGGGGTTTTTTACATTTTTTTTTTTTTATATTTCTTGAATCCAAAATTCATACATTTCACCAAATGCTAAGGAGTTTAAAAGTTACTATTTTTCATTTATAGATCACCATTCTTCAAAAGAATTTGAAGCCATTTATAAATGATGCCAAATTAACTAATCTCATCGCTGTAATTTTCCTCCCTTTGCAGAAGATTAAATTTTGGTATCGATATGTTAAATGATTCACACAGAATAGACCTAGAGTTAATACTAAAATATAGAATACAATTTAAGTAAATAGTTTCAACAAGTTTTATTTATAAAGAATTACTGATAATAAAAGTAGAAAATGACACTGAATATACTACAATTCACAAATGATCTAAGTCTCTAATTTCCCGAATTTTCTCCTGACAGAACATATTTTAGAAAGGGATCAGTAAGAAGATGGAATACTGATTAAATTCATGAATAGTTGAAAATAAAAAAAATTGTAATATTTTGAAAGCATAAGTTAAGTACAGTAAAAATAAACCAGTTTTAGCTTATTGCAACTAGCTTTCATAATAATATACATCATATTGAGACACTGCCTTTCTCCCCTCTTTTTACTTACCTATATCAACTTGTTACACTTGCAATCATATTTTGTTACTGTAACATACTAGCCATGAATTAATTCCTGGAAGCTTCAAAATGTTTACCCAAACAAGCCACAAACAGGGTACATTTACATTAAAGATTCATTAAAATAAATGAATGTGGTTCGTACTGTAGGTTAACAAGAACATTAAGTGCACCTTTTTTTCTACAACTTCAGACAATGACTTTGTGAATCTGTGAATTAAACAACAGCTGCTACACTGGAATGCTTTATCACCAACACAAGACATATGGCCTTCAGGTAGAAAGCTTTGTGTCTTGAACCACAGTGCAAAATAGTGATTTGCATGGGATCACATTTGTGATAATTACCGACTGTAGCTGCAAATAGGAAATGTTATTTTACTGACTGTATACCACATATAATGGAAATGAACTCTTACATGAACGTGTCTTTGAAATGGGAAGTTCTCATTCCACAAATACATAGTTTGGTTGGCAGCTGCACTTTTGGTATTACCAACTTTGTTTCAGTTACAAAAAAAAAAAAAAAAAAGGTAAATTGCTCATCTTTGTATTACAGGGACATTTTATGCAGGGAAGAAAAGAAGTTCTATCTTTTAGCCAGCTTGAATTCGTGACTGGGAGCCATGAACTCTTATGCTGTAGTCTCAGTATTATTCGTATGATATAGAGCAGATAAATGAAATTATATCTATTTTCAGATTTCCAGTTAGAAAAATCAATCAATCTAGGTTGTCTAAATTAAGGACAGTCTTCATTGAGGAATGGATTAGAATGGCATTTAGCATGTCTGGAAAAGACATTTCTGGTATAGCATTTAATAAGAGGTGTTATCTTTGTAATAAAGAGAACTGAATATTTACCATTCATGTAAAAGAATGACCTTAAAAGAGCAATGACTACAAAATAAAATTATTAAAAGTCAGAAAATGACCAAAAAAAGATAGCACTTTTAACTCTGTCCCTTTTCTCATATACATTAGGATACGGTCTCCAGTAATGGAACCATGTGCTGGTTTTCTACTGAATCTTTACTTTCATAAGTGTGTAAATTGGGTAACACAAAACATCTGCCATTCATCATGTGTGGCTCCATAACTAATTTGCTGCTTGCTACCCAAAGACATCCTTAAACAAGAATTTTATTTACTTTCTTGATCATTTTTTTCCTCTTTTTTTTTGTATTGCTAAAAGCAAAAATAAAAAAGATAACCGCATCTTTAACTGCCCTGAGAGAGTTAAAATATATCAGTGTATGGTCATGTTAATTATTCCCATTTTCCTAGCTGAAATATAAGATTGTAGTTGTTTTTAATGTACTCTTAAATGTCATGTGTTTAAATGTTAAAGAAGCAATTCTCTGTAAAGAAGATGGGAAAATGCATTTTTGTAAATCACTTGCAATTTAGTTAGATTAAACTCTCCTTTATTCATGTAGTTAACCACCATTTCAAGTATTTATTCTGGGACAAAGAGATGAATACTGGGGGGGGGGGGGGCAGGGGGGGGGAAAGAAAGGAAAAAAAAAAAGGGAGACAGTACAGGAAAGAAAGGAAACAAGCAACTAGAAAAAAATCTGTCTGATGTATTATGGTCTGTCAGATTCTTCTCCCTGTTTCCTTTCTTAGAGGCAGGCAGCTCTTACAGTTTTAGTTATGCAGCATACTATCTATTGCCTCTAAACAGTATAGATTACATTTAGTTTTATCAGCGCTAGCATGATGTATCTAGCCTTAGAGTAAGCACTGTGAAGATGAATGAGTAATGGGGATACTTTAAACCAAGTAAACATAAGCCTTTCTGCATTCCAAGTCAATGTTTGCTTTGAATTGGCAGTTATTTTCAGTTCCTTCTAAATGTATATATGCCATAGAGAGTCCATCAGAATCAGAATGATTAGGCTTAATGTTGAATCATTTGGTGAAACTCTATTGTATATACATGCACAGTCTACAGAGTAACAAGGAAATTACCTGGATACCTCTAAACTCCAGCAGCAGAGTCAAACTTCACTGTTCTGTTTGTGGTGCTATTTCTTCTAGATGTCATCATTGTTTAAATTAATGTATTGAAATCTCATTCAAATCAACTTGTAGTGCTGTTCCATTTAGAATATCACCACTATTTGAGCAAGGTAATTTAAATCTATTTTGGTATCTTTATACTATGCAGCAGTCAGAAAAGTGACATAGTTTGAGGCCTGTATTATACAGAGGGGAGCAATGAACACTGAAGCACTAGGTCTGGTGATGGAAAAATGGAAGGAGAATCATTATCTTGCCCAACAAAGTTTACTTAGATCATGTAGATTTCAATGCACATGTTTCAAAAATGTTTTCTCTGACATGATATGAAATCTTTCTCTTATTTACAGGTTATTTATTGTCCTTTATACTTTTTTAAATACAATAACCTTTAAAAACCAAAACTATTTAAAATCAGGATATTATTTTGATACAAAATATTGTTTATGTCTCAACTTTTCGAATGTTTCAAATTTTCGTAGTTATTCAATTAATTCATGTTTTTCACAAATAAATGATTGATGGGAATGAAACCCAAAATATAAAAACTGAAACTAAAACTTTTTTTAAAAAAATATGTTAAAATAAAATTAAAAGATTGGTTTAGTTTATTATCATCCTACCTACTGACTTTTAAATAGCTGTACTTATATTTAGAGCTCACTCAAAACAAGAACTTGGCTATTTGGTAATTTCTGTTGCAGAAAAGTAGAATTTTTTCTTTTTTTTTTTTTAAAGTGTGAGGTATGTGAATTAATAGTACATAAGAAAAATCAAACAGATATTTGAACACATAGCCAATATAGAAAATGTGCTATATTAGTTTATTTTAGAATCAGGTTTAGTCAAAGTTTTTAGCACTCTTAAAATGATCTAGTGAATTCAAAAGGATTCATGAGGAGTTTTAATCCTAAGGAACTATGCAGTCTCCAGTGAAAAGGATGTTTTTTGGGGAAATTCCAAACATTCTCAGCTGTTCCTCCATATGTTACAGTAATAATATTTTATTTGTTATTATGCCTGTAATTTCATACCAAGAGTTTCAAAATACCCATTTAAGTAAAGTTTTCAAACATGTGGCTACAAGAGATTGTTCTGTCATTTTTAAGCAGAATAAGCCTGGTTTCTTTTTTCATGGTGAAGTTTAGAACACACAAACTGAAACAGAGAAAAGGTACTGATGTGTCCTCCTTTGTGTTGAAAAGTAATAGTAGCATTATACAAATTGTTTACATGACTTGCAGCAGATTATATTCTTCATTTTCTGCCTTGTTGAACCACCTGTCAAATAAGAATCCATTTAACAGAATGTTCTCTTTCTTCCTTAGCACATATTGAACCTGCAGCCAGGTTGCTCTCATCACAATGCCATTCAGCTAAAAAAGCTGCTTTGAAAATGGTTTCTTCTGCAGTAAGTTCCGCATGTTTAGTGATGCACTAATATAGTGTGAAATACAACTTTTATGATTTTGCTGACATTTTATATACTCTTTATTTCTATGTAAACAAGGGATAAAAGGACAAACTGTGAGACACTTCAAGACATTGCTTCAATTAAAGCAAGCCACTTCCAAAGAAATAAACTGAGGACAAAGGATAAAGCTAAGTGCCGAAGAAGGTGTGCCTCTGCAGAGAGACAAAGCAGGCTTGATGATGCCCAGAATTCTCTCCTCCATCTGTATCATTCTGCACCACTTTTCCTTCCTTCCTTCCCTCCCTTCTCCCATCAGAAAAGGTAGAAAAAAAACCCCTCCTTATTTTTGCCTCCTTCCTTCACTTGGAAGCTGTTTGAAGGAAATGCATAACAATATGAACCTCTTTTGCACATCCAGACTCCAGTATACATAATCCAATGAAGCCATTTTTGAATGGTTTGGGATTTTTTTTTTCTTTACATGACTCTCAGAAGTAAACACATAATTGTCAAGGAAAGGGTTAAAGAAAGGGTAGAAAAAACAAGTGTAAGGAGTATGTAGTGCAGAATCATTTGATTTTACAAGCCAGCCTCTTGACTGGCATATAATTAGGAGTTTGTACATTTCTACTCAGATCAGATGTACAGACTATTTATATTACTTGAATCCAGCCCATCTTTCCTGACTGCTGCAGGGAAGACCTTGACACTTGATGCAAAATGGCAACACAGACCGAATTTAACAACTATTGAAGTTGGTCAATTTTTCTTTTCTTCTTGCTTGTGGTCCTATTTCCAGCCCTACACCTCACAAATGGAACAACACAAAGGATGTTTAGGCACATGTAACCATCCTTTTTAACTTAAAAGTTGCACGTTCCAGTGATTTACATGTGTTGTTCGAGTTACCCATTTCCCGTTGGCATAACATGGTAATGTCTGTAATGAAAAATGCATGTTGTGAAGAATTTTTCAAGAACACAAATGAAAGTAGCAAAGTCTGTCACCAGGAAAGACAACAATATACCTATATTTTCTTCCTAACTTAGCTTTTTCTGTCTGTATCAGCACCGTTTGATTTTATAGCCATTCTGTTATTACCATCACTTTTGAAATGTATTCTGGACTCGTTTGTGTCATACAGATCTAAATTTAGTGAGTGGAGTTCTCTATAAACAAGGCCATTACTTTGGCTAGTGGTGCTTAGTGTTGAAAAGTAACCCTTATTAGAATGTTGGGGGTTTTATTCCTAATGCAGCTAGCAGAGTTGATCTGTCTGGTACAAAACCAAATACTGTAAGGAATAGGAAACTGCACAAATTTAACTATGAAGAGACAGCCTTAGGCAGATATTATAGAAAACACTTCTTGCCTGCCCCACCAAAGAAATCTATTATAAATAGGGTGTGATTTTTCACAAATTTTTTGAAGCAGACATCTTACTCCATGTCAACTAAAACCACCAGAAACCCCTTATCCACTCGCTATTTTCAATTTGCTTCAGCCACACAGAAACCCTCAACTACTTGCCCAAAGCCAGTTTTGAAAATCAAGGTTTCACCTTTTTTAAAATAAGAGAAACTTTTTTTCCTAAGGCTAGCTCCCTTGGCCCTTTTTTTTCAGAGAATACTTCAAGCTAGCCTCTTAGGTCAACTTGCCAGAAAGTGAGAGTGCAACGTGAAGAAACAGTCTTCACAATTGGTCAGGGAAATACAGTACAGCTAGGGTTTTAAGCAAGCCAAAAGTCCTGCATATACAGGGTCTAATCCCGGTCTCCTCAGATGACTCCAAATATTTCTTTGGCTTCATGAGACTGCACAGTACAAACTCAGCTTTATAAAGAATTTGGAGACAGCCCAAACACTTTTTTTAAACCAAAGGATTTCATAGACAGAACTTTTATCCCAGGCTGGCTATTTCAATAGGACTTACGTGTATAAAGACTTTCTGTGCTGAAGATAGTCCCTAAATGTATAATCCCTGCTGAGCAAGCTAGTTAGGGGAAGCTGCCACCCTGTCTGTAGTTCTCAGCAGGCAATTTAAACACTGGGGAGTTTAGGTACTCTTTGCAACACTGAGCATTCTGCTCCAAAGAGCTTAGAAGTGCAAAGCCAGTGAATGTAACCTATCTTCTGTTAATACTACACTTTGGTGTGCTTGAATTGCATTTTACTTTTCCCTCTCTTGTTTTCTCTTCAAAAAAATGGAGAAGTAAATCCCTGTGAATATAAGAAAGCCTATTTTTCATAGACAAATAGACCCATGAATAATATATGGTTCAAAGTAAATATCTAAAAATGTACCCTGCCTGAATTTAGTGGAATGCTTCAAAGTGAGGCAAAATTACATGCCATTCAGAGCCATCTGCTGAAAAATAAGATCTCTCATTCTCAAAAATCCTGTGTCTGTTAATTGCAAATTATTAAATTGTGTTACCTAATGAAGAAGAAATTAACAAGAATTGTCATGGGGTATTACCATGTTACCATTAGATAACACAGTAGCGTTGCTGCTACTACATGTGTTATTCCTACTGTTTTCAGTAAACATGTAGTCATTACATGGGTGTTATAAAATCCCATGTGTTACTTCTTTGGCTGGAAATCACTCTTATAACAAGGTTTTTGGTATTTGTTTCCTCTTTTATTAGGAGGGGAAGTACCCTGAAATGTGGGAATCTAAAGTGAAATTGCACTCATTCAGAATTATCTCTTTAATTTGTAAGAAAAATATAATCACCTTTTCAATGGCTAAATATAGCTCTTGTCCCACTACAGTTTCCTAGCCAGAATTTAATTATAACTACTATATTTCATTTTTTCACATTGTGCATTCAGAGTGTCCATTGATTTCAGACTGAGCCAGGGTGCCTGGACAATTTGAAGAGTAAAAATCTATATGGTTAGTAAATAATAGCTTTAGGTTTTCTTGGGTTAGATCAGCAGCAAAGGAATCAGTGAGAGCTGCTTGAGGCTGGAGTTTGCAAGTGACATCTACCATTATCTCTTATTGCCTATTACTAAAATATTTGTATATCTTGTGTATTAAATGAACAGCATGGACAAGATACAAGGATTCAGAGTTAAATTCCAGGATGCACAGACTTCTATCATAGGTGTATTGATACTCTGTGCAGCCAATGAGGAGTGCTTGCTGCCAAGGAATAGGCAGGCATATTGGTCATAAGATCATAGAATATCCTGAGTTGGAAGGGACTCATAAGGATCATCGAGTCCAACTTCTGGCTCCACACAGGACCAGCTGAATCAGAGCATTGTCCAGATGCTTCTTGAACTCAGTCAAGCTCGGTGCTGTGACCACTTCCCTGGGGAGCCTGTTCCAGTGCCCGACCACCCTCTCGGTGAAGAACCTTTTCCTAATATCCAACCTAAACCTCCCTTGTCACAGCTTCATCCTGTTCCCTCAGGTTCTATCGCTGGTCACCAGTGGGAGGAGATCAGCGCCTGCCCCCTCGTGAGGAAGTTGTAGGCCGCGATGAGGTCACCCCTCAGTCTCCTCTTCTCTAGGCTGAACAGACTTCAGCCTCTCTTCATACATCTTCCCCTCTAGACCTTTCCCCATCTTTGTTGCCCTCCTTTGGACACTCTCCAATAGTTTTATGTCCTTATGGTCAAGGAGATGCAAGATAAATATGCTGTTGACCTTGAACTAATGAATGCTGTATGTCTTAATTCCTTATCCCTTTTCAGGAATTTTCCATGTCAAAACAGGATTAACTTCTGCTCAATTTCCCAGGCTTCCCCCTTTGAGATAGATATTAATATTCTTTCCTTCAAAAAACTTGGAAAGTGGACCTGCTTCTCCCCACCCCCTCTCCTAACTATGAGAAGAATGAGAAGAGGGAAAGGGTATTTTCTCTTTTATGCATTAAGACAGAACATTAACCAGGGAAATAGGCAACTGGGCTTCTGCTTCGAAATGTCAAAACACAATATACTACATTTGGTGACAGAAATCTGTAAGGAGCAAACACCTAATAGGCTATGCTGTTGTGTATCAAGAAGTTTCTGATCATTCTTTTGGGACCCTGTTTTTCTCCATTTTTTACTGTAAAGAGAGACTATAAAAGCAAGTATACTTTTGCAGCCTATCTGAAATAGAAGAGGTGAGTGTTTAGCTAACATCACAGTTCACAGCTGAGAAGCTTCAAAGGACGAACATGAATGTAGATTATGGCTAAACTGATGGGCAATAAATTTCTTAAGCTACATTAATAGATCAATCTTGATCACCTGGCAAAACTCATAACATCAGAAAAATTAAGATTCAACTTTTCTTTAGAAACTTGAGTCAGTTTAGGTTTGTGGTTTACTTATTACCAACACTTCCAAACTTGAGCTCAGGTTTTCAGCAGTCCATTAGTTGCTACTCTAAGAGTTGTTATTTACTGTGACGCTAGCAACTATTATTTTCATTTCTTTTTGGAAGTAGATATATTTGTGTTTGCCTCCTCAGGTGGACAGGGAAAAAAAAATATAACAAGAAGCTCATGGGTCAAGATAATGACATGGAGAGATCACTTACCAATTACTGTCATGGGCAAAACAGACTTAACTTGGGGAAATTAATTTAATTTATTACCAATCAAATCAGAGTAGAGTAATGAGAAATAAAACCAAATCTTAAAAACCACTTCCCTCCACCCCCCTCTTCTTCCTGGGTTCAACTTTACTCCTGAATTCTCTACTTACTACCCCAGTGACACAGGGGGATGATGAATGTGAGTTGCAGTCAGTTCATCACACGTTGTCGCTACTGCTCCTTCATCCTCAGGGAGAGGACTCCTCACACTCTTCCCCTGCTCCAGCATAGGGTCCCTCTCACAGGAGACAGTCCTCCACCAACTTCTCCAACGTGAGTCCTTCCCACAGGCTGCAGTTCTTCATGAACTGCTCCAGCATGGGTCCCTTCCACAGGGTGCAGGCCTTCAGGACCAGACTACTCCAGCGTGGGTCCCTCACAGGGTCACAAGTCCTGCCAGCAAACCTGCTCTGGCATGGGCTCCTCTCTCCACAAGTCCTGCCAGGAGCTTGCTCCAGTGTGGGCTTCCACAGGGTCACAGCCTTCTTTGGATGCATCCACCTGCTCCAGCATGGGGTACTCTATGGGCTGCAGGTGGAATCTCTTATCCCCATCATCCTCCATGGGCTGGAGGGGGACAGCCTGCTTCATTATGGTCTTCACCAGAGGCTGTAGGGGAATCTCTGCTCTGGCACCTGGAGTACCTGCTCCCTCTTCACTGACCCTGGTGGGGTCAGTGTTGTTTCTTTCACATCTTCTCACTCCTCCCTCTGGCTGCAAATGCTCCCAATGTTTTTGTTTTGTTTTGTTTTGTTTTTTTCCCCTTCTTAACTCTGTTATCCCAGAGGTGCTACCACTGCCACTGATTGGCTTGGCACTGGCCAGTGACTGGTCCGTCTTGGAGCCAGCTGGCATTGGCTCTATGGGACTTGGGGGAAGCTTGCAGCAGCTTCCCACAGAAGCCACCCCTGTAGCCTCCCTTGCTACTAAAACCTTGCCACGCAAACCAAAGACGGTGTTGTTTGCCACTGTGCTAAATTTCAGAGCAGCCATGTTCAAAACATAACATGTTGATAGTTATGTTAGCGGCACGATTTACCATGATGTAGAAAGGAGGGAAATTGCTAACCGAGCAGAAGTCTAACAAAGACTACCATAAAACAAATCAGTAATGTTTTTTCACAACTAAAGAGAAGTAAACTAAAATCAGTTCTTGCATATTCCAGATCCCAATATTAGAGGAATACCAACTGAAGGCCTGCTTGGTTTAAATAACTGAAGACAATTAACAATGTTGCTAAACAGTACAAGATACTGTAATCTTACTTGCACTTTTCGGTGCTTTTTAACTAAGAAAGAATAAAATTACAATTTGATTTCACAAGAAATAGTCAAGAAAGTATGAATAGCTATCCAGTACAGATTTCGAAGAGCAGCAACTGCAGAGAAAGTGGTCTGATGAGAACTCCTGATTTACTGGAATCTTTGGAAGGTGCTGAGGTAGGGATATTGTCAATGACTAACTGAGGACTTCTGTTTTCTTCTAAAATTGATGAAATATACAGTTTTTTAAATATCTTTTATCCCAGGATTTTCAAATGCTATTTTGGAAGTGAGAAATACTTTCATTTTCCTCCCAAAATGTAAAGATTAAGTCAGGTTATTAGATATCAGTGGTGGTGACGTGTCATGAAATGATGAATAAAGAAATTAACATAAGAAACCACAAAATGTTATTAGGTGCATTCTATTTACAGGAGTTAGACAAATCAGATGCCATTTTCTTCAGCAATATTAATAGCAATGTATGAGAAGTAATTGATGGCAGTCATATAAAGAAAAAGATTAGGAGACAAATTTATGAAGACTGATGGCAAAATTGGTATGTAATTGGATGAATTTCACTTGGGTTTCAAGAAAGAAAATAAGTGGGTCCATGGTAAACTTTGAAATCAAAGACAACATCAGTAATTGACTAGAGCAGGATGCATTCAAGCTACTGCTAAGTGTGTTAAATCCAGTGAAATGAAGTGGGATTGCTTGGAAGTTGATAGGGTAAACAAATAAAATATGATGTAGTTATTCCTGTAGAATGACAAGAGATAAATATTTGCATAGGAAGAAGAGTGCTGAGATGCTGTCATGGGGTACTAACGTGCCTTTTCAGTGGAAATAATGTTTGGGATTTCAATGTAGGTAAAAGGTGATACAGTTTGACCCAAACAGACTCTCTTCAGGATAGTTAAACATTTATATACCACCATATTCTAAATAATTTCAGAGGAAAAGAAGTCATTTGTTGTTTAGTTAAACCAAATGCAGTAGTAAGTAAAATAAGTCTAATTTTTTTTTAGCTTCATTTCCTCCCCCTCTTCTATTTGAACACCCTCAAAACATTCACTTTCATTTTTATGAATATTTGCATGCTGCACTAAAGCATATACAATACTTGTTTTATGTGCAATTTAGAATACTTTCTAACGACAAAAAATTATAACTGTGGAATTTATACTTCTCCAATTTCTCTTACAAAATCCTGTAATGAGTGGGAAATTGAAGTTATAAGCATAGACAGAGAGCACTGGAATTAACGGAGAACCTCAATTAGTTTGTGGTAGGGTATTTTTATCCTTTAAATTAGCCACTAAAGAACCATTTGACCACACATACATCTAGCAAATATATAGGGCCAAGCAGGAGAAAAATCAACTATGCAGAATGGGAACAATCAACTTTGTAAGCCATTTTCAGTACTACAATCTGAAGTTTTCCTAATAATGTCAATAAAAAGCAATCCAGAATTTAAAAGAAACCTTTAATAACTATCACATTGCTACCAAAACCATAGCATTTATTAACACAGCATGGGATTTCATGGAGACAAATGCAAATATGCTCAGATATTCTTCACCATTTTTTCCTATTTTATTTTTTAAATAAAGAGTTAGTATTAACAACAAATAAAAACTTAAGTTTTAAATTGCAACCTGAATCTCAGGCCTGGACATACTGCTTAGACTGGGAAAATGTCTTCTTTCATTACACTCTTTCCCCCACACACATGGTGTACAAAGACTGTGCTATACGCCTTGTAAGGGTTTGGAAGACTGACTAGTTCTTGGTTTTGGAACCAAGTGACATATCAGAGGAATCTTAGCATATTTTGAAAAAGGCTACAAGCACAAGAGGAAGTGGCAGTCAGGGAAAGAGATTTTTTACAGCAGAGTTTCCATCATACTGCCACAGAGGGATATCATTGTGGTTTAACCCAAGCTGGCAACTAAGCCCCACACCGCTGCTCACACACTCCCCCTCTGGTGGGATGGGGGAAGCAATCGGAAGAGTGAAAGTGAGAAAACTCATGGGTTAAAATAAAGACAATTTAATAGGTAAAGCAAAAGCCTCACAAGCAAAGCAAACAAGGAATTCATTCACCACTTCCCATGGGCAGGCAGGTGTTCAGCCACCTCCAGGAAAGCAGGGCTCCATCACACGTAACGGTTACTTGGGAAGACAAATGCCATCACTCCAAACATCCTGTCCCCCTTCCTTCTTCTTCCCCCTATCTTTATATATTGAGCATAACGTCATATGGCACGGAATATCCCTTTGGTCAGCTGGGGTCAGCTGTCCCAGCTGTGTCCCGTCCCAGCTTCTTGTGCACCCCCAGCCTACTCACTGGTGGGGTGGTATGAGAAGCAGAAAAGGCCTTGGCTCTGTGTGAGCACTGCTCAGCAGTAACTAAAACATCCCTGTGTTATCAATGCTGTTTTCAGCACAAATCCAAAACATAGCCTCATACTAGCTACTATGAAGAAAATTAACTCTCTCCAAGCCAAAACCAGCACAGATATTGACTTATATACAAAAGTATGATGATAATACCATAATAGCCTTTGCCAAATAAAGACAACACCAATTTGGAAAAAAAAAAAATATATATATAATGAGGTCATACTTACAGCATTGAGTCGTAGAAGCTGGTTACCAAACTCAGATACTATCAGAATTCCAGCAGAAACTTGATGTACTAAAAGCAGGCATTGGAAATAACAATGGGATAAATCCTATTTTCTTTTCTTTTCCCTTAAAACACCCTGAAAAAGAAGGTGAAATTAAAGTAATTCATAAACCAAAAATTGCTTTTGGTTTTCTGTCCCTTTCTAAAGAGACTTAAGGAAGTTTCAGAGATCCTAATTGACAGAATCACTTTAATTTGATTAAAACTTTTTTTTTTTTTGTATGAATTGAAAAGTGTAAGAAATATTTAGAAAATTATATCAAATGTTCTCTCTTTGGAGGCTCAGAAAATATTGTTGCATAAACATTACTTTTTCCCCCCATATTCTATTAGGATGTTGTGACATATCAGTAATGCATAAAATAGCCTACCGAAATCTCATAATATAAACACAGCATGAGTAAATACTTAATCAAATCCAAACACATGAGTAATGGAGTCTTGATACTTATCACTAGTCATGGGAGACCTCAGAACTCATGGAAGCAACCCTTACAAGACAGACAGCTGTGCAGATAGCTATCCAAATTGGCTTCGAATAAAAGCAAAAAAGAGGATAGATGGAAGAATAAAAGACTGAAAAATTCCAGGATGGAATTTAAGCATCTAATCTGATCCACAAAGGAGTTTAAGCTATCCAGAAACATACTTAGGTAGGCGTCTTTGGGGAAATAAATATCATTAATATGACCTGGTATTAATAGATTTTACACAGAATGTGGAAAACAGCCTTGAAGTGAAACTTGAGGAAATGTTACTGGAATACTGGCTTAGGTGTGCTGTGCAAGTCCTCTGTCAATTTTGCTTTCTGGAGCTCTCACAGTTTTTAAATAGCTACACCAATGAGATCACTGGGAGAGATGAAGCATCTATTTGGCTGTCTGGCACACTTTAGCATTTTCAGTTTAGATTAGGAGGGTACTTTTGAAGGAAATCTCTATCATTCATACTTAGTCCACTTTGGTTCCTGTCACAGAGCAGCCCTGAAACATGAAAACAAGATTCCATTTTTTAAAAAAATAACATAGGATAGTACTTAATCTAATGCACTGCAACTACTAATGGTCATTGAGTCTGCAGGACCAGGCTAGAACTACTTTAAGCCAAAAAATGCTGAAATGAGAATATTGTAAAGTTTCTAGCACAATTTTTTTCTGCCTGCAAATGTACTCATTTTGAGCTATAGACCTTGCTAATGAAGACAAAGCCTAGCTTTGTTATGATTCAGAAGATAGGAGCTTATATTTTTTACCTAGCTAAGGAGGTAGGTGGTACAAGTGGTTGGTTCAAAACACTTTTATAAAATAAGGCTGAAAAGAACAAAGTCAAATAGTACAACTACTTCTAAATTGCCAGGTTTGTTGCAATATGAATGAAAAACATTTTGATGCTACTGTTGTCTGAAAGTTCTAGACCATAGTAATAGCTTCCTTTAACAGTATTAAAACCAATTCAAAAATTGGATAATATATTTTTTCCATGTCCAAATGTAAAAAAATGAGCATTCTGTAATTTTAAATCTTTGCAGCTATGAAGAAGTGTACCATTAACTGGCATTTTATATTTCGCTTTTTGTGCTTTTAATAGTTACTAGTTACAAAGATTTAGTTCTGCAGTAATCGCTACATCCCTTGGCTTATGCGTCAAAAATATACATTAGAGTGCAATAAAAACATCACTTTAAAGTGTTCACTCACATATTGCTTCAAATTTGAGGTTCAAGCAAGATTCTGCAAAAGAGGCATTTCTCATCTAAATTGTTGTGAAATTGACAACATATAAATAAGCCAAGAAAATCCTTCTCAAAACATTTAATTAAAACAAATGTCCAAGCTGTGAACCATTTTCTTGTGTCTGACTTTTCCAACTTATTTTACAGTGTAAAAACCAGGTCTCTGATACAAAATCCCCTTCTATTTTCTTAAAAAAAAAAAAAAAAAAAATTGATTTTGGCATCTTTCAGGTTACAGTGCGAACTTCCTGAATTTATCATCTGTAACTAAAGTAAATAATTTACTAAGATTTTAGTCTAGCCTTGACTTCACAAAAACACAGGAAGGTAAAATTCAGATTTTTGTGCTTCACTTTCTTTCTCCCATTGATCTGTTTGGGGAAAATGGTAGTTGAATAGCTTAATTGGCCGTCATCTGAAAGCATACCCATTTTTCTTGAAGTCATCGGCCAAATAGGGGAGGACAGACAATAAGTGTCTTATTGTAATACTTTTGTTGTGTTTGTTCATATTTCTGTGCACATCATTCCATGTTACAAAACACACTCTCAAACCTTATACTACAAAATTTCCCCTTATATCTCTCATTACTCTGATGTGGTGATGATCTTATTGGGTCTTAACTGATTAAGGATGTCCAGCCTCATTCTACTTAGCCTGACTACCTTTCACATAAAGATGTCACATGTAAAGTTCAGGTGCTACAGTATCACTTAGTTATTTAACTACAGATCCTGCATTTGAATTTTATCTCTTAAATCTGGGACTTCAGAGTATCATTTCAACCAGAACATTTACCCAGCTAATTTCCATGTCGTTTCCTAAATAATGTCTTGTGTATAAAATTTGTCTTTTCATTTGCAAGCAGGATTCTCTGACCTCTTCTGACTATTTATATAGTGAGCCATGATGAGAAGGGGTGGCCGTTTTCTAAAGGGGGACTTACCTGAATTGAGCAATTTCAACTCCTGATCACAAGGTGGTAGCACTCCTACTTCTTCTGCACTAGCACTCATTGCAGTCAATAGGCAAGGGTGGAAAATAACAGCTTGAAGTTTCCAGATTCTGCTCTCACTGACTTGAATATGCCTTAAAGTCATGAGTAGAAAAGCAACTTTAATATATGATGCTCACATAATGTCTCTAACATATGCTGTGCCAACAGCAAATTGATTGTAGAGCAGCCTCTTCCATTTTTCTTTCATCCTGACATTACAGCTGACAATTTTTAAATGTTTAACACTGGGGCAGTTCTAGATAAATCATACACACAGTCACAGAAAGCAACTATGACACATCAAACTCATCATATCTGCTATCGTGAGCCATTCTATTCATGTACGGATTAACTTCTGAGGAACAGTGTTGGCTCTACTTCACATATGCAATTTATCTGCATACACAGTAAAAGTTTTGCTGCAGGCCAGCAATCTGGGTTGCCAAACACTGGAAAAAGCAAACTGTTCTTATAGAAACACATGAGAAGCTTCATCCTGTTTTATACAGGATCTTGGGAACTGCATTCAATATATAACAATGAGCATCTGCATGATGACTATAAGTTTTACTTGAATGTAAGAGATTCTCAATGGGATTTCTCTCAGAAGTTGTCTGTATTCAGATATATCAATGGACTAAAGATGTAGTGTTGTACTTCAGTTGCCGTGTTCATATCTAAATGGAGAGAATAGTAGGTTGACCTGACTGTAACTGAATATTGTTTGTAAAGCATCAATCTTTTCTTGCAGAAATATGCAAAACAAATGTTTATCTGTTAAAAACATGAGACAAAAAACCAAACCAAACCAAACCAAAAACATCAGAATGCTGCAGTATCTTTCCAGGTTCTGGATTTCACCAGCATTTCTGCTATGCCTTCTGCACACCACCAGAGCTTGAAACTTGTGATCAGTTATTGGTTTGTGGTTTTCCACTCCAAAAATTACAATCTTTTAATTATTATTACTTTCATTCAGGCCGTTTGGCTTCTCTGCTGCCAACCTTGCTTGAGCTGGGACCCAGAGCATAGCATCTGGGGGTTGCTATGTCCAGCGTGGGGGTAACAGAACACAGAGAATCCTGAGAAATGCAAGGAGAGGAGGGAAATTAATACAGGTCCCTACTCTGGAAATAAATAAACAAATCCAATGGCAGACTAAGTTGACAAGCTGCACCACCACCATTCCCAGGGGAGCACTTGCAGCCCATTCCTCACACTCCTCCCAACAACATGGAGGTTTTTACATTAGCCTGGCAAACATATCTCCCCTTTCTAGCCAGTTGGCAGCCTGTTTTATCTCTGTAACACGTTTGAGATGGAGTTATTCCATCTTTCAAGGGCCACCACGTCCAGCTTTCTTAATAGTGAAACAGATGTCTGAGACGTAGAAGCGTGAGGGTGTTAAACGGTTTGTTGCTTTGAGGCAGTCTGATCTATGTGCCTGGCTCAGCCTCTTCCTATGGCTGAAAGCAGTGAGAAGACCATGGCTGGACTTTCTGGTTGTAGCTTTGAAATAAATCTCTCTCTCCCCCCCCCCCCCCGCCAAAACCCATTTATTATCTTTGTGTTTTATTGAAACTGTTGTCCAAACTCCAGAAATTCTTGACAGCCATCAATCTATGTGCCTAATTGCTTTGATTTCCTCCCTAATGCTGTCTTACTATAACTATAGTCTTTTGATATTAAATTTTGCAATTACTTCTCTTTCTTCTCATGGCAATAATAAATATTGGTCACGTATTCTGAATATGATTATAATTGACTATTTCCAAATGATGCAGCTCCACCTGTTTTACTGAAGTGTGAAACAAAAGATATTTTCCTACAGCTAATGCAACCCTTCAGGCCAAAGATTTTCTCTCATACATACCAGCAAAATCTCATTAACGACTAAAGCTAGAGCTGCGACATCTTCAAATTCCCTTTTTCTCTCCATCAACGGTGTTTTAGTGACTTTTATTTTTCAAGAAAGCTTCCCACATGACGTCTAGGAAAATAAGGGATTAGTCAACATCTGAAAATTCAGCCTGTTGAACTATATTTTTGTTGAAGGCTAATATATTGAGCACAATTCATTCACTTGGAGAAGAAAATAAACTATGTAGACTCTCTATAAGCAAACAATTAGAACTAACACTGAAAACCTCCTCAAAACAAACACAAAACCTCCTTCCCCAACTTTTTTTTTGTCCCCACCCAAAACACCATGCAAATAAAATTGTGTTGAAAAAAGAAGGCTCAAGAAGAGAATCTCAGTCATTACATTTTTAGGAAACAAAATAAAGGCTACTTAGGAAATCATAACACTTCTTATCTCCAGTTAATAAGAAATAACTGCAGGTTCTTGAGTCTGCTCTGTGTCTGGGAGGTAGAATAAGTAAATGACCTGGAGATAACAACAGAGTCAGAAGGCAATTTGGCCCCCACCATGTTTCACTTATGGAAGATGCTTGTTGGAGAAATGCCAAATAATGCCAAGTAATCTCTGAATCTAATAAAAAGCTATGCCATCACAGGGAAACCTTCACTGGGAAATTCACTTGCATACTGCTACAAAAGAAATGCTGTACACAAACACTAGCACAAAGAGCAGATTTTCTTCCTTTTTTTTTTTTTTTAGAGTAAGTTCTTCAATGCTATAAAAATGTAAACATTCAAAAAGTCAAATTTTAAGCCAGCCTTTCATTTGATGATTTGTATTACAGTGGTTTAATCATTATCTTTATAATTTACACAGTCTTAACAGTTCCTTGCATCATGGTTTCATCAAAAAGGGAAAATTTAGATGATAAGACTACTCATATAATCATATTTGGCCTCAAATCTTGAAAATATGATTCACAGTCATAGAATTCCAGAGATTGATTTAAGCAAGTTACTTTGTGAATGAAATAGTGCTTATTCATACTCCCCAGACAGGCAGAAAACTTCTGGTGTCTGGGACAGCCACAGTCAACTTCCTTTATCCTCCATGAGAAATATGTTATGGAATGACCTCTTACAACTTTTCATGGCATTTGATTACTAGAATGAGCAGAAATAAAAGTTCAAGAAGACCACTTTTCCGTTCTTTCTCCTTCCTAACATCCTCGCTTCACACCCACAAAGATCTGACTAATTATTCATGGCATAAGAGGTTGATTTTAATGTGTGTAATACTATATTCTCATTAATAAAAATATCTACTTTCAGGCATTTAGCTATAACTAAAATTTTACCAGGAGAAATCAAATACAGTAGTAAAAAGAACTGTCCAGCAAATTAATTTTACAAATATTTTGTTGGGTGTTTCAAAGGGACATTTTTATTAATGAGAATATTACAGTACTTCAAGCACTAAATACAAACACGTTCACTTACAGCTGTTAAAAAAACCAGCTACAGTTATGAACATACAGAAGCAGTCACTATTTCTTCATCATTCATTTTGATGGGCTGCTTTGGGGTTCTTTTCATCTCCAAAAGTGTTCTAGTGATGATATTTACAAATATCTATAAAGCAAAAAAGCAGCTTTTGAATGCGGCTTTAGTTCTCAAAGTTATTATATAAATGTTTCTCTGAAACGGTCTGCTATGTGATCCCTCCAAACTTCTGAGTTTCTACTCTGAGTTGTTTCATTGTGTGTATCTACACAAATCCTTTTATAAAGAGGAAAAAAAATATTAGTTATGGTTACAAGAAATTAGCTAATATTAGGGGACTGCATGGAAATCATTTCTAAAAGGAAGAGACAAGTGTATCAGTAGAGTCAGGAAAGAGTTTGCCTGTTACCATTTTTGAATTCTGCTTCTAAGTTGGATCATCTTCCCCACTTCTACTAGCAGGACAGTAAATCAGAAAATGCAGTGGTGGGAACTGAAGAGTTGTTAGGTTCTAGTTTAATCTTTTGATACTCTGAATATGCTTGTATATTAGCATTCATTTCATATGAGCTCCCCCCGCCCCCCCTCCCCCCCCCCCTTTTATGTATATATTTAACTCTGAATTTCTTGAATTTACAACTGTTAGCCTGGAGAGAACTGCAAGATCTTTACACATTTCAAGGTTACTGAAACTGTATGCTCCGTTCGTCATAATATATCCACTTTCCCCTATGCTTCCCCTGAAAGCCTGCTTCAGAGTTTGTGTAAAATATGCATTTGCCTGGGAACACGAATGTAACTCATCTGTATTGCTTGGTAGTTCCACTTCCAGTCACATTTTTAAAACAAACCAGAAATCTGTCACTGCATTTCACAGGGAGTCAAAAGAATTTGTGCATATGAGGCTTGCTCTAAAACTACTAACTCCAGACATTGACTGTTCTTGTTCCTCATTAGCTTAGGTGCACATTAGTTGCTGAGCTGCTCCTGCACGTGAAAATTCGTACATCTGTGTATTTACAGAAATTCAGAGTTTTGATTAGCTGGTGGCTAAGCTTAGTGATCACACTATGGATCCAGAGTTTTCATTTCATTCAGTCCTTCAAATCTTTGATTTGAAACTTTGAAATCCCTTTTGATAGGGACACAAACATGAAATTTGGCAGGTAGTTCCTCTTAGTCACAATTTGAAAATATACGGGATAACTAGCACTCTCTCAAATTGCATCCCATGTATTAAAATTCTCTCCAAGATCAGCAGATCTAATTAATTTGGGTAAAACTAACTCAAATCCAGAAAGCATAACAGCAGCATCAGATCAGGGAATCTGAGTTTGAGTTATTTTTCAGTTCTCTTTTTATTTTAAGACTGAGGATAATAGCTTTGTTTTACCCCTCGTGTGCAATAAAGCATTTTAACACTGCTCTTGAACAGGTCTCAATTATAGAAAAGTTGCAGTATGAAGGCATCAGGAGCTCTTGTGAGAAAATAACTGCTTAACAGTATTTACAATGATGAGTCATGGGGCAGAAAGATCATTTTCATGTTTTTTTGCATAGCCTTGAGGACATCACAATTACTTAGAGAACAATAACATTACCCCGGGCTCTTCTGGAAAGCCTGGTGATACCATAATGGACAGCAGTAGACAAATAGTAACAAATAAGCAAACAAAAAGCTCTGTGATGCAGTCTCTGTTAAAAAGATAAAAGGAAGGGGTGGAAAGGACAAGGCATAAGAGGGATTGTCACTGGTTTTTACCAAATGAAAAGCATATGATTTTCTTCTGAATCCATTCAGGGGAAATAAAGCACTAAGTAAACAAGAAAAGTAAATTCAACTTGGCAATGCTCAGCATAAGACTTGCCTATAAACTCTGCCCTAGATATTGTTCTTCCTGGACTTTGGGAAAACTGGGACCTTTATTTTATGAATAATAACAGATTAAGAAAAACATATATTTTTTTCTACGCATTTTGCTTTCTTGAACTGTGCAGGAGAGTGTACTGATATCCAGACAGAAATCTGAAAGGTTAGGCATTATCATATTACACTCATTAGACAGTACATGTTTTACTTGTTGGCATGTTGTGAAGCAACAAAAGAAATTATACATTATGGATTTGAATAATGGTATCTCTGAAATAGTACAAGGCTAACTGAGAAGGCAAGATGCATCAGTGTCACTGATTCAATTTTCGGTTTACTTTATTCAGTACACCTTTCCTCTGGAATATTAAATGCATCAAGTATTTTGTCTAATTCAGCCCTTGGAGTCCTCTTATGCCAATAATAAGCTGGAAATGTATTACAAGAGTTAACTCAGTTCCCATCTCACCTATCTTCCCCATTGCTTGAGCATTTTTTTTACACGCCACCCACCTGAGCTTGATTGACTCTTGAGTTTCTGACATGTTACATAGATAGCATGAGTGATTTAATAGAATAACCTGAAAATGAAAGCTTGAAGAGAGAGCTTTGGTGGTCCAGCTATTAGCTGAGGACAGGATTTATTCAAGTTGTCTCTCCTATATATATATTAATTGTTTGAGTTGCAATCTGGAACTCCTGCTATGGGAAAATACCATGAGCAGTCCCTAGAACACAGGATCTTAAACTACGTTTTAGAAAAACTTCTGAGAACTGCAGCAGTGTCATACAGCTCCTCACTGTCCCAGAGCACTGAGGTCAGCTGCAGCAGAGCCCTGCAGGGGCAGGAGGCCAGGGCCCGACCGCACTGCTCGGGGAGGCCGAGTGGCACAGGGCCTTGACACTCACCGCTCGTAAGGCTTCAGCTTTTGGGTTTTGGGAGCCCTTGGAAGTGTGCCTTATATTACAGCCATATCATATACGGTTTTGGAGTTCATACAACAACTGTCACCTTCACAGTAGGATTCAGTATCTGTTTATCAGCTGTGCAAGGCTAGTTCCCATCCCAATCTAATTGTTGTAGATAAGTTGCTCATTAATGCTGAAAATAAGACTCTCTGTATGAATGTGTGTTCTGTGTTATCTTTAGCCTGATTGACTTGAAGGTAAGAATTTCCTTCTGAATTACTAAATATTAGCTAAACTGTCTTATCTTCTCTTTTTTTTTTTTTTAAATATTTTTGATGGACAAACATTTTTGATCTGTTGAATCACATGCTAGAATGAGTTGATAGTTTTATCATGTTTTACCAAACTCTTAAATCACAATTCTTAGTTTTAGTCTCTCTATTATTATTTTAGTATTTCAGAACAACTCATAGTATAGCATTTCTGAAATTTCACATCTCTTTCTCAGTGTTAGGTAATTTTTCTTTTGTTTTCAGCTTGTGACTGTGGAAAGTACAAAACAAGTTGCATTTGGGTCTTCTTGACTGCTGCTTTTGAGTTTGTTTTTGAAAACTAGAGGTTTGTTGGGGGGATGTTTGTTTGGGGCTTTGGGGGGTTTTGGGGGGGTTGTTTGGGGTTTTTTTTCTTTAACTGGAAGATGCTAAACAACTTTATTGCTGTTCCATGCTGTGTTTTGTTTGTTAATGTGTTGACGATGGGGAGCTTCTGCATGACTCTCCCCTGTGAGTCCTTATTCACATAAATGGCATTCCTTGTCAGTAAATCAAAATAATCTCTAATTTTGGGGGGCTGTCTTTTAATCTGCTGCCAACTAAATGCACAAGGTTTCATCAGTTCTACTGTATTTTCCATATCCAGCACAAAGTTTTTGTCAGCTGACATTTGACATCCATGGTTTGCTTGCGCAGATCAAGCTTCCTAGCTGTCCTTGTACAGACTTTCTATACGGTTGAGTTTTCCTTTATTCTGTTCAGATGTCCTAGAAATTCAGAGGGTTTCTAATACCACAGCCTAACTTGAAGATATAATCCCAGGCTTTACTTTTATGATAAAGGAACATGAATCAGAATCTGCTTTTTTTTTCAGAGAATAAAAGACGACATTTATCCTGAATATACTTAATGGCAACTTTGAGCCATGCAAAGCTAAACATAAAATTATTTTTTACTTACATTAAAAAAAAAAAAAATCTGATTTCCTGGCTCTAATGAAGTTGGTGGGAATTTTGCCACAACTTCAGTAGGGCTAGAATTTAATTTTTAACGATAGATGTCAGTGTTTTAACCTTCAGTCTTCTCTATTCTACCTTCTGTGTTTAGCACGTCCCATTTTCAAAATGCTTCAAAGTCCCACAAAAGCCTTGTCAAAAAATACAGACACATTAGAAAATCTCAAGTTACAAGTCACAATGTCAATAACATGTCTGCAAAACTCAGTTTCTGTACTGAATCTGTTTGCTCAAACTTTAATCTGCTTCAAACTTGACTCTTTATATTAACACTATTACCCTTTTATACATAGCTGTTTTCATTTGGCAACATAAATAGCAATCCTCTGTTCTTTCAGCCATCTGACTTGTAGCCATCAAAAAACCAAGAAAAAAAAAAAACAAAAATGAAAAAACAGAGAGAGAGATGTAAAGCACTGTAAAGATGCAAAGAGAGGAATAGGAAAAAGAAAAAGGGTTTTGATTATGCAATACAATCAAGAGCACCTGTGCTTGAATTCATTAACTCTATTGAGAAGACAGCTGCATATTTGCAACATCCTGATGAGGCAGGAGAAAAAAGGGAGAGCAGATGACTGACTGTACAGATTGGAAAACATAACAAAACATTTAAAGTGCCTCATTTTCTTACTCAGGCATTTGATTATCCTGTTTCCCTTTTAGAACTGCTGATTTCCTTGTATTTCTGTGTATATAATATGTTTCTGCAGTTCATTTTACAGGTATCTTCATTATAAATACAAAATAACACTGGAATAATGTTTTCCAAAAGGTACAGCTTACACTACTGGTTCTGCAATTAAATACCTGAAGTAATGCTGAACACCTTTATTCTGTACGTCTATAATTTAGGAGATACCATTCTAATTAGCAATCATCCTGGTCATATGGCCATATTAGGCAACTAGGGTTATTTTTTGCTTATCCTTTTCTATTCCTATTTTCCCTATCCTAAATTTCTCTGTGCTTTATGTTAGTTAAGTTCATAATCCATGGAAACTTTACTTGGACCTCTGTCATGGCTTGCAGCTGTGGAAGAAGTCCATCTTCCTGATTCATCCACCTGTTATAATAAGGGTCATCAGGTAGATCTTGATCTCACTGCTTCCTTCTGGCCTCTGCTAACAGATAAGTTATTTTCAAGTGCTTATTAGATTCTTCAAGTGGAAATTCTGAAAATAGCTGACCACAGACGTCTCCTAAAAGTAACTTCTCTGATGCTGGGGAAGATTGTAGGTATTAATGCTTCCTCACACTATATTAAATTCTGCTCATGTTGCCTAAGGGATCAGGTGTATGCGAGGAATATGAAGTTGAACAATGGTTCTGAAAGCTGGAGCATCACAAAATTCCCACGAACTAATTTCCCCAGGTTTAGCAAGGGAAAACAGATGCATGCTGTTAGTCACCTAAACTTCAGTGGGATTTTCCAATAACATCTTTATAAATGAAAGACTTTAGCAAGCCTCCATCATGCACTGAGTTTTCTCTCTTACTGAGATATTGTGTTCTGCATGTCTGCCTGCCTTTATGTATCATCATGTTTTGCATTATGATTTGCGGTCTCTTGTTTTTAACTTTTTGAGATTAATTAATGTATATAGAGTACTCTGTATGTTCCTCTTGGAGTGGAAAATAAGTGTATACACATATCCAGAATTCCAGATACAACATTCAGATCCCTTATATGTCAGAGTGTTCCAGAAATAACTCTACTGAACTCAATCAATTGACATTGAATGTGTATAACTGAAAAAAAAAGCAGGAATTGACCTCTTTTCTGTAGTCTCACTGGTAAGATCATGTTTACTAATATAACATGCTGACCAAACAAGAGTTGTGAAACAAAGAGAAGAATGAGACTGAGAAACAGAATGGCTGAAAATTAGTCTCGAGCATTGAAATACTACTGATCAATGTATTTCCTTAAAATTTAGCCTAAATATAATTCCTCTTCTCAAAATCTCTTTATGAATAGGAAAATGTTTATTACTACTTGATTGAAATAATGATTTTCTGTCCTTTAAAAAAGATTCCTATTTATCCAATATTTATTTTAAAGACAATCATGTTATTAATGTGGCTTTACTAGCATGTTTGATGTCAAACACCTCTTTCTTTGGAGAGCATTTACTACATGAATTGTCCTACTAAGGTAAATAAAGCATTGAACAACTGAAGCTGCACAAGTTAACAGCAAATTTGAAAGATGAACACAGCAGCATCCGTGAAGTAGTTGTTATATGACTATGGCTAAACCAAAATTACTGACAAAGTTTCACATCTCAATCAACTTGTTTCATACAAATCATTATACAGGCGTACAGCTGAAAAATGTCTTCAGGTGTTGTGGGCCACGAAGGGAGTTTAGGGGATGCCTAGGGCATAAGAAAGTATGTTCTGGGAGTCCTGAAAAGATATCTCTGAGCTGGTACATTTGCGTAGTATCATATCAGTCTTAATGAAGATAATTGGGATCGAAAAGCAATGAACCTGTATTAGCCTGACACTGTACATAAGGTGGCAGGCCCCAGTCTTTCTGTGAGGCTAATTAGTATGTTGATGATTGTACTGTTTCCAGTTTCAGACTTAGCTCAGCTCTAAGACAGATATCTCATTGTGCGGGCATAATGATAGATGCTTCAGTGTTAGTCACCTACTGTTGCTCCAGTTTTCAGTTGTTAGCCCACTTTTGGTGTTGATATATAACCAAAGTCCACCCTTCCCCAAGGAAACTGAGACATTCCTCCTTCATATCAAAGTAGACAGAACATTTACACGGATCCTCAGCCTGTCTGATTCAATCCTAGATCTTCTCTATCTTAGATGAATTTTCTACTCCTATATAAAAGCTCTAATTAATAGGATATAGATACAGACATACACAGATTCTGACTCTTGTTTTCTTGCCTGTTTGAGGATCTTCATGTCTGAATACATATGACTGCCTTAGAAATATGGTTGATTGTACTGTACTGGTCCACCATTTGGAAGTGATTTTTACCAAATTCTATCTTATTTTGATATTTCCATATTCCACTTAAATAATGATTATTTATTAATAATTTATTAGAAAGCCACATTTGCAACTGTTTGCCAAAAAGCTGCTGGGTGCTCTGTGTTTCTGATTTTGGTAGGTGACACCAGAGGCTTTAATACACAATTTTAGCCTTGTTAGCAGTCTGATGGGGTGACTCTGTATTCTGTAACTTATAAAAATGTTTGGAAAAAAGTTAGTACAGTATAATTACCTTCCAAGGAGTTTTGTTTTGTTTTTTTTTTTAATTTAGAAGCAAACAGATTATGCTGCCACAGAGTAAAGAGCTGTTTTTCCTCACGAATTAATAACTGATGAACTCTAACAAAAAAGGGGCAGAAATAAAATGTAGAAAGCTATTAGACTGTCCACAGAAATCTGCATTGGGATCTATGCTTTTCAAGTTTAAAACAGTCAAAACTGGGGTTGATCATGAAGAGTAGCAGGAAGATCTGAAAACAATAAGTGACCTATGTCCTGATTTTTGGCTGGGATAGAGTTAATTTTCACAAGAAGCTGGGAGGGGACACAGCCAGGACAGCTGACCCAAACTAGCCAAAGGAGTATTTCATACCATAGGACATCATGCTCAGTATATGACGTGGTTTAGCCCCAGCCAGTAGCTGGGTGCCACGCACCACTCACTCACCCCTCTCCCGGCAGGCTGGGGAGGAGAACGGAAAAACAACGGCAAAGCCTCGAGGGTTGGGATAAGGGCAGGTTACTGGGACAGCAAGGGAGAGGGAAACAATCAACAACAGTACTGATAACAGATATTCACAATGGGTGACAACAAAGAACAATTTACTGATCTGATGACCAACCAACTGGACACTCAACCTGTCCCAGAGCCACACCGAACCCACCCCTGCCCAACTAGCCCCCTTTTATGGTGAGCATGATGTCACATGATATGGAATAGCCCCCGGCCAGCTTGGCTCACCTGTCCTGGCTCCCTGTGAAATTAACTCTGTCCTTGCCAGAACCAGGACATGCTCAGTATATAAAGGGGGCTGGCTGGGTAGGAGAGGGGGGAGGAGGTGTTGGTACTCAGGGATAAGTTAGGCATCTGATTTCTAGGGTGGTGAGCAAATTGTGTTGTGTATCACCTACTTTGTATGTTCTATGTATTGCTGTTGTTATTTTCCTCTTCTTTTGCTGTACTAGTAAACTGTACATATCCCAACCCTTGAGTTTTACCTTTTTCCTCAAATTCTCCCCATCCCACCTGGTGGGGGGAGGAGTGAGAGGATGGCCACGTGGTGCTCAGCTGCCAGCTGTGGCTAAATGATGACAACTTAGTGACCGCAGATAAAATCTGATGTGAATTGGATGTGTATAGAGAAAATAACTCTAATAAAATATACACAGTAGTATTGGGTTTGCATGGCAAGGTTTTGTTAGCGGGGGAGCTACATGGGTGGCTTCTGCAAGAAGCTGCTAGAAGCTTTCCCTGTGTCTGACAGAGCTAGGCCTAGCCAATCAGTGCCAGTGGTAGCACCTATATTTTCTCTCCCCTGCCCAGTTAAGAAGGAGGAGTGATAGAGTGGCTTTGGTGGGTACCTGGTCTCCAGCCAGGGTCAACCCACCACAACCCTTTTTGGTGCCCAACATGCAGCATGAGGAATTCGATATAAGGATGGTAATGGGCAAAATATGGACTTAACACAGCTAGTGAATGGAATGATTGTAAAGAATTTCTTTTGTTCTATTGTGGTGAAGGGTCAAGAGGTGGATTGTGTGTGTAAATTGTCCACTTTCTTTTGGTGTTGTGATGATGTTATTTTAATCTTGGTGTGAGGTGTGATAAATGTGGATTTTAATGATAATTCTTAAATATGTGATTCACAGAAGCAAGAGGTAGAATGTAATGGCTTTGCGTGGCAAGGTTTTGGTAGCAGAGAGGGGCTACAGTGGTGGCTTCTGTGGGAAGCTGCTAGAAGATTCCCCTAGGTCCAATAGAGCCAATGCCAGCCAGCTCCAGGATGGACCAGACACTGGCCACGTCCAAGCCAATCAGTGATGGTGGTAGCACCTCTGGAATAACAGAGTTAAGAAGAAAAAAACCATAGCAGCAGCTTTTGCAGCCAAAGAAGATATGAGAAACTTTGCAGACATTGAGGTCAGTGAAGAAGGTGGGGGAGGAGGTGGTCCAGGTGCCAGAGCAGAGATTCTCCTGCAGCCTCTGGTGAAGGCCATAATGAAGCAGGCTGTCCCCCTGCAGCCCATGGAGGATGATGGGGATAAGAGATTCCACCTGCAGCCCATAGAGTACCCCATGCTGGAGCAGGTGGATGCATCCAAAGAAGGCTGTGACCCTGTGGAAGCCCACACTGGAGCAAGCTCCTGGCAGGACTTGTGGACCAGTGGAGAGAGGAGCCCATGCCAGAGCAGGTTTGCTGGTAGGACTTGTGACCCTGTGGGGGACCCACACTGGAGCAGTCTGCTCCTGAAGGCCTGCACCCTGTGGAAGGGACCCATGCTGGAGCAGTTCGTGAAGAACTATAGCCTGTGGGAAGGACTCACGTTGGAGAAGTTGGTGGAGGACTGTCTCCTGTGAGAGGGACCCTATGCTGGAGCAGGGGAAGAGTGTGAGGAGTCCTCTCCCTGAGGATGAAGGAGCAGCAGAGACAACGTGTGATGAACTGACCACGATGCCCATTTGCTGTCCCCCTGTGCTCCTGGGAGGAAGAGGTAGAGAATTCAGGAGTAAAGTTGAGCCCAGGAAGAGGAGGGGGGTGGGGGGAGGTATTTTAAAATTTGGTTTTGTTTCTCATTACTCTCCTCTGATTTGCTTGGTAATAAATTAGATTATTTTTTTTTTTTCCTAAGTTGAATCTGTTTTGCCTGTGATGGTAATTAGTGAGTGATCTCTCCCTACCCTTATCTTGACCCACAAGCCTTTTGTTATATTTTCTCTCCCCTGTCCAGCTGAGGAAGGGAGTGATAGAGTGGCTTTGGGCAGGTGGCCCCCAGCCAGGGTCAACCCACCACAACAGTGATGGCTCTGAGTAAAGGAAAGGGATTTTGAACTCATGGATAGTTCTCTGAAAATGTTGATCAATATTAATTTCTAGTCAAAAGAGAAAATTGTTGAGACTTACTAGGAAAGAAGTTGATAGCAAAAAAGGAAGTGGCACTACATAAATCCCTTGTATATTGCTAATTATAAATCCTATGCAAGTTTAGTACTCTTAATGTCCTTTTTAAAAGGACTAATTAGAACTAGGAAAAATACAGAGAAAAGCAACAGGGATAGTCAAAGGAAGAGAATGATACTGATTTGGGGCAAACAACATATATTAGGATTCTTCACTTTGGAAAAGACATGAAGAAAGATATGAATGATATGGAGAAGGTGAATAGGGAATAACTGTTCAGTTTCCCTTAACACAAAAACTGGCAGGCACCTCATTAAATTACCAAGTATCTCATTTAAAACAACTGAAGGACTTTTTTTTTTTTTTGGTCATCCACCACGTAGCTACAGACTAGAACTGTGTGTTATAACACATTATATTGTGTAAAAAATACATGAGTTTAAAACCCCTGCAAAACTAGTCAAATTCATGAAGCATAGTTCCTTTGTTGTTTCCCAGGTTACGTTCTTCCACAATCTCATCCTCAGAAGTGCTCAACCTAGTTTTAGCCCAGAGGAGATTATAGTCACCACTAAAATGCTCATTCTGTGTCACAAAAACTGTCAAAGACTGTATTCACTACTTTTTAAAATTTATGCATTAAATTGATTTTTCAAAGTTTCTCTTGCAGAAAACAAATGCACAATAGCAGTCCCTTCAGGGCGACTCTAAATCTTACTCTCTAATGGGGCCTAAAACCCTTAAGAAAGCCTCGTCTGCTGTTCCTTCACTCCAAAATATCATGAATGTTAATTGACTTGTTGGTAGATATCAACCTGGGACCATTAATGAGTCTTATATGTAATTTTCATTCATTTTATACCAATTATGCATACAAACACTTGCATTACATAAAAAGGCTAAGGTTGCAATGTCAATTATTCAAAAGTTGCCAGAATGAACGCTTATTACATAACCTTCACTGGTCCTACTCCGAAAACACATTATAATGGATTACATGGTTGCATATTATTTTTCCCTCAGAACTCAGTTGCTAGGACTGTGTTATGATACGCAGTTCTTTAGGCTTCAAAACCATAAAACAATTTTTAAAAAATGTATGGACAACAAATCCCATCATGTGGTGTTTTCAGGATAAGTCACTAACATTGCAATCTTTAGATTCCTACTCTTCTTGGCTACACATCTGGAACTTGAGCTAAGGGCTGCACTGGTGCCCTTCTTATTGTCAGTACTGTCTCCTCAGGGACATTTAATATGGAAATATAATTGCAGGGCAATCATCTACAAAGGGATGAATATGCTCAGTGAGAATGGAATTCGTACAAATTTCAGCTCCTAAACACTAAGAAACATCTGTGGAAGACTGGCTTTCAGAATAAACACATTTGAGTAAACTGTCATGAAATAGCAAAAGACATATCCCTGCCACAAAGGTGACTCCAAGATAAACTTCATCTGGCAGCTGAAAAACCAATGTGGTCAGAATTATATTTTGAAATATAAGACTGGAAAAAACCAAACTGGTTTTCCAACACAAAGGTATCTTTGTCATAGAAAATTTCAGCCCTAACATATGAAACTTGGCAGTGTTCCATGCAGGAAAATTTTGGACGACTGGACTAATTTTATATAATAATATATGTAAATGTATACATCTAGTAATGACTAAAAAGCAGGAAAGTAAACAGTTTATTGACTTGACAGATTCCAACGTATGGCAGTTACGGAACAGTTACTGTTCTTTGTATGGTAGCTAGTAGGAAATCCACGTGACAAAAGCAATGAAGAGACATTGGTTTGGTTTATGTTATAGTGTATAGTGTTAATTATTATAGAGTACTCTCTATTATAAAATAAGATTTTATTTCATGTGAAGACAAATATTCTTACGGTGGTTATGTTATAATGATTATTTGTTTGAACAGAGGAGGAAGTATATTTTTTAAATGTTAAATACAGATACTAATTCCAGGTCCTTGCTGTTATAGCTAAAGAAGCTCTTGAGGGTACACAGATCTTTAAAAATCACAGTTGTGAAAAGGAATATAACTGAAGAGAATGGGTCAAAATGTTCACCTGTGATAGTTTGCAAAGCTCTATAACATATATATATACACACATACACACGCTCTTATAATAATGTGTGTTAGAACATGTTTTACCTAAACTTTTACCTGCCTTACCATAAGTAAAATAGGATGAAATATTAATTTGTGTTTTCATGCCAATCTACAAAAAATCCCAAGGAATTTCTCTTTCTTGAGAAAGCAATGTATACCATATATAGTAAGAAATTCTTCAGTTTCCTGGAAAATGCCCTCAAGTAGAGGAATGGCTGTTTTATAAACATGAATGATTTTTTCTTTCCACATAGATGTTGTGACTTAATTTTATTGCAAATGCTAACAAAGGTCTCCCTGCTGATACCAGTACTCATGTAAGCTTTGTGAAAGTTGTTTACATACAATGAAGAATCAAATAGTCATATAACTGCCAGTCCCTGGAAGATAAGCAAGAATGAGAATGGCTATGACTGACTACTTCTGCCTCTAGGGTTCTCTAACTCAGTCTTATTAAAAATTTTTATTTTTGATTGATTTAATTGCTTTTGTTTTCTGATAAACAGTAAACTTAAATAGAAAAAAATGCAGCTTGAATTCACAAGTTTCATGCTGAACCTTATAACACGTTCACAGTGGGCAACTATTAAAGGACGTGGAGGGAAAATAGGGAGAAATGGTGGAACAGGCAAGGAAGTAAACTTAGACAGAGAAGGAGAGGGTACGGCCTCACATGCTCCTTCCTACTTCTGGTGCACTTTTTAACACACTAATTATATATTTACCAACCAGTGAATAGAAGACACATTGACTATCTTATAACAGCAAATTTTTTTCAATTACAAGTTAAAATGAAGAGTACAGTCTGTAGCTGAATTTACACAGGGAAATTTCATGGGTGTTAAGCAGAATTAATTGCACTCTAATATTTGGCTTAGACCCTTGTTAGAAATACCCTCAGTCTCCAAACACCTCTAGTGACAATACACTCACTTTTCTCATCCTTTGGGATAAGGGGAGGGAAGAAAAAAAAAGCGGCTTTCCCACAATTGTTTTTCATACGTAACCCTTTTTAAATGGGTCCTCCATTCTTTACAGGGTGTGCATGGGCTGCACAGCAAAGCTTTCCCACTATATGCATCTTCATCTGAAAAAGCTTTATTAATCAGATTTTATTACTTCATTAAATGTTGGTAAACAAATAGTAAGATCTGAACCAGTATGTATGAGGGGGATGAGACTGTGGACATTTGTCTGAATTAAGGAGTTTAAGAAGTCTAGCATTGTGATGAAGAGATACAAAGTGCCACCTAGTGAAAGCAATCACTGTTAACATAAACAAAAGGTTAAGATCTTACTAAAATTAGTTCAACAGTTTCAATTCACAGATGTGTGTGATTATAGCTAGTGTTTTATTAATATAATGTCTCAAGTTATGCAGCAAGCCAATTATTATAATTCAAATCTATGAGTACTCCATGAATTTTTGCAGTTGTTATAGAAAAAGAAAACCACTATATTTTAATCCATTTATTTTTACAAAATGAAGCATCATTAAGTTGTGCTGGAAGTGCTGTTGTTATTCTATAAAGGATACTCTCCTTTCTGAGACACCAACACCCCAGTACGATGCAGGGTGTAACCTGTGAGCCAATATGCAGGACTGAACTGCTTGAGATCAATAAGCAGTCCACATACATTTCAGAAAACTAAGGGAAATTACATTGGGGTCTTTTACCTGTCTCTAGTCTATCCTCTTTTGAGTTCATCTGGTTTGAACAGATTCTTCAACACAAATTGCATGGGGCATTAATCTCTGAAATTACTAATTCTCAGAACCATTGCTTTTAGGGTATTTTGCAGTGGTAAATAAATTCTTTTTTTAAGAAATAAAAAAGAAGCTCCTCTGAGTCATTATGAGGCAACCTGAGGTAATTAAACCTCAGATTAAAGGTAATCCAAGACATTAAACCACTAGGCAAATCAAAGATTACCTTCTGATTTTCAAACACCAAGGAATGAAAAAAGTTTGCCTTAGATTTGTGAGATACAGTACACAACGTATTTTTAATCTAAATTGCTTTTGTTTTTCTGACAAACAGTAAACATAAATAGAAAAAAATGCAGCTTGTACTCACAAGTTTCATGCTGAACCTTATAACACATTCACAGTGGGCAACTATTAAAGGAGGTGGAGGGAAAATAGGGAGAAATGGTGGAACAGGCAAGGAAGTAAACAGAGAAGCAGAGGGTATGGACCCTTTACATTTAAATAAATGTAAATATGCACACTTCTATAGAAATACCATTTTCAGAGGGCAGCTGAAGCAAAGTATTAAACTTGGGACCTCTTGTTCATCCTGAGTTCCTGATTGTTTCACAATACTTAACTACTCTGTATCACTGTGCTTTCTAATTGTAGTGCTTCTCTCTAGTCCTTCAACTATAAAAAAGGCAAAACATTTTCACAGTCTGAGTGTCGTGAACATCACTTCATTGTGAACAGTGAAACAGGTTGGGGAAATATGATCATGGTTTAGTTATTGAACTGCTAACAATGTGCTTAGCATTGAACAGCATACAAAGATGAGCCTTCCCCAAACTGCTTATAACCAGAATAGTCGATGCACATATATTTATAAATACACATTTCTAACACACTTATGATTATGATGAAAAATTGCCTGCATGCAACCTCCTTTGCAAATCTTCCTACCAGTCCTCTTTCTTGAAATTTCAGAATTGGACCTGACTCCCTGGGTCTATACTACTGGTATTTCTCATTTCTAAAGATATACTTGATACCCTAAAAGAAAGAATCTGAAAAAAGCTACTTTTCCCCTGTGCATTTGAAAGATTAAATTAAAGATTTTAAAGTGACCTGAATTACACAATGCTGGCACCTTTTGCTTGATTTCCCTGGACGTCTTTATTTACCCTGTATCAAACACATTGCAGTATTTAGATTATCATGTCTTTTTTATCACTAGCTTGTCATTTACTAGTGTTACCTGCGGTTCACATGATAAACTTACTTTACCTAATAAAAAGTTACATTACTGCTAATTTAGTCTCCCTTAATCTGCAAGTTCCCTGCTCAAACTGAAAGGTTTTATAACCACTACATAAATCTATGGCATAACAAAAACTATTGTTACAGTTTGATTCTTATGAAGGATATGTGCCTTTACTACCTTGACGAAAAGGAAAAAATGTCCCTTTCTATAAATTGATTTAGGATTCATTGCACTGGGGTTTGGAAGAACTTGAACAGCAGAGCAGGCACTGTAAGGAAATAGTTGTTAAAAGCTCATTAGGAAGGATTTGAGATGGTTGTATGAATGAGAATGTGTAATAGGAAAATTAAAGGCTGACCACTACAAAGAATAGCATAGAGTACAAAAGGGTGAAAAAATCCCATTACCACTGTTCCTGGGATGTATCCTGTTAATGCATTCCAGGACACTTGTGTCCCAGCATGTTGGAGCAATGATACAGGATTAGTGCCAAGCCTGTTAGTTCATTTATTAATTTATTCTACCTGCCATCAAAGCACAAAAAGAAACAGAACCTGACACTTTGGGGTTAGCTGATTTATTTAAATTCTTCCTTACTTCTATCTTTGTTTTATTTTATTTTTAGTTTCCTCTTAGCATTACTTTTGAATGAGAGTTCCAAGCATGCTTAATCATTGAAAAGTTCCTGACATTTTCTATAAAAGAAGTAACATTGGCTTTTATGGTAGCTTACATTGTAGAAACAGTAGAGTTAGAAGCAATAAATATTGAAGCTCAAGGAAGAGACTGAGGATTAGCTTCTTCGAATGATTTCTACATATGCTATAAAGTTTCAGTACATAACGCTGATCTCTCAATGTTTAATACAATACAGCTGATAGTAAATCTTCTTATTAAAGTCACATATATTGCTAATTAAATAGTTCTGTCCTGCCCAAATTTCCTTTTAGGTGTTTGCCTATGTTTCCTTATTTGCTGCTTACAAACTGAGTCATTGATTTGTCCCTTATTCCCCCTTTCTGAAGTAACTAAAATTAAGCTGAGCTAGAAGGAAGCAATAGGTGGATATCATGCTGTAGGGAAAGAAAGGTGTACCAGGAATAGAGGCATCCAGCCATCATCTTATTGTCTGCAGACATGGAGCACATATCGCCTCAAACTCAAACCTGAACTCTACTACAGCGTATCATATATACCTTTACATCAGGAAAGTCACAGTGTCCTGTGACTTTAGATAACACTAAGTCCACTGTCTCTGCCTCTCAGAATAAGGATCTAACATCCAGTTATTTGGGATAAGAATACTTGCATCTTTCATATAAAACACCCAAAATCCTAAGATATTTAAGTACCATAAGACCTAGAAGTTAATGTGTATGATTTATTCTTCTTGAGAAATCTTCAGTTCTGTGACTGTACTTTAGGATTTCAATAAAGTTGGCTTGTTTTAAAACCTTGTCAGATATAAATGCAGGAAACTTTAGCTATAGTACATAATTTCACTGCAAAATTATTGAAAAAAAACCCCACAAAAAAATCAAATATGTAAAAATCTAAAATGACACATTGCAAGGGGTTTTATAATTCTTTACAGAAGACAGATAGAATCATAGAATGGTTCAGGTTGGAAAGGACCTCAAAGGTCACCTAGTTCCAACCCCCCTGCCATGGGCAGGGACACCCTCCACTAGACCACGTTGCCCAAAGCCCCATCCAACCTGGCCTTGGACACTTCCAGGGAGGGGGCATCCAAGGCTTCTCTGGGCAACCCCTTCCAGTGCCTCACCTCCCTCACAGTGAAGAATTTTTTCCTAATAGCTAATCTAAATCTACCCTCTTTTAGTTTAAATCCATTACCCCTTGTCCTATCACTCCATGCCCCTGTAAATAGTCCCTCTCCAGCTTTCCTGTAGGCCCCCTTTAGGTACTGGAAGGCTGCAATAAGGTCTCTGCGGAGCCTTCTTTTCTCCAGGCTGAACAACCCCAACTCTCTCAGCCTGTCCTCATAGGAGAGGTGCTCCAGCCCTCTGAGCAGCTTTGTGGCCCTCCTCTGGACTCAGTCTGACAGGTCCATGTCTTTCCTGTACTGAGGGCTGCAGAGCTGGGCACAGTACTCCCAGTGGCGTCTCAGAAGAGTGGAGCAGAGGGGCAGAATCACCTCCCTTGACCTGCTGGTCACTCTTCTTTTGATGCAGCCCAGGACATGGTTGGCTTTGTGGGCTGCAAGCGTACATTGCCAGCTCATCTTGAGCTTTTCATTAACCAACACCGCCAAGTCCTTCTCCTCAGGGCTGCTCTCAATCCATTCTCTTCCCAGTCTGTAGCTGTGCTTGGGATTGCCCCAATCCATGTGCAGGACCTTGCACTTGGCCTTGTGGAACTTCATGAGGTCCTCATAGGCCCACCCCTCAAGCCTGCCAAGGTCCCTCTGGATGGCATCCCTTCCCTCCAGCATGTCAACCACACCACACAGCTTGTTGTCATCAGCAAACTTGCTGAGGGTGCACTCGATCCCACTGTCCGTGTCACCAACAAAGATGTTAAACAGTGCCGCCCCCAATACCGACCCCTGAGGAATGCCTGAGGAATGAGTGCATCACTGATTTCCACTTGGACATTGAGCCGTTGACTGCAACTCTTTGAGTGTGACCATCCAGCCCATTTCTTTATCCACCAAGTGGTCCATCCATCAAATCCATGTCTCTCCAATTTAGGACAAGGATATCGTGCAGGACAGTGTCAATATATAATTTATATTCAGGAAGAAACGTGTCCATATTCTTTCTACATGCATTTTCCTGGTAATGAAAAAAGTCAATGCATTCTCATTATTTATACAGTTGATTTGAAAATTTATGTCTTTTGGAAGGAGGAAGACGGTGAAAATATTAGCTAATGTCTTGAAAAGACAAGTCCCTGTGTGTTTGTTTTGTTCACTAATGCTTTAGAAACAAGTTCCTGTGGGTTTTTTCGTAATGCTTTCCCAAAAATTATTGAAAAGATAAATATATTAATAAACAAAATACATCTTTTTTAATCTTTACATTTTCTGCTGAGAAATAACTTGGTAAATTATGTCAGGTTATATCAGCCGCATTGGACTGCCCACGTAATGCAATGTGACTGATGCAGGCTGACAAGACATGCAACCCAGTGATATGTTAATTGGGTAGGGTGTGGGGTGGGGGGAGAAAGATTAAAATGGATTTGTCTCAGAAGACAAGATGTGAATGCACATAGTCAGAATCACAACTGGCCACAGTGGTTGTCTTCCAGTAGTTTCAGCAGGGAGCTAAGAATTGCCTGTCCTTTCATTTATGAAGCTAGACCTTTCATTGCAGACGGGAGCTGTACAAGGGAGATGCTGAAATAAGTCTCCCTGATTTGTGTCACTGTAGTGAGTCCCACCCGAAGCTTATCATCTCTTACTTCAAAACTCATTTTGAAAGTCCTTCAGTGAGACTTCAGTCAGTGCTTAGATGTTACAGAGGTTCTCTGCACAGACAAAACTTGAATGTTGTACAATCATGGTTTTACATCTTTAAGTATCTCAGTTTGAAATACTTTTTTTACCAACAAATATACTCCAACATTAGCACTCAGAGAAACATAAATTAATTAGCATATAAATCACTTTACTCAAGTTCAAAGAAGAACTCTCAACTTTCAAAGACATTTCATCATTTGTGGGAAGCTACAGCTTCACACTGTTACTTATGGTCTAGTATCAGTGACTCTCAAACACAGGGTTGTGTTGAATATGGAGGTTACATGCAATGAGCAACCATAATTCCATTTTCTAGGCATTAAGCCTACTTAGTGCAATTTCAGCAATTCAGGATGGAGTAGACACAAGGGGAGATGCATCTAAGTGAGGAGCATTGGTATGTCAGTGTCCTGGTTCTGGCTAGGACAGAGTTAATTTCACAAGGAGCCAGGACAGGTGAGCCAAGCTGGCCGGGGGCTATTCCATATCATGTGACGTCATGCTCACCATAAAAGGGGGCTGGTCGGGCAGGGGTGGGCTCCCAGACAGGCTGAGCATCCGGTGGGTGGTCGGGTTGGTAAATTGTTTTCTGTTATCACTCACTGTGAATATCTGCTATCAGTACTGTTGTTGTTGTTTCCCTTTCCCGTGCAGTCCCAGTAAACTGCCCTTATCCCAACCCTCGAGGCTTTGCCGTTGTTTTTCCGTTCTCCCCTCCATCCCACCGGGAGAGGGGGGGAGGGGTGAGTGGTGAGTGAGCAGCGCGTGGTGCTCAGCTGCCGGCTGGGGCTGAACCACGTCAGTCAGGACAACGATTCTCATGTCAGCTATTCTGGCCATGACTCCTTAAATTGTTAAGAACAAGTCAACATGGTATTTAATGTGCTGTCATAGCTCATGAAACAGCAGTCATGCTACTTAGAGACCAAGTTAAAAAAGAAAACTACATCTGAGAGTTTTATGTAAACTAATACAATGCAAGGAATTTCTTCATCAGAGCTGCATCTGCTCAGTTTATTATGTCACTCAAAGCTTTTAACAAGAAAATTGCTTTTAAGGAATAAATGTTCCTTTACTGAGAAATGCTGGGGTACTTTACACAACTTTGCAATGCTCTTTAACCTTCTGACTCCTGAGACATAGCTGGCTTTTCTTTGCTTTTATGTTGTCCATAGCACTGTAGCATCTCAGTTTCTCATAATAATCACTGAATGCATTGTCTAACACCTATACAATAGTATCTATAATTATCTCTGTTTACATAAAGTAACTAAATAAAACAAAGGTCAAAGTGGCCTGAGTCCAAAGCCATTAAAATAAAACTACGGCAGGACTGGGACCTCAAACAGACAACAAGCAAAAAAGCTTTTAACATTTTGGGGAAAAATTCTCTTTAGCAGCAGACACAATAATAAAAATAAAGTTAGCACTTCCTGCTTCCATTTGCCTGCTTCAACTACTAAACATCCTCCCTATCAGATAAACTTTGATGTGTGCATCCCATACAGTGTATGCTGCAATACCTATTTAAACATTTTAAGGATAACTAAAAAACACCAGAGCAGCCACAACTTGAATTTCCCATGGCATTTGTTATAAAGGGTTAAAGACTCTTAGGTAGCTCTGAAAATATTTGACAAGGTGATGGTTTGGTTTATAATTTATACATTGATGGTGGCTTCCTTTTATCCTTATTCCTAGTTAATTAAAATCAGGCTTAACAAACATTAACAGCAGCTTGGAACTCACAGGAGTACTAAAATTACTTCCAATAAGAATGTAAAAGAAACTCTTACAGCCTTGGCCTTAGATATTCTGCAGATTTGTAATGAAGACTGTAGCTACCAAAAAGATCCTAAACTCTCAAATGATAATCTGTGCTTGAAATCCGCTTGATAAGAGTTCAACAAATAATTCAGTGATGCTTTTCAGATTTGCTTGTTGGTTTTGAATGGATCTTGAGGGGTTTGTTTGCCTGCTGTTTTTTTCCAATAGATAACTGGATATGTGCCATAGGTATGATATTTGGGTATGAATATGCAATGGCTAACTTCAAATTAGTTGTTTTCTACCATCCTGTTCCACTGCTTAGAAGTGTCTTTTTCAACAATTTTGCTATCAGCAGAATAATTTGCTAGAATTTATTATATACTCAAGCATTATGACAGGCAGGGCAATACAAAGGTAAAAATAAACAACATTAAAGGAAAGATATATAAACACAGTAAAAATCACTCACTTTTAAGCGTGCATATCAAAATGCCTTTGAAATATTACAAGTCTTTTCTTAGAACAAGGGGAGAGTGAATTTTTAAAGACAGAAAACTGATTCTCTAATTTCCCCTTCAACTTTCATGATAAATCTGGTTTCTAAACTTCTAATGATATCAGTTTACAGCAATACAGTTTATGAAATACTAAAAACATTTGTTTTAATTTTTCATTATTAATCTGAGATTTTACAAATTATTTTTATTTGGACATTGTCAAGCATGGTAACATGGAAAAAGGGATTCCCAAACCCCCAAATGCATTTGTCTTCCTCTTTTGTTCTGAATTTTGAGTGACTGAATGCAAATTTTATAAATGCTGCTTAAATTATATTTGCCTATGGCACGCATAGTTATTGCTTTAACAGGAAAAATACATGCCCTTTCTACAAGGCAAAGGATCCTAGCTACAGTAGCATTACCAGGCATTGTTAGGACACTGCTAGGTACAGCTGAATAAGCTTTGCATCTGTTATGTCATTTATCTTCAAGCCATTACAAGTGACATTGTAAATTGTTATGTAGTTGTCATATCAGGAGGAAGTCTTATTCTGATTTAATTAAATTTTTCTGGCAACAGATAAAGACAGGGAATGGAAATAATTAAGCTTATATAGGTTATTCTCTTCTGCTGTTAAATCATTATTCAAGGAGAAAACCTTCAAAGTTTGCTCCTTATTTAGGCCTTTTTAGGAGACTATTTTCTCAGGTTCCTGCCATTTATTAATGTGTTGATTCATTTTATCAGGATTGATATCTCCAGGGATTCATAATTCCTTTCTGTTGAACCCCCAACATGCAGAAGCTGTTTCAAAGAATCCTTACCAAGTAGTTACAGATGAACTACCATTTGAAATCAGTGTGATGTATTTAAAGGCAGCTGCAATGCACAGATTTAGGTTAAATGGCTTGGCAACTGCCCAGCCAGCTATCCCTCTGGAAGATTTTCATGTGGAAGTAGTATGAATAGCTGTTCAAACATACTCAAGGCCAGATCCAAGAACTTAGAAACCCATTACCCCCTTTTAAAGCAGATGCAGCAAAAATGGAAATCGGAAGCCTCTGTTAAGCCTCTCTACGCTGTGTAGAGGGTTTGGGTACCTTCACATGAGCAGTACAAGGAGCAGTGAGATGCTTTAAATCAGTTCTGTACATATTAGCTTCCTACTGCCAGCTCACTGGGAAATGATGAGTGTAAAATCTTGGCTTTATTCAGGTACAGAAGAAACTGCATTTCCCTTCTCCCCTCCCCCCCTCGCGCCCCTCCCCCCTCAGGATTCACTTCCTCCACCCATTGAAATTAGAAAGAAAATTCACTCCCCAAACGGTCTTGAAGGTAGTGGCTCAGCCATCCCCTTGTTATTTAAAAAAATGTTGCTAGACAACAGTAATGAAGTAGGAAAACAGGTTTAATTTTTTCTCTTCATATTTACACTCATTTCTCTCACTGCCATGCCTAGTTACCTGAAAACCAGTCTATTCTTTGTTTGTTTATGCCTACATAGGAAACAATGTTGCTACACTGTAGCAAACTTGTAGCAAAGCTACAAGGAGAGAAGGAGATTAAGTTGTAAACCCAAGGCAATTTCATTCACGTGCTTGCTGTCATACCTGCATACTCACAAGAACTACAAAATATGTATTTCAGATGATGCCTGACAGCCAGCCAAGAGATGTGCCTCCAGGACATTTGACCAGGACCTCGCATGATGGCCTGGGTGACAGAGAACACCTGCTATCCAGTCCCAGTTAGCAGTTCTTTCAGATGGCAATAACATGCCGGATTTGGATGTGGTGTGCACCACTGTGGAGTTCACAGGGATTTTAGTCTGTCATTGTGTCCCACCTGGGCGAGTCATTAGGATTTATCCATAGTCCTGTCTCCTGCACTGGGTGTCCTCGGAAGATGAACAGAGTCATCAATACACGAAACCGCTACAGCCCTTCCTCTGACATTTGCTCTGGTACTTCCACATCCAGTCAATCCTGGTTGTTCCCTTTCACATCGGTCTTCATGTTCCACTTACTATTTCCTACGGTTGCAGGGATATATGGAAGAAAGGAAGATGCAGGGATGAAAGGCAAGAGACACTTTCCATCTGTCCTGTAGTTCTGCTGTTGTTTAACAAAGAATGGAAGAAAAAAAAGAAATTAGCAATGAGTGACCAGTTCCACAGGCTAGCAGTTAGTGCACTTTGTTTTCCTGAGTTTTGCCCTCAGAGCTGCTGCAGTCTAAATTCAGGACATAATAATGGACCAGTTACCTGCACCTACTTGACACTGTGTGTGCATGAAATGGATATGATTGATATTCATTTGCTGTTTTAGATACAGTCTGGAGTGAAAGCAGGTAATGCCATGTGAATTGCCATTGCAAAACATCTGTTTAAGGACCAGATTGTCACCGAAATCCGGGAATAAACCTCGTAACACCAACGTAGTGTTAAAAGGCAGGCATTCTTTATTGCAGCGCTGGATGCATGGGGGATAGCTCCACCCAACGTGCATGCCAGGTAATCACCAATACACAGGTTATATAGAATCAAAATATACATATTCATTATATTTCCAAGAAAAGGCAGTTTTATGATAATTATTTCTGGGAAATCATTTCCATATTCTCCTCCCCGTTACGCATGCTCAGTGATTTGAGTCCGTGGTCCTCAGGGGTCTCTGGTGGTCGTCAGTGGTCTCGCACCTGTGTCCGTTGGATGACCTCCTTTAGGTGATTTTGCGCAGTATGATTCTCATTACTATCTATGTTAGTTTGCATAAAAATGTATGCTATGTTCTTCTTTTGCAATCTGTCCTTTTCAATGATTGGTCTTTCAAATCATACTGTCCAATTAATCCTTGATATCAAGATGGGCAAGGAACTTCCAAGCATAAGATCTTGGCCTCCCGCTTCTTAGGAATTCCTTACCCCTCCCAAACCTTCTTTAGTTTTCAGCACATTCTTTAAGTTCTCTATCTACTATAGTTACATTATAACTTTAAGTTAAAATTTTACAAATATAATCAAATCATCCTAACTTTTATATAATCAACTTTTGATTGCTTTATCAAAATATATGTAACAAGATGAAATGGGCTCAGCAATATAAATTGACAAGGGCCTGCATTATCTTGTATGCTAGCTACCCAGTTTGCACAGTCAGATTTCATTTCACCTTTGATTTCAGGTCCCCTTCCAGCTGAATACTATAATAGCCAGGAAGAGATCCAAGCTCCTGGGATGTGCATCACTACTATATCATCCTGGGGTGTCTGCTTCTATTTCATTTGTCGTCTCCCTTGCACACACAGATCATAAACATGTTTCTGCTAAATATATGAAAAGGAATACATTTTCACATCATAACCTCTGTGTAGCTGAAAATGAGCATTCCTCTTTCCTCTGCCAAGCAATCTATTGTTCAGCTGTATGTTTCTTATTGTGCCAAGAAAATACTTGGCTACTTTATCGCATTAAAAAACTAGTTCAGGGTATGTGATTAATACAAAAGTGCATGAGCATAGTTGCTTCCTCTCTATCTACCTGCATAGTTTCCAAATTGAAAGTTTTAACACAATACTCAACAGCCCTAATTAAGAGTAGATCAAGAGTAAAAATAACAGCCTGTGAGATTTTTACAGCACTGAAGTCGAAATGTGAACTTACAGTAATAAATGATATTTTGCAGTTATGTGCATTTTTTTATCTTGAATGGTATCAAAGTGTTTTATAAACTCATACATACAAGAACTAGGCATTCTCAGCTAAAAGAGTAAGTGTAACTAAAATAGTGGTATAATGGTAGGAAGCATAAATTTTGGCAAAAGTACTGCCCTTCTGAAAAGTTCAGTTGAGTCTTAATTACCTAGCTCAGAAGCAGGAGCTGCTGAGTAATACTTGAAATTTTTTTCTGTTTACAAATAATTCATTCAATAAACCTTTACTTTATGAATATATGTCTTCCCAAATATTTACAAAATACTCTATGTCACTGCATTTGTCTGATGGAATATTTCATGTAAGCAGTGCCAAAACATTATCTTGCAAAAATTAATCTTACTGTGTACCTGCTTAACTAGTATTGTTCCCATTTTAAATAAATTATTTAAACTTCTTAACTTATAGAATTATGAATAAGCAATAATACCCTTCCTGGCAGCCATTTTTTTTCTTTTTAAATGCACTTGTTCCAAAATTTTGAGTAGACATTTTGATTTCATTAATATGGGAATATTCAAAATTCTAAGCCTATTTTAAAAATATGTTATTGTTTTATCTTGGTTTGGAAGATTTTTAAAAACATAATGGCATGAAATAGAGATATCTGGCTGAATTTCTTGCCTACATTTTCTGCCACAAATAAACTCTTATTTAGAGAATTATTGCCGATGTAACATGGGTGCAATAAACAGGCCAAACTTTTCATTTACAGTGTTTATTCTGCACACAGAGAACTATTATGGAGCTGTGAGAAACCGGACTGTAAGAACTTTTGTCTCAAAGATCGCTTGGCTCAAGCGGGAAACCCCTCCAACTACTAAGTGCGATAAGGACGATGAGGACGATTGCCGGGTCGTTAGGACGATTGCGGGGTCGTCGAGACTTTCAGGCTGCGAAAAACGCCTCGCCGGGTCATGCGCCACGGAGTCAGGTCACAGTCGCGCGAAGAACGGGGCTGGAACTGTGTGTACGCGTGTGCAGGAACGTGGAAGCCGTGTCGTACGTGCCATCGTGAGGACCGCCGCCAGTGTAAAAAGGGACTGCCAAGATGAGGGAGGCGCGCCTTCGCCCACCGCCGCAGAACAAGAGATTTGGACTCTCCCGAGCCGGACCTCCGAGCCGAGACGCTGTGGACCCGCGCCGCGCCTTCGTCCACGGGACGCTGTGGACCCGCGTCTTCGTCCGCCGTGGCAGAACGAGAGATTTGGACCCCTCCACCGAGACACCGTGGATCCGTGGCGGTGACTATTCTTGCGATTCTATCCCGGAGTCTTGCTTGGCTTTCTTGCCTTTCTTTTCCGCCCTGTCCTATCGCTCTTATCGGTTACCTTTACCTTTCCTTTTTTTTTTACTCTTTTCATAATAAAAACTGTTTCTGGCATACGGCATTTGACCTCGTTTGTGTCTTAATCTCGCTCTTGGGATCGTATCGAAACCTCCCCGATATTGGATCGGGACAGGAGCATGTTTAGAATAATATTTTACATTTATGTATCCCTCCACTTCTCCAAGAAATTAGGAAGTCAGGTGTTAGATTTTGAATTTCCCTACATTTCCTCTAAAAAATAATACACTTTGGGCCTATATTCTCATCAGGTTTCTGTCTCACTTGAATCCAGCCAAAGCTTTATCCTCTAGCCATCCTGGCTAGCAGCTTACATCAAGGCTGCACATCTGACTCAGATCTTCCCCTATTTCCCTTTGCCAGCCGTAGGGCAAAGGGATAATCTCAACTTGTACAAAAGACTGCACTGAATCATATTCACTTCCGAAGTGGTGAAACAAATTTACCTCAGGCAGCATGTGCAGACTGTTAAAATCATTCATTAGAATTCTTTTCAGCTATGCTAGTCCAGAGTTTTAGCTACTAATCCAGGTTAACAGCTCTCCATTTTTTGAGAGAGGCAGTAAACAAGAAGATGGTATTCACCAGGCATTTGAGAGGCATCATCGGAGGAAGGTATTATGCAGAGCACAGCTTAAATTAACTTTTTGTCATATACAAACTTGCTTTAATAAACTTTCAACTTATCAAGATTGCAGCTGAAACACTTTTAAAGTCCCGCACTTCAGTGCATCTAATATTATTCTTGACATTTGATACATTACATGAGGAGCTTCAGGTGTAAAATGCATTGTAGACAAAAGGCTTTCTTGCCTCTGGAAGAAACTCATAAAATGGTTGAATTGTCAGGAAAGTGACAGCCAGTAAGGGACAAGAATGCAAATGGATTTAGAGATGTGGGAGCTCCTGAAGGACCCAGGCGTTAAGTGACAGTCTGAAAACATCTCTAGACTTACATCCCCCTCTCCAATAAACTGTCATCCTTGATTGCACCCTACAGACCACAAGGCCTGCAGAAAGCAGAAGGCTTGAGTCAAGTTAAAAACTAAGCCAAAGGAGAAAAATACAATCTATTGATTTATAACATATCTGAGCTGGATTGTGAAAAGGGTTCAGTTCAGGGAAAGGTGATTGAGGGGCATTCCTTTATACCACATTTGAGCTTTGCCGAGAGAAAATAAGCATGTCAATATATTCAATTGGTATTTATTCCGGCATATAAAATAAAAACCAGTGATGCACTGGGTAGCCATAAAAGCTAGGAAATAATGTTTCCCAGTAAAAGAAAACACACTCCCTAGCACCTAATCCCACATACATGAATATGGCTTTTGCACCTTTTTTTTTTTTTTTTTTTTTTTTTCCCCTCCTTCCCCAAGTAGCTGTTTTGCCTGTTTTGATTCCTGGGCACCAAAGATGAGAAAGAACTACCTAGACTCCTCTGTAGTACACGATAGGCATCCATTGATTCAACTCTCTCTAATCTTCAGTCCCCCCTTAATATATTTAGAATTATTTTCCACAGACTATTTCTAACAGCCTTTGCTATTCTCAAACTACGCTAAGAGTTAATAAAGCTGCCTCATTTCACATCTCCCAACACCTAATCTTGTCCATAGCAACCATGTTGGAGGATCGTCACAGTGCACACATCCTAGGTCTCACTTTCTGTCAGATCCATCCAAAGGTGGATCTCTTTAGGAGGTGATTTTTTTTTTCCATTGCTCCTGGTGCTAGTACTTGTTGCCACAGCTCCTGTGAGAAAAAAACAGATAAGCCCCTGACTCCAGATTGATGCTAACTGGGTACCATATATGTCTACCTAATGCACCACTAGCCTTTCTGCTTTACATGCCAATATAAACACTGGTTTAACACCCTGATATGCTTATTTACTCTAGATCTGATCTACCCAGGCTACCTGGTGGGGCAGCTGGGGGGAGTAGCTGGTACAGCAGCGGTGATTGCCAGCAGCTTCCCCAGCTGTGCATACTCAATATCACAAGCTTCAGGATTAACTTTTCTAAAAGCCAGTAATAATTACAGGAGAACTGAATGCACTCATTTTCCAAAATAGTAAGTGAAATAGAAACCATGCTATGCTATCACCTCTTAAAAGCACATTGCGGTTATAACCCTGCTATCCAAAACATGTTCCACAAGTTTTTTTATACCTCTTCAAACCCTTTCCACACCATGAAACCTATACACTGCTGAATCAGTAATGGCCCTGCTTTTGTCAGAGACACTGAAACCCATTCTGCCCGCACTTTAACCAGCCTCTTCCGATCATAAGATCACGCTGACCATAAGCTCATACAGCCACATTAACTTAGCAATCTGCCAAAGCTACCAGCCCAGGTCCAAGGGCAAGCAAGGGTCTGTCTGCAAGTAACTGGGATATCCTGGTACACCAAGTTAGTTTTCATCCAAACCCAACTCACACTCAAAGTATTTCTGTGGGAGGACAGCAGAAATACTCAGTTGCTGACTGCACAACCTTTTCTGACTATTCTTGAAACTTCATCCTGTTCTGAGTACTCCACAGAAAGGGAAAAATTAGTTCAACTTTTAACCCACTAAATTCAAAGACAAAAGAGGAAAAAAACCCAACAATCTCCATTGACATATTCCAGTTCTAAACATATTTTTTTCCAAGAAAGGAGCTGAAACTGGAGCTGCTGGATATGACATCTAATGGAGTACAGTCGTCCTCAGTGTATCAGTGTCAGTTTACAGTTGCAATAGCAGAACAATGTAACCAAAGGGTGCTGGAGAACAAGCACCTTTTGAAGAACACCCAAGTACTTGGTAGATCTCTTCACAGTAACCTGTTCATTTCCTTCTCAGAGGGAGGGTAGGAAGACAAGGCTCCAAAATCATATTATTAAAGTCAAGCAGTGAAAAATACCTATTCTGACTCAAGCACATAACAGCAAATTCAAATATAACCAAGCTACCAAGCTTCACAAGCAGAGAGTGACAGTGTATTTTCCTCTGTTTTGTGGTAGCATACTCCCTCCCAATTAATTTCAAAAGCTTTAACAAGTCATGTTTTCCTAAATTTGGAGGTTTCCTACCAAAAAAAAAAAAAAAAAAAAAAAAGATTGAGAGGATTGCCAATGAATATGTAAATGTATATGTGATAGTGTATAACTGTCAGACAAGATAAGAAATGTTTTACAGTTCTGTTAACAAGGATAAATGCTAGTTAAAGCTTGTACTAGAAATAAGGACTGTTTCAAACAAAGTATTGAAGTCTTCTCTGCCACTTCAGCTACTTTTCTGTTCTTTGTTAAACATTTTAAAAGTCCTAGAAGCAACAAGATTGCTAGTGGTACGATATGTACATGTACATATTTATGCATTATATATATGTGCCAATATGTATGTGAGCAACATACACTTTTGTAATGTCTTTTGTGTCATAAAATAATTTTGTTTATTAAGCAGTACATTGTCATTTTAAAGTAAGTGTAGTTTATGCAAGGGTTAGAAAACAATTTTTTTTTGAAAGTGATATTTAGGCTTCTGAATCCATAGTAAAGCATCAAACTCAAAATTAGCTGCTCTTCTCAGTTAGTGAACATCCATAAACACATAGAAGTCAATATAAGGAGCAGGTGTTCAGGCACTACTCTTAAGCACTGCTAATAAACTTTCAAGTACACTTTTTCCACTCATAAAATCATGATCCTACTGTGCTAGCTATGTCAGCTGCACAGGCTGCTGGCTAATTCCACTGCTGTTAAGAGAAGAAATGTAATTTAGCAAAGCATGATGAGTTTCTGTCAGCCTAAATGGAGCTGCCTGTCTATTGTGGTTTTGCCCAGCACTTCAGACAGTAAAGACTTGCAAAACCAAATTGTTGTCTCTTTGGCTACTTGCTCAAGCCAGATGGAGTCCCACTTTGTACCCTTAACTAGGAAGGACATAACTGATTATCTGGTGATCTTTCTTTCTTTCTTTCTTTCTTTCTTTCTTTCTTTCTTTCTTTCTTTCTTTCTTTCTTTCTTTCCCTCATTTTATGGAGATTAGAATAGCATATTGAACAAATTCCATATGTTCTTGTACACTCAGAAATATATAGGTGCTAATCTACATTACCACCCTTTACTCCTGTGCAGCTTTGTTAGATTGAAGAAATACATTTCACAGAGCAAACCAGGAAAATATTGATGTAACAGAGCCTTCTTCTGATACTATTCCTTAATCTGTTGCTTCTTCTATCTTAATCTGTCCTTATAATAGTATTTTTTCCTCTCTTGCTTTAGTTTCCATCAACCCTTGAGACTATTATATTGATATGCATGATTATATTAATGTGAACACTTCATTTATAATTCAGTGTGCATTCCTCCAGTTTTGCGTGCTGTGTCAATGGCAAAAGCCTATAGTCATGTGGATTTCTCATAAAATCTAAATTTCAGAAGTTGCTTGCATATGATTTATGACTAATATGCTGTAATGGTAGGTAGGAACTCAGGTCTTCTGATTGTTTGGCTGCAAAATGGTTTTGAAAGGGCATTGATACTGAATTATTTCTGTAATTTCTTGGGAAGCTCACTGCTTCAAAAACAAGTGATGACACAGAAGCATACCAGGATTCCCCTTTGGCCTCTGCCAGTATTCAAGCTTAGCAAGTTTTAATGTGCTAGGAAAGAATTTTTATCAATTTGCACTAGAAATAAACACATGTATGAGGACTGCAGCAGTAGGGTATGGTTTTTATCAATAACTCCTGAGTAGATACTATTAGCTCATTCTGTTTGAATCCAACAAAAGTCCCACAGGGTGATAGGATGTTCTAAAATTGTTTGGGTTTTTTGTTTTGGTTTTTTGTTTTGGTTTTTTTTTTCCCCTGAATAATTTGAAGAAATGTAAGCAGGTTTCTACAAATCCTCTGGAGTTCTGTTTCCATATAGACTGTTGCAGGTGTTGTTTCTTTCAGTCAATGGCTTTTAGCACTGCACCATGCCATTCAATAAAGTTATCCAGTAAAAAGGTAATAAAACTGGTATTAACCTCAGAGACCACTGAAGAAGAGTTAATCAAACAGGAGTCAATGCCACTGATTATTTCTCAACAGTTTACCTCAGGATCAAAAGTAATGAAACAAACAGTGATTTGAGTAAGCTAGAAAGAACCTGTCTGTGTAATATACTGCCATAGCAAAAGGTTTATGCTATTTTTTTAAAGGTTGGAGCTGCTAGTCCCTCACTGAGCTACCCAATGCATCTATAGTATATATACTTCTTCTCAGCCCTATCTCTATGGATTATTTGATGTGATGGTTGACTACCAGTTCTCCGAAATTCAGTGATGAATGTGACAAAGGTCATTTAGATTCTCTTTTAGTCCTGCTTGTTTGCATATAAAATGGTTTTGTGCCAGCCAAGTTGCCAGTAAGTTTTGCTGACACTGGAAGTAATATTTGTAAATATTTCTTGAAGCATTGTTGGTCTGTCAGTGCATCTGATTCACCTTGTTTGATTTTTTTTGTTGTTGTTCTTGTAGCATGTCCTTCTCAGAAAACATTAGTGTTTACAACAGTTCTGACTATATGTACAAAGTCCAATTTGATTAATATATGGAAACTCTCAAAAAACTGCATGGATTACTTTTTACGTGTACACAACTTTTCCAGTATACATTGTAAGAAATACTTTCCTTGGGAACACTGAATGCTCCAAATGCTAGTGAAGAAGAAACTGGAGTTTAAAACAAATGGAAAAGGACCTATGGAGAATATTACTACCCAAAAAGACATAATAGTAAAATCATCATAGCTTTTTTCCTTGAGGATTGTTTCTTGTAAAATAAAAAGGGAACAAATTGACATAAACAGTGCCAGCTTATTACTTGCTCAGGACTCTGCTTTAATTTGCTATTATCCCGGTAAACCTTGCAGGATACTTGAGCTGACATGAGGAACAGACAGCATCATCTGACCCTGCTCCATGCCAAACTGCTCGTAGTGCAGAGCACTAGCTGAATACATTACATGCCTCCCAGAAGACATGTGCAGTGACAGATGATGTGCCTTTGTCTACATCTTCTTCCTTGGAGCCCTGCTATCTTTAAGAGGTCTCTGAAATACATGGTATATTCCCTTCTCCAGGTGCTCAGTATAAGTACACTTCCCGGGTGCTTATATGTACTGTCCAAGAACTTTCTGATGTACAGTAATATCTTACCTCCCCACATCGGTGCCAGGAGAGCTTCCTGCTCAAGAAGCATTTCTCCAGATATGGTGAGTTTTCTGTGAAGAGTTGGTAGGACCTGCTGTTGTTTCTCACAGTCATGATCCAGGCTATACCACTAACTACTCTCAGCATAAAGCTGTGCTTCTTTCCTAAGACCATGAAGAAATTTTTACTGTATTACATGAAGTCTTGGAGATCTTTTTTGCCTACAAAGCCTCTCTGATTCCAGTGGTTCCTCATAAGGATACTGAAGTCACCACTCCAGACTAATTCAGCTTTGTATGGTCTTGAAAATAACAAATCATTCTGTTGCACACAAGTGTGGCTGGAAGAATTTCTTTCCTTCCAAACACTCTCAGTAAAGAGCATTAATTTACCATCTGCCTCTGGGTAATAATTCTTGTTTATGATCCAGATACACCAGTATATTTATTTTTGTCCTCAGCTGTAGTGGTTTTTTTCTGTATTCCAGAGCCTTCATTGCCATCAGTTGCTTTCCCATGTTTGAACAACCAGTGTACTTCACTAAAAGAACTGTTCCAGTATCCTCCACTGTGCTTTGCCTGCAGAAATCAATCATGCTGAAGAAGTATAATCCGAATCATTTTCTTTGCAGAGCTTATGCTCTACAGCCACAACTCTCAGTTTTCCAGGAAAATGTGAGTCTTTCAGCTTTTTAGGATAGGTGTCTTTTACCAATTGGATTGTTTCTGCAGCATCATGGTTACTCTGAATTTCCAGATCTCATAGCTTCCAGGTTAACCATCAACTCCTGCTTAATTTCTATTGCCCTTTACTACTGAATTCCTAGAACAGACTTTTTTTTTTTTTTTTTTTTGGGGGGGGGGGGAAGGGGGACATACTACACTCAGAGGCATCAACAGACGAATGTTTCAGCTGCATCTGACTAGATGGTTGCGAAAGATGTCCTCACTGCACAAGTTTGATGCACCAGACCCCACCTGAGCTCCAAGTTTGACCACGCTGTCAGTTTGACCTAAACTGTCTCAACATCTCAATGTCACCTAAGCAGCCTTTAGAACTGGCTTTTTTGGTAATTCCACCTGAGATGGGTCTACAGTACGTACTTTTTCAGTCTAACTCACTAAGACCATTATAAGCTTACAACTTGCCCCAGACAAGAGATGGATCTGTGTACTGTCTAAAACTAGCGATGTATGTGCTACCAACGTCTGGTGCAGCTATAGTGACTGACATGTGTTGTGTGCAGATAAAGCACGACTGACTTTACATCTTCTTGTTCACTGCTGTCACCTGACACATGAACAAAAATGGAAGGATCTATGTCAATTCCATACAATCTGTTGCCCTCAACATAAATAATGTAGCCTGCTCAGATGAGCAAGCAGAAGTCTTGTAGTGCTTCACTCCTATTTTATTATGCAAGCCTAAACTGCTCAAGTCACGACTGATATTTTATTGCCAATTACAGTGAAATAGCAGTTTCTCCTTTGAAATGACTGAGTTGGGTGTTGGATTGCAGATTTCAAATGAGGCTGCAGTGAATAAGAAAGTCCTTCTAAGAAGAAAAGAAGGCTTACCTACAAAGAGGTTTGTCTCCCACTAGGTTCACAGATGCTAAACAACAACTTAACAACAAAAAGCTGCTAACTACTCCAACACTCACTGAAAAGGATGTTTCAGAGAAACAACTGGATTTTGTGAGGTCCAAATAAGAATAACTTAAGGAGGTAATTAGCTTTTAGCTTTCATGACGTTTTTAAATAATAATAATAAAATAATCAAGGTGCGCTTTGTGGCTTACCGCTTTGCTTCACTTCGCATTTCTTCAAAATCATTAAAATGAGAAGCTGATACAAGTAGGCACTACATGTGATATCCAGAGTGTGTTTAATGAGCAACCCCATCATGCTCTAAGTCACCACTGAGTAGTAATAGATTCAGTAATCTGGAAGGTAAAAATGCTTATCGTCTTCTGTTAGCTGGAAAATTAAACAGAAAGTTAAAGGCAAACTGCTGGTCTCTATTAATGTAAGCATTGATGGGCTGCGTGTCTTGGAAAGAAAATTTTATAATGAATCAAGATAACTTCTGCTGGAAGTGATACCACTGAAGGGGCATTTGTACAAAAAATCTCATTGTGAAATGCACCAGAATTATTCTTCAGAGATCAAGAAGCTTTTCAAACTGGTGAGAACAGATCCGTTCAGGGACTTTTTCCTAGGTCCTGAAGACATTGCTTTTTCTGAATTTTCTAATATTACTTCAAGAGCAATATATGTTGGTTTTGTAGTTTTACTAGTATCTATGTTAATTCACTGAGCAGGGCAGTAGTAGTTTGTTTTCTAGAGCTGAAAGACATGGCAAGAGACAGACTGCTTTTAACTCTGCTTGGAATAGTGGCAAGGAAAAGTGCTTAGGAAGATTGCATAGCTACTATTCTTCTAACCTTATTCTGCTATTTTATTTAAGGTGTTTCAGGTTTATTTTTATGTACTTTACTTAACATGACATCGCTGAAATGAGAAGCAAATCTGATTAACATTGTGCTAAGCTACTCAATTAAGGCAATATGAGATGCCTAATGAATGACAAAATGTCTTCACAGTAGTAAAGCAGTAAAACTATTTGATCTCTAGATAAAAATCCCATCCGTCTATAATTCCCTTGGTTTTAGTGATGGGAAATCTGATCTTTATCCTAAAGCCTTTACTACTGAAAAATGATTTTTTTTTTTCAGAGCACACAAATTACTTGAAACCACAGCTAGGGTTAATTCAATACTCAGAATTTTCTTGCTTAGATTTTTCAGCACTGCTTTAATTATCTGCTGACATTTGTTATAACTGTTGTTTAATACAGCTTTTGCTTTTACGTATCAATGACTCTTGCTTACATCTGCTGTGGTGCCATTATTTTGTCATATATATTTGGACAAATAAATTAATATACCTTAAATACACTACATATTTATGTCCTAGTTTAATTATAGCTTCTAATGGGCAAGTGCACATCCTTTCTGTTTTTACATTCTTCCAGATAGTCTGTTAGCTCAACGTGCAATGTGTAGAGAAAAGCCACCTAAATAGTCTCAGCATTTGAGATGTTAGTTAGTTATTTGATCTTAAATTCAGCCTCTTGAGTAGAAGACTTAGAGATAACTTCATTATTTTTGCAAAGTGACCTGCTCATGGGAACAATACTCGATAGCACTGTTTTCAACCTTGCTGAAGAGAATAGTAAGAACTGCTAATGAAAAGCCGAAGTTAAAGAAATTGAATCCAGAGTTAGCAGGTGGTTTCCTAGAGCAAAGGCAATAAAATACTGGCCCAACTTGTATGGCAGATGGCAAGCCATGTCAATACTTAGCATTTCTTCAGAAATATATTTTGAGAGACATCAATGTTCTATTTAGAGGCAAAATACAAAAGACAAAGGTAGAGAAATAAAATAAATTGGTGCAAGGTCATGCCTGTCCTTGAACACAGAGCTGTGAATCCTGTTATGGATTGGTGTTCCTATCCTAGGCCTTGAGGAGGAAGGGAAGTTGCCTAATCAACATACTGCAATAGCAAGTTTGTGCATCAATTAGGAAAATTTTTTTTTTTTTTACTAGTTTGGTTGTGGCTAACAACAATATTGATGTCATGGGGATGCCTAATCAGTGCCCGTCACTTCAGGGCATTGGTACCTTCATCTATTCTGTTAGACGGCTGTGGCATTCAGAGGTGTGCTGTCCACAGGACTGAAGTACCCTAACTAAATTAACTGGATTCAGATTGGAGTGACTGCCTGGATTTTGATGTCCCATGATATACAAGAGGTCAGAGCAGATTATCTGATTGCCTCTGTTAGCTCTAACTGTTGTGGAAAATAATTTGTGTCCTCTGTTTATATAATCATTTGCATATAGAGTAGTTCCCCAGAAGAGAGGGGCAAGAATGTTGCGCTGGGCTGCAGAGTTTGCAAACTTAATTTAGTCAAGATTCTTTTCTTTGGTATATTTCTCAATGGCATTTACTGAAAGCCTGTTTCACACTTTTATTTTGATTTTTTTCAGTGGTTTTAATTATTTATAGACAGTAACTTGTCTGACAAATTTCCTAGCATAGACTTCAGCGATTTTTATTAGTAAGAATGGTATCCATAGTGTAATGCAGGAATAAAAGAGACAATTTTGCCTTGGTCAAATAATTCACCATGAATAAATTGAAATAAATGAAAAAACCAAATACAGCAGTTTGCAAACAATTAGAGAAGTACTGCTGCTTTTACCACTTAATTGTTTAATTGTTATTAATCTATGAAAGTAACTTTAAGAACACAGTTTCTTCCAGAAAACCAGTTTTCAGGAATAGCTGAGGGTGACACCCTTAACAGTGGATCAACAATTAAATGGAAAATTTAGAACAGTTTTAATTTCACTGTCATTCTGATGTGTGATTGGACACTAAAGTCATATAGTAATGTGGCTATCCCATGACTTGACTACAGAACTTCAGTATTGTTGAATTACAGCTGTGTTGGATTAGATTAAAAATCCATCTGTCATAAAACCTCATCTTTCACACTGACAGCAAATCAGAAAACAGTGTCAGAAAAGTTTGTAGCAATACTTTTCTACAATACGCTTCCAGATTTAGTAATTTGAATATCATATCAGTGTTTTGGCAAATATTAATCATGGAGACAATTTCAGGTATCTATCTTTAGATATGTGGTTTACTTAATTTTCAGGACTCAGTAATATTTTCAGAGAAAGTGATAGGTATCTAACCACTTGAGCAATGACTAACAGGGCTTTTCCTTGTTATAAGTAAGACCTTTTTCCATAGCATCTCTAAACTTGGGAAATAAGAATAGGTGTTTAAAAAGGATCTATCTTCTACTGCATAAGCCGGTTTTAGATCTTCAGTGAGGATAGTAAGGCACATGAAAATGCATTTAAAAATCTTAAATGTGTTATGCTTGTATTAGGGGTGACACCATAGGGAACTTATAGGAATGACTTTCAGCTCTTCCAAACATTTTCAGTACAAGGCTGATTAGGCAACTCTTTGAAGTAAAACATATAAAGATTTTTTCAGTGAGGTAGTGTTTTTTGGTTTTGTTTTTGTTTTTCTAACAGAAAATGCAATTTTGTAAAAGCTGAAAGTTTGCAATTTAGTTATTTGAATTAAACTCTCACCAGAAGGGTCAGTTTCAGGTCAGAGACATCTCTCATGTCACAGCCAGTACTGGGTGGTTTAAGACTGAATTTTACCAAGTAAGTATATGAACCTCTGAAACTGGTATATCACAAGTATTGCCTTAAATTCATTTTAAGGAGTAAATATCTATGTGGTTATAGAAGTAAGGATGTACGGAAAGTAGGATCTGCATGCAGAGTTACTAGAATAGCTAGTATATTTGGAGAATTTAGGTAGCTGTTTTGGGCACACAAGAGGTTTTTAGGAGTGAGTCTGTTATGTCTTTTATACCAATGCCAAATGCAAGCAAATTTTCCACACTGTAATTTCTAAAGACAATTAAGGGAGATATGTCCTTTAACAACTTCTTAAGAATATGTGCTTAAGTCTGTCAAAAGCAGGAACTATGTATATGCTAATTTAATTACAATGAGTTTTTTCTCTTATCAGTACAATCAACTTTAATCAAAATTAGAGCTATATATGTTAAAAACATAGTCAACCAAATAATCAGTTATAGTTAAGTTCAAATGGATACATAGATGTTCAGATAATTTTGCCTCTATCTTACTGCAGTTCTTGATGTTAAAACTTTGTGAAGCCATTTTCTTTTGAAGAATTCATACACAGTGAACGGTGGGATTCAGTGCACCCTCAGCTACCTTTCAGATGACACCACAATGACTGGTGCAGTTGACACGCCTGAGGGATGGGATGCCATCCAGAGGGACCTGGACATGCTCACGAAGTGGGACCATGTGAACCTCTTGAGGTTCAACAAGGCCAAGTGCAAGGTGCTGCGCGTGGGTCGGGGCAACCCTTTGCATCAATACAGGCTGGGGGATGAAGGCATTGAGAGCAGCCCTGCCGAGCAGGACTTGGGGACACTGGTGGATGAAAAGCTGGACATGAGCCAACAACATGCACTTGTAGCCCAGAAAGACAACTGTAACCAGGGCTGTGTAAAAAGAAGTGTGTCCAGCAGGTCGAGGGAGGTGATTCTGCCCCTCTACTCCGCTCTTGTGAGAGCCCACCTGGAGTACTGTGCCCAGCTCTGGGGGCCCCAGTACAGCAAAGACATGGAGCTGTTGGAGAGAGTCCAGAGGAGGGCCACAAAGATGATCAGAGGGCTGGAGCACCTCTCCTGTGAAGACAGGCTGAGAGAGTTGGGGTTGTTCAGCCTGGAGAAGAGAAGGCTCCGCAGAGACCTTATTGTGGCCTTTCAATACTTAAAGGGGGCTTATAGGAAAGATGGGAACAAACTTTTTAGCAGGGTATGTTGAGATAGGACAAGGGGTAATGTTTTTAAACTGAAAGAGGGTAGATTTAGACTAGATATAAGGAAGAAATATTTTATAATGAGGGTGGCGAGGCACTGGAACAGGTTGCCCAGAGAGATGGTGGATGCCGCACCCCTGGGAACATTCAAGGTCAGGTCGGACAGGGCTCTGAGCAACTTGATCTGGTTGAAGATCTCCCTGCTCATTGCAGGGGGTTTGGACTAGATGACCTTTAAAGGTCCCTTCCAACTCAAACTATGATTCTGTTAATTCCATCTGAGTCCCCTTGTACCTTTCAGATGAAGTTGTATATAGCTCATGTGGTGACTTCAATTCGAATTCCAACACTTGATAGCAAAAAGACAGGAAAAAGTTTCTTTAGGCTGGACTTATCAAATGCTTCTCAAAGCCAATTCAAATTATTTCTGTGCTTCATTTCAGCAAGTAATTCAAACTACTCCATTTCTATCTTCGCACAGTTGATATTTAGTGGCAGATATGATTGCATCTGAAAACTACCTCCTTTGCCATATTCAGATGGCAATATAAAGGTTTCTAAAAGATATCCTGAAATGGTAATGCCTCTTGGATGCTACTTAAAATGCAATCATCATGAAATAGGTACTTAGTCAGACAGCATCTGGAATGTTCTTTTCCATTTTGAACATTTTGAGAAACATTAGCAGAGAAGAAATACAGTGAAGAGCAGTTATGGATGATTACAGATCAGGAGGAATCAAATTATATCATACAAAAATGTTTTTAACTTGTCCAAATGAAGAAGCTGTGAAGAAATGTATTTGAAAACTGTAGTGGGGCTATTTGTCTCTTCTAAGCCCATTTCAATCTATGAGTCCCCTTAATACTGGGAGTTCAGGAAGAATTCTCAGAACCAGAGTTACTGGCTCTGATAAACCCTGAAAGGAAAGATTTTTCCCAGTTTCTGAACTGTGGGACTGTATTAGGAAGGAAAATGCAGCTCTGGGAAGGACGTTGAAGAAAAGACTCTCCAGAAAGGTCAGGGTGGCACATGGGAACAGGCCTTAGGGTGGGGAAAAGGTAAGTTTGCTTTGGATTTCAGGAGCAAGTGATGAAGTGGATTCTGCACAGGGCTCCTGGCCAGGATGTAAGGATACCATGTTAAGGCTTTTTCCTGACATCCACCAGCCCCTCTCTATTTGGGGGGTGGGGTGGGAGTAGAGGTTACTGATACAGTTTAAGTCAGAAAGATGACCTGTACCACTCTCACCTCTGTTCAGGTGGGAGTGGAGAGCTCTGGAAAAGCCTCTGGAAGGCATGGAGTTCACCTAGGGATAAGGACATCTCTGAAGGAAAGACAAGCTCTGAGCAACAGGCATTTGAATTGATGCCTGTGGCAGAGGATTTCATTGCTGTATACTTCTGCTGCTACCTTGGAACAAATGGTATTTTTGTACCTGGCTGGCTGATGAATCACCTGAAATCAAACTGTCACAGCAGCCATGAGAATAATCACAGATCATGAGAGGCTGAAGGAGGAAGGAAAAAACAGGTACCTTGATCTGTCAGGATGCAGGGTGCTTTTAAAAAGGAATCTACAAATTATTAAAGAAAATCTACATGCCAAAGAAAAAGAAACTGCTTAGGTTCTACTGATGTTTAACTAAGGGTAATGGTAAGGAAGAATTACATGCAATGCAATGAAAAGATGTCTTAATGTTGATAGCTGGAGAATGCAAGATAGCACCAAGGTAATTGATGTATATTGTATCAAATGGTTCACTAAAATAACACTGGACGAAGCACTGAAAATATACCCGCACTAATGGGAAGATAAAATTAATGATCCAACATCAAGAATTTCTCTACCAAGCTCTTATTGGCATAAATTACTGATATGTCTGTATGCACCTTCACAACTGATCCAGAGTATCCTTTGCCTAACTAATAGGCTCAATGCATCTCATCTGCAATATTTGAAGTAGATTTAGTGGGGCTTCTGGGACTATCTCCTATTCTAAAAAGTTTGCTGTGCCATTACAAAAACTGTGAGAATTTGCCATGAGTCTTCATTACTTTATCCAAATTTTTAAGCTATGATTCTTAAACAGATGATTTCACTCAAAATAAAGCATGTTTCAAACTGTATTGTTACTGTGATATTTTAACCACAGGTACTAGTTTAGTGCTTATTTTTTATTCTGTACTTCTAAGACTTTTCTTCAGTATCCTGAAATTAGGTTCCTGTGACTATAGGGTTTCTATGGCTGCTCAGATGAACTACAGAACCAATATACTTCCTAGAATTGTGCATGGTATTGCGGTGACATCTGCGCCAGAGCCAAAATTGAGATCATATACTTACAAGAAAACATTTTTAATTGAGAAATGTCTGAATCATGCTTCAGGAAGGATTAAGTTTAAAAATAATTAAAACAATTAATTTCAATGTATGTCAGTCAGTAAAATAAGACAAAATAAAATTTAAGGGAAAAAAGCTAGGCATACTTCACTGCCACCCAAAAACAGAAGGAAAGAAGACAATCAGAATATATAATTAGTAGCAAGAAAAGAGATACACTCATTACCTTCATGAAATGTAAAAGGAAGTCTTGATTAAGATTTTTAATTATTGCTTTTCAAACAGAGGTCTGTGAATCCTACTTCTTTTATGCAAAAATATTCTGCTTGGTCTTAACTCTTCTGTTTGTTCTTGATTTACTGGCCTGGTTTCAGCTGAGATAGAGTTAATTTTTCTTTCTAGTAGCCAGTATAGTGCTGTGTTTTCAATTTAGTATCAGAATAATATTGATAACATACTGATGTTTTAATTGTTGCTAGGTAGTTGTAGTGCTTCCACTAAGTCAAGGACTTTTCAGCTTTTTGCACCCTGCCAGGTGCACAAGAAAGTGGGAGAGCACAGCCAGGACAGCTGGGCCAGACTGGCCAAAGGGATATTCCATACCATATAATGTCATGCTCCATATATAACTGGAGAAGCTAGCTAGGAGGCAGATTCGCTGCTCAGAAACAAACTGGGCATCAGATTGTTTTATTTTCCTTTCGCATGTGGTGAGCAATTGCATTTGTGCATGAATTATATTATTGTTGTTGTTGTTTTTGTTGCTATTACTACTACTATTATTCTCTTCTTTTGTTATCCTATTAAACTGTCTTTATCTCAACCCACAAGTGTTTTTTTATTCTGCTCCCCATCCCCTTGCAGGGAGTGGGGGCGGGGAGGAGTAAGTGAGCAGCTGCATGGTGCTCAGTTACAGGCTGGGGTTAAACCATGACATTCACTTCCATCTTTCTATCTAGAAAATAACTGGTAGTGAAAGATGCATTAAATTTTTTTCAATTTCTTTTCCATGTCAGTAGTCTCTACATTTTGCCACAGGGATGTTAGGAAATTGGGAAAGGAAGAATTGACAAGATAATCTTTGTTTAAAAAGTGTTTAGCAGATAAAGTATTTCCTAAATTTTTTAAAAAAACCATCTTTTTTATGCTTTAGATTTTCCTTTAATTTCTTCAAACTACAACTTAAGTGACCTAATGCTAAATGTAATGATAGAGACTTGATTCTAGTGGAGCTAACTTAGGGGAAAGCATTTTCATCTTTGAAAGAAAATGCAGATAAACTATATTTATGTGTCTATTTTCTATTTTTTCTACACTTACTTGAAAACAAGTTAGAAATTGGATTTATGCAATTTATATATGTCTATTCAGGTCATATTTCCTTCAGGGAGAATGGTGATTCCAGACTGCAATGTTCTTTGGGTCAGTACCATGGGAATGATGCAAAAGGGGCCATTCAGCTAGGTGCACTCTTCTTGGTCTCAGGTCAGTGTTATCGCATCACTTAAAGGCACCTCTTTGACACCATTCTGCAGTAACATGGGAGAGGACAGACCCCCTCTTCTCATAACTACATTTGCTTTCTGGCTCTTCAGCATAATAAGGAGCTCATTCCACTGCTGGGGGAAAAAAAAAATCAGTAGATTTTCATGGAAGATGTTTTAAATTCCCAAGTTGAAAAAAGTAGCCGAAGTATTTTGTTATTTCTTAAAACAATCATAAAATCTTGCGATAACCTGATCTTTGTAACCTTTGGAAAAACTAGATGATACCAAGGGGTTTTTATGCCATCACAGAATGATCATTTGCTGCAGTCAATCTAAATGAAAAGTCCCTAAGCTCTGTGTTTAGAGCATGCTTCAGTCTTATGATCTGAGTATCTACTGTAATTCCATTTCCTATTTTCATGAGCAAATATGCAAGCTAGCTTAATGGTAAGATATGTTCAGATGTAAGTATAGTTTGATTATTTTTTTTCTTTCCTACTGAAACTATTATAACAGGAAATCAGTCAACATCTGTGTCCCAGCACATTTCACACCTCTCTGAGGACAAAGAGGGCAGAGGGGTTGCCCTCTACAACAAGAAATGGATAGATTATGAAGAGCTGTCTCTGAAGAACAGCCATGAGAAGGTTGAAAGCTTATGGGTAAGAATTAGAGACTAAGGCAACAAAGGAAACCTTGCGGTTGGTGTCTACTACAGGCTGCCCGATCATGGGGAGCCTGTTGATGAAGCCTTCTTGCTCCAGCTACAGGAGGCATCGTGCTTGCAGGCCCTTGTCTTGCTGAGGGACTACAACCACCCTGACATCTGCTGGAAACATATCATGGTGAGCTGCAGGCAATCCAGGAGACTCCTGGAATGCATTGAGGAAAACTTCTTAAGCCAGGTAATAGACAGCCCTACCAAAGGGGATGTGATACTGGACCTGATGGTTACAAATGCAAGTGAGCTAACTGGTGACGTCAAGATTGCAGGCAGCCTGGGCTGAGGTGATCATGCATTGGTGGAGTTCACAGCCCTGAGGGATGTGGGTCAGGCAAAGAGTAAAGTCAAGACCCTGAATTTTAGGAAAGCAAAATTCCAGCTGTTCCCGGAGTTAGTTAATAGGCCCCCCTGAGAAATTGCCCTCGGGGACAAGGGAGCTGAACAGAGCTGGCAGATCTTTAAGGATGCTTTCCATAGAGTGCAAGAGCTCTTTATCCCCAGGTGCAAGAAATCAGGAAAGGAAGGCAAGAGACTGACATGGATGAGTCAAGACCTGCTGGTCAAATTAAACAACAAGAAGGAAATGCACAGGCAGTGGAAGGAGGGACAGGAATCCTGGGAAGAGCACAGGGACACTTCCCGGTTGTGTAGGGATGGAGCCAGGAAGGCCAAGGCACAGCTGGAGCTGAAGGGGATGTAAAGGATGTAAAGAATAATAAGAAAGGCTTCTACAGCTATGTCAGTCAGAAAAACAGGGTCAAACAAAGCGTACCCCCTTGATGAACATGACTGGCAAAAGTCTAAGGTGCTCAAATATTTTTTGCCTCAGTCTTCACTGGCAATCTCTCTTTCCACACCTCTCAAGTGGATGGACTTCAGGGTAGGGACTGGGGGAGCAAAGTCCCTCCAACTGTAAGAGAAAATCAGGTTCGTAACTGCCTGAGGAACCTGAACATACATAAGTTCACGGGACCTGACAAGACATGTCCCAGGGTCCTGAGGTAATCAGCTGATGTAGTTGCCAAGCCACTCTCCATGATATTTGAAAAGTCATGGCAGTCTGGTGAAGTCCCTAGTGACTGGAAAAAGGGAAAGTTTGCACCCATTATTAAAAAGGGTAGTTCCCAGTGTTCTCCTTTCTACTGCATCACCTCCCAAATTCTTGTGCACCCCCAGCCTACTCGCTGGTGGGGTGGTGTGAGAAGCAGAAAAGGCCTTGACTCTGTGTCAGCACTGCTCAGCAGTAACTAAAACATCCCTGTGTTATCAATGCTGTTTTCAGCAGAAATCCAAAACATAGCCCCATACTAGGTACTATGAAGAAAATTAACTCTATCCTAGTCAAAACCAGCAAAATATCTTCATCAATGACATAATGGGATTCAGTGCACCCTCAGCTACCTTTCAGATGACACCACAATGACTGGTGCAGTTGACACGCCTGAGGGATGGGATACCATCCAGAGGGACCTGGACATGCTCACGAAGTGGGACCATGTGAACCTCTTGAGGTTCAACAAGGCCAAGTGCAAAGTGCTGCGCGTGGGTCGGGGCAACCTTTTGCATCAATACAGGCTGGGGGATGAAGGCATTGAGAGCAGCCCTGCCGAGCAGGACTTGGGGACACTGGTGGATGAAAAGCTGGACATGAGCCAACAACATGCACTTGTAGCCCAGAAAGACAACTGTAACCAGGGCTGTGTAAAAAGAAGTGTGTCCAGCAGGTCGAGGGAGGTGATTCTGCCCCTCTACTCCGCTCTTGTGAGAGCCCACCTGGAGTACTGTGCCCAGCTCTGGGGGCCCCAGTACAGCAAAGACATGGAGCTGTTGGAGAGAGTCCAGAGGAGGGCCACAAAGATGATCAGAGGGCTGGAGCACCTCTCCTGTGAAGACAGGCTGAGAGAGTTGGGGTTGTTCAGCCTGGAGAAGAGAAGGCTCCGCAGAGACCTTATTGTGGCCTTTCAATACTTAAAGGGGGCTTATAGGAAAGATGGGAACAAACTTTTTAGCAGGGTATGTTGAGATAGGACAAGGGGTAATGTTTTTAAACTGAAAGAGGGTAGATTTAGACTAGATATAAGGAAGAAATATTTTATAATGAGGGTGGCGAGGCACTGGAACAGGTTGCCCAGAGAGGTCTCTTCCAAACCAAAATATTCTATAATAAATTAAAATCCCCTTTAAACTGCTTTTGGTGGCTTAGAAAAACTTCAACAGTAGTATTAGAACATAAAAGCATCTAAGCAGGGTGAGTTCATTACAGGCAGCGGAGTGTGTGTGTACGTTGTACCACAAAGAAGTCCAAGTGTTTTCCAGGTAGCCATTTCCTTAGAAATTCTATGAGATTATTATAAAATTGGCAGTTTGTGTGCTACTCCATTTCTAAAAGTTCAAACTGATTTGGTAGTTTTCAAAACATTTTGTTATTGCTGGAGCTCTTTTTCTTCCAAGCACTTTATCTCTTCTAGGTATTGTTTTTTTTCTTAGTGTTCTATTTTACTACTGTCTTCAATGGTTGTAAATTCTGTCTAATTCAGTGGAAATATTCATTAAAGCTGCTCAAGTTAAACATATGCATGAAAGCTGGTAGGATGAGGTTCAAATGCTAATGCAAAAGAGGGGAGATGAGGATGATCTACATTTTGAAGAGATAATATTCTGTGCTGCCCTCTACAACAAATGGCTGTTCTGCTGGTTTTTTGCGTTGTTTTTTTTTTTTTTTTGGGGGGGGGGATGGGGGTTGGGCTTTTTTAAGCTTAGGACTTTTGTTCACTGCGTACATCATACCTTTCAACTTGTTCTCAGGAGAAGAACTTTTTACACTTCAGGTTTATAGGAGTTGGTCTTGAGTTGTTTAAACAGAGTTTAAGGGCTTTGGAAAGATCTCTATTGAGTACCAAGTATGCTGCAAATAGTGGGGGGACAGGGGGGAGGAAGATAGAAATACTATTCTTGGAATAGTGATGAATCAAAAAGGGACAATGTGTCTGAAATAGGTATGAAAGAGGATTTGTAATGTTTGGAAAGAATAGGTCTAAGGTTTAGGGGAGTTTTTACCAAATGAAAAAAGTTCCAAATGTTTGCACAGTTAATATTGCTGACGCTAGTCTTAATGTAAATAAAGATATTTCCTCTCTGAGATGGAAATCTTTTGTGAGCTCTTTGAGCCAGTAAATAAGGCAGAATAAATTTGCTTCTGTTACCCTAAAATTCAGTGTTTCCATGTTCTGAAGGCATTATGTAGTTTTATCACTTATTTGTTTCCATTCATATTATGACCATTAATCTTTCCTTTTATAAATTATATTTTAGCAAATAAAATTGTAAGGTATGTGCCAGAGTCATTGGTGCAGAATCCACTAAGCTCCTGAAGGCACATCTTCTCTGTAGTCTGTGCAAAACTGATTTATTATGCTGGAAAATTTACACTATAATTGACCTGTAATAGATTGCTTTTGATAAATGCTTTAACATACAGTGGAAATGGTATGTAAATTTCAGATTACTTTCGGCTTCTAAATAGAACTTTCCTGGAAAGTAAAAATAAAAGAAAAATATCACTTGCAAACTTGTTCTAAACCTGCAGTTTGATACCTGCAGTTCTGGAATAGGCAACCTGGAACTAGAACTTGCAGCAATGCATCAGGACCAAATCTCCTCTTCTTGAGATCTGTTGCCAGTCTAGTTTGCAGATCCAGCTGCAGAGAGTCCAACAGTAGTTTTCAAGACATTCTTCCATTCACCAGTCAGCAACCTTTTTCCAGTGTCAGTGAAAGCAGTTGCCCCAGTCACAATTTTACTTAGCCAAAGATTGAGATTTCCTGAAGATGGGTGGGTGTGGTCACCATCTGACATGGCAGACTGCCAGGGGTTGATGTTTAGAATATTAGTTTTATACTAATAAAATACAGTGCTGGCTCTGAAAGTCATGTTTTCTTGCCTATTGTAAAGACAGGAAATTGTGCTTGTATTTGTTTCCCTTTTTCTTCCTTTACGGCCAAGAGAATAGTACGAATAAATCCAGCCAGTGTCATGATAAAGTAATTGGAGGTCAGGTGTGATATGTCTCTTGTATCCAGGATGAAGTTTTCCTTGTTGTAATCTTGGTGTCATGCCCATAACACTAAGCAGCTTTAAAAATTGTCAGATTTATCAACCTGACATGCTATTTTCTGTGTAACTTTTCTGAAGCTATGGTTAAGATGTGATAATATTTCTATTTGGAAAAATAAACTGATTATGATGATGTACAGATTTTTATATTGTATACAAATTTTCTCTTGAATTCTAACCTTGGTCTGTGGTACTGAGGAGACTGGATTTCTTATGCTTGATAATAATGCTCAGTGGTTAAGAAGAATTGAAGAAAAAGTCATGGTGTTGTATTGATGGTGTTGAAAATACTGTGGTTTAGTCAGTCTTTGAACCACAGTGTTGAAACTTTGATACATGGAATGCTTTTTTCTAGATCAAAGTTATGGATTTAAAAGTTAGTAACCTATTGCGAATGGAAACAACAGCAGCGTTATAAAACTAAGGTCTATGTGGTAAACAGGAGAAGAAGGGTGAAACAGGGAACTGTCTAACCATAACCATGAAAACACAGGCAGTCAGATTCCAAAATCAGTGGTGAAATATACAATTTGCCTTATAGATGGTTAAAGTTGAGTAGTTCTTTTGAAACAGTTTTACGGGGAACTAGATATTTTTCAGAAAGACTGACATTTCAGTGGAGATTAAACTGTGTATAACTGTATATAAGTATTAGAGTCAACACAGAGCAATTTTGGCAAGTTTGCAACTCTTCTCAGGTCAGTCTACTCTGAACTAAATTCAGTGAACTAAAGCAGCAATGCATTATAAAGGGGAAATTGGCTTTCTAAAAATAAGTATGGACCAGTAAAATAAGTTAATTAGCCATTGTGGATGTTAGCTGAAGCAGTTTCAGATTAAGCTCACTACTTTTCAGTGACACTTGAGGAAATGTCTTTTGTTCTGTGTCCTTTTCTTCTTGGGGAATGGCTGTGCATGTGTGAAGTCCTGTGGACCAAACCAAGATCCTGATGAACTTGAAAAAGTGGGTTAATTTCTCAGAATGACAAGAACTCAAGGAGGAAAACTGAAACATAAGGGTGTTGTGGATACATGAACCGAGACAGTTGTGGGTGCGAACAAGGAGAGACTCCAAGTGAAGCCATCCATTTCTCCTCCTCCTCCCTTTCTGGAGGACAGAAGGTAAGGAAGTGGGATTCTGTTTACCATTCGAAGTTATAGTGGATTTTAGAAAATGCTATTATGGGTGACAACTTTGCAAGCCATGCAAAGCCAGCAGCATTCTTATGCTATGTAGTCCCAACTTTCACAGAAATAGCGGCCAAGAGTTAAGACTGCTTAACATCACCTTTTCAACCTCTTGTCATAGAATCATAGAATGGTTTGGACTGGAAGGGACCTCAAAGATCATCTAGTTCCAACCCCCCTGCCATGGGCAGGGACACCCTCCACTAGACCAGGTTCCCAAAGCCCCATCCAACCCAGTCTTGAACACTTCCAGGGACGGGGCATCCTCAACTTCTCTGGGCAACCTGTTCCAATGCCTCACAGTAAAGAATTTCTTCCTAACATCTAATCTAAATCTACCCTCTTTTAGTTTAAATCCATTACCCCTTGTCCTATCACCATACTCCCTGATAAACAGTCCTTCTCCAGCTTTCCTGTAGGCCCCCTTTAGGTACTGGAAGGCTGCAATAAGGTCTCTGCGGAGCCTTCTCTTCTCCAGGCTGAACAAGCCCAACTCTCTCAGCCTGTCTTCATAGGAGAGTGGCTCCAGCCCTGTGATCAACTTTGTGGCCCTCCTCTGGACTTGCTCCAACAGGTCCATGTCTTTTACCGGGGACCCCAGAGCTGGACGCAGTACTCCAGGTGGGGTCTCACCAGAGCAGAGTAGAGGGGAAGGATCACCTCCCTTGATCTGCTGGTCACACTTCTTTTGATGCAGCCCAGGATACAGTTGACTTTCAGGGCTGCAAGCGCACATTGCCAGCTCATGTTGAGCTTTTCATCAACCAACACCCCCAAGTCCTTCTCCTCAGGGCTGCTCTCAATCCATTCTCTTCCCAGCCTGTAGTTGTGCTTGGGATTGCCTCAACCCCTGTGCAGGACCTTGCACTTGGCCTTGTTGAACCTCAAGAGGTTCACATGGGCCACCTCTCAGGCCTGTCAAGATCCCTCTGGATGGCATCCCGTCCCTCCAGCATGTCGACTGCACCACATAGCTCGGTTGTTGGCAAACTTGCTGAGGGTGCACTCAATCCCACTGTTCACATCGCCAATAAAGGTGTTAAACAGTGCTAGTCCTGATACTGACCCCTGAGGAATGCCACTTGTCACTGATCTCCACTTGGACATTGAGCCATTGACCACAACCCTTTGAGTGCAATCGTCCAGCCAATTCCTTACCCGCTAGAGTGGTCCATCCATCGAATCTATGTCTCTCCAATTTAGAGACAAGGATGTCATTTGGGACAGTGTCAAATGCTCAGAGGGTCTTACATTATGCCTCTAACTGTAGCTTGAAATAAATTGCTCTGTGGATGAACAAAGGACTCAATCTTCCAGAGCTGTCAACCTAGCACCCTTCCCAAGTATAAAACTCATTCAAATAGAAAATAAAGAAATCCAATAGCTGTAAGACCTTATAAAATGCTAGCTAAAATGGGAAACCCAGAGGAGTGCAAGTATGATTTGGTGAGAAAAATATCTTTCTCACATGAGCAGTGCATCATGTCAACTCTGTTATGGACAAGATAGGAACAAGTAAGCAGGTAAGAACACTTTGAAAAGAATAAAACAAACAAAGACTCTAATCTGAGAACCAGTCCCCTTTTTGTTCTTGTTGGTACAGAAGCTTTGATATAAAATCAACGTTCAGAATAGGCTGATGCAGGGTCAGAACTATTTACTAGCCTAGATGTCTTCCTATATCTGTACCTGGGGGATGTAGATATGGCTGTAAAAAAAGCTAGAGAAAATTCCAGCTATCCAGCACAATACCAAGTTGGCTTTATTCATTTTATCAGTGGTGGTACAGGAAGAATAAAATCCTTCCACAAAAGGAATGTGTATTTCAAGTTAGAAAGTATAATGAACTACGTTTTTCTTTGTGTTAAAGCAAGTAACATGTTTTTCTAACATGAAGCTAGTTGTCTAATCCAATTGCAAATTTTTTGGTGCAGTCTGCAAAGGGAAGGACTACCGTGTTGAGATCTAGAGCATGGCAGGCAGTGGACCTTCGCCTTCTGTTTCCTATTTCTGATGCATCTGAGGATTGGTAATGTTGTAGCTTATTCACTCGAATACATAGACTGTCATTAATCTGTTAATCTTAAGAGACGAAGAAGAAATGATCTAATGCTAATGTGTCTGTAAAAGGGTATAAAGGAGCTTAAATCTAGAATCCAAGGTTAATGTCCATCAAACTGACTATCCTTGAAAAGTAATTCACTTAAACATTTTTAAGCCCTCAATCCTGTCAACATCTGCCTTATTCAAAACTGATAAAAATGTTGGAAGTGTTCAGTTCATTTAGTAAAATAAATACTAGTCCTGCAATGATTTATAAAGAGAGTAATTTAAAAGAGCTGATTTTTGGTATTGCAGCATTCTAGTCAAGAGGAATTTTCACTGATAGTGGATTCACTCCTAAATGGTTCAAAAGCATTGCAAAGAGCAAAAAGATGAAATGGCTTACCTGAATGCTGTCTAGATATTTATTTTTCCACTTCCATCTTTCTCTAAACCATGCTGAAATTTAAGTTTGGATAGCTATAGCAAATCTTTCCTTGCCTGTTGTTGCTTTTTGTCTTTAGTCAGCACCACCTATCCTTTCTGTTAGTGTGACCAGTTTCTTCAAGCTTGGTAACAAAAGAAAAAGTTCAACTCTATGAATATAAAAATATGAATGTAAGTTAATCTATTTAGGCAGCTAAGTTTAAAAGTTGATTTAATCTTTTTCTTTTAAGGCCTAATTCAGATATCAGTTGTTTGCTGGAATGATGCTGACTTCTTATCTCTCAAATTAGATCAGAATCAGACTAATCAGCTTTTGAAAAGAAAAGTTTTATTTCCTTGCACACAGGGCTTAAATACACTGTTGTATCTGCATAAATGAGAAATAATTGAATTTAAAAAGGACTGGAATGTCCTAATACTGATGTAAGTAATGCTCAACACCAAAATTTTTCAGTGATTGGAAGCATCTTGAGCAGTGTTTTTGGCCTTGTGTTCTTTTATGCCTGCATAGCTTTGTAATTATGCTAACATATAACTACACCAGCATTTAAGGGACTATAGTAATGCTTACCTAGTTAAGAGACATTTTATAATGAGACAAAGGAACAGTAAATAGGTAGCCTACATATTTCAAGGATTTTTTTTCTATTGCTCTTTTTTCTTAGTCCAAAAGTAGGCTGCCTTATTCCTCAAGATTAGCTCAGACACTCTGCTGAAGGGAGACAAGCTCTTCCATTACGCTCTGAAGAGCAAAATAATATGGAAGACCCTCTCAGAACTGCAGTCAGGGCTGTACAGAGAGTCTTGGCTTGATATTTCCTTTAACTTACATGCTGATGAATAAAATACATTGCAGTCTTTAAAGGGACCTCACCTCTGTGGTCCTTCCACTAGCTACTGTTACTGTACTTAGAGATAAACCAACATCTGAAATAATAAAACTAGCCAGAGGCTGATAAGCTTGCTATACACAATTCTTACCTATTTGAATGGTTTGTCTGAATTATGAAGATGTTAAGTTTACAGAACACTTAATGGAAGTATATATATTATATTTATCCTAATATATAAGCTTATCAGCAAGTGTTCTCATAATTTATTTGTCAGAACAGCTTTTTCTGTTCTAGAACAAAGTCATAGGGTTGCATTCAATTTAGGTACGCACTCATTGCTGACCTTGCAGGTAAGGTAGAATTATTGCAGATAGGTTGAATTCTGATGTTAGATTAGGGACTGGTCAAGCACTGCATGTAAAACTTTGAAGTTTAATACTTCTCAAAGTCAACCGTGTCCATAAAGTTGATTCACTTCTATGACCATCTTTTCCATCTATACCCATCAACTCTTTTTTCACCATGATGACCAAAAGTTAATTCACTTAAGTGTCATTTAGATTTGTCATCCGAGTGTATTACAAGAAGGGAGATTCCTATGTCTATGCTCTTTTGTGAAGTAAATAAGATTTGGATAATAAAAAGATCTATTTCCATATCCAGGAAATATAAGAGGCCCCAAAACAAGGTAACTCATAGGAATGTCCTGACTATTTATGCATAGCATGCATATACATATATATATGTCTCTTACGTGACTCTTTCCTTTCAGCCTCAGTGTTTATAAGATACATTTGGCAGCATGTTTGGGGAATACATGATTTCTCTCTGAGCTCTGATCAACAGAGCTTCCAGAGAAGTGATGTTTCAAGACTCGAGCTAAAAAGTCCCATCTTTCAGTAAAGGTTAGTGGTGTGCTACCTTACATAAAAGTACAACTTTCAATAAATACTTCTACACATTGTATAGTTCATAAATACAGATATAGTATTACTTTTAGTTCATATGTCCCTGTATGCTTCTCTGTGCGTCAGCGAGCACACAATGACTCTTTCCTTTGTATAGTTATTTTCAGCTAGAGAGCATGGGGCTTCTGAAAATTATAACTCTTTCAGATAGAGAGGTCAACCAGATCCTAGATACATGAGAGGAAAAAGAATTAAAGGTGCACTTATGGAGGTCTTTTTTCCACTTAAAAGAAAAGTAGTCTGAGCCAAAGCTGCATATGATTGGTAGTCACTGTTCCACTAAATATGAAGTTAAAACTGAGAACGCACTTACAGGAATTATGTAGAATCATAGAATCATAGAATGGTTTGGATTGGAAGGGACCTCAAAGATCATCTAGTTCCAATCCCCCTGCTGCAGGCAGGGACACCCTCCACTAGACCACATTGCCCAAAGACTCATCCAACCTGGTCTTAAACATTTCCAGGGATGGGGCCTCCACAGCCTCTCTGGGCAACCTGTTCCAGTACCTCACCACTCTAACAGTAAAGAATTTCTTTCTAACATCTAATCTAAATCGACCCTCCTTCAGCTTGAACCCATTACCCCTTGTCCTGTCACTACACTCCCTGATAAACAGTCCCTCACCATCTTTCCTGTAGGCCCCTTCAGGTACTGGAAAGCTGCAGTTAGATGTCCCCGGAGCCGCCTTTTCTCCAGGCTGAACAACCCCAACTCTCTCAGCCTGTCCTCACAGGAGAGGTGCTCCAGCCCTCTGAGCAGCTTTGTGGCCCTCCTCTGGACTCTCTCCAACAATGTAGTTTCTATAGAGTCAAGAATGTGTTGTTCCCTTAAGTTGCCAGTGCTTCTGTAGTGGTATATGCATTTTTGGTCTCAGTGTGCACCACTTTGTCAGAGACAATGTTCAGACAACAGTTTTCCTAGGAAGTTCTCAAGTGTTTAAATGTACCATGACTGAAATAAAGAAGTCTTCATCTTTCTTGAAGACAATCTGGTTGACTTAATGATAGTACTGCAGTTTTCTCTGTTCTACTGCCAGATTCAGTAACCACAATGATTTGAAGATAGTATGAAACACTAGTGCAATTTTCATTATTAAATGCTGTTTTCCTATGGCTTATTGTACATGGCAAATCCAGAAGTTACTGTTAGTTTCTAACAAAAAAACCCCAAACAAATACAATCTGTATGTGGAAAAAACTGTTGCATAGTTTGATATATTCATAGTGATGTCTTCCAATAGCAATTCTGATAGTGGTTAATGACAATTATTAGGCCTTAGTGAATATCCAGAAACAGCTGACATCTAATAATGAAAACTAATTACTTTGATTATGGTGCCAGGCTATACAGACTAAAAATGTTTTTGAAGATGTTTAGAGTGATTAAAAAAAATATGATAGTTCAAGTCAATGTGCTACATATATATCAAGATTTCTTTGGCATTTAATCATAAAGTTCTACTTTAAAAGCTGTAAGCGTATATCATGTTACTGTTAATATTCACTGACAATCAAGGCCCATTTAAAAAGAACAAATGAAAGTGATAGATAAAAACTATAGATAAAAAAATGATGAGATTCTTATCAGTTCTTCTACTCATAGCCATTATTTTATTCTACAACTGTTTAGCAGTTCCTAGAACAACCGGAAATGATAGAATGTCTAGGTTTTGAGTCTCTTTATTTCCCCATGTTTTGAGTGACCTCTGCATTCAAGCAGCTGAAATTCAAGTTAGGTGGTCACTGTAACAATTTTGGAAGGGGAAAAGCCACCCAGAATTATCTTATTTTTAACAGTTCTGCTTTTTCTTAATCTAATATCAACCAAGTTTTCCAGACTGAAAATGTAGTTAATGCTTGCTTTTGTGAAGCTCACAACATTAATGTTGATAGTAATCTTAAAGTCACCGAGATGCTTTTCATAGAGAAGTCTAACCCATGCAACCATCTTTATTAAGGTTCAACTACTGTAAGAACGTGATTTAAAACCCAAGGGCAGAGATGTAGAAATTGTACATCCCATCTGATTTGCCCTTAAAAGGGGTGGAACCACTAGAAAGCAAAGAAAACATTTTTAGAAATGCAAATATATTGGTGTTGCACATCTCAAAAGTATATCCCCCAATATTTACGGTTCCACACTTGGCTGTTTCTCACTGTGGCACCATAAAGTTTATTTCTACACAGCACTGCCTGACTACACACAATGACAAATCAGACTGTTCTATAACACTTGCCACTAAAAGCCTGTGAGAAACTACCCAGAGTAGTATTTTAAAAAGCTGTGATGTTGCTATGCAAGTTTGTATCTTTCAATTACAGTATGAAAAATGCAGCCCACATCTCAGCTAAAATGTCTAATTATTACACTGCTATGTTATAGTCAGGTCTTATTTTTCCCTTCAGTTGAAGGTGCAGCAGTTACCAAGTCAGACAAAAGTAAGTGATTTTTGTGGTCCATGGAAAATAGACGTCACATGCTTTTAGTCAGTAAAGGACTGGTAAGATGGAGATGGCAGTGCACTGAAGTAGGTCTGTAGTGAAAGCCAAAAATTATCCAAGTCACTTTGTCATTTTGCAAGATCGACTTGATTGTTCTCTTTTCTTCGAAAAAGCTGTGCAGGCAATGACATTTTCTTTAAGACATCAGATATGCAGTGTATTTAATGCATTTTTCATTCCTATATTTGTAATAGAAAAACACTATTGCCTTCCTTTTTTCACATTCTTAGCCTTAATATATTCTATTGAGTTTTCCATTTGAAGACTGTGTATAGTTTTCTTATCTCAATACTCAGTGGGCTCTATCTGTCCACAGTAATCTTTGTCAATTTTAACTTAAAATTCAACAATGTTCACATCAAGTACTACACAATAAAGTATTATGACAAACTGTAGTTTCCTCAGAACTCATAATATACAACAATATGTCACTTCCTAAGCTTAATTTGGAATGGTTATCTTTTCATTATGGAACTTGAATTATATGCAGATACCCAAGTTAATGTTCCTTTCTTCTATCAGCTTTTTTGGAACACACCACAGGATGTGGTGTTGCTTATATTTAGAGCCTAGCCTTAGGCTGAACATCATTGTGACAGTCAGTGCGTTAGCATTGGGGTAAAACATACATGTATCAAGGAAAATAAGAGTAAGCAGATTAAAAAAAAAGAAACCAGAGATGTTATATGTACACGATTAAGATATAACTCCCTTTTAATGCATATTTTGGTGTCCCTTGCATGAAATAACTAACTACACTACATGTGCTGTCATGCTAGAATAGTCTGTAACATTTTTCCGAGGTTCATCTAATGTAATCTAACTTTATTTTTAGTGTCTCCATTTGTGCTTTCTCTTTCCCTTAGAATAGAAAGGAATAGGTAGATCTGGATTTCTCTTATGTTTCTTAAAAAAAAAAAAAAGCCCCTTCACAATGCCTGACTTGCAATGGGGACATCTACAACATGGATATTTCATTATTCATCTTTACCATCTCAGGTTAAGTACCAGAACTAACCTAAACTGTATATATTCTGTGAAGAGATGACAACTAGAACATGTCAGGTAATGGATATAGTTTGGTCCAAGTAAACCCCCGCTACTCATGGAAGCAGGACCTTCACTGAGTCTGAACAGAAGGATGTCTGAGAGAAAGCCTGGTAGCAGTTTTCATGTAGAATTTACTATGTAGCAATACCAAGAAAGAAGTGAATGGAGCAGGAGAAAAGAGTTTTGAAACCCAACTCTCTCCATGGAGGTACTAAGAGGTCCAGGGAAAAAGTGCTTTTGTGACTACTCTAGACTTTTAGGAACAGGACAATGCCAGCCAGTCTTCTGCCACTTCATGGCTTTTAACATATGTAGAATAAAGAACATCTATAAGTCCTTTCTTGCTCTTTTGTACACTAGCTAATGTAATAATTACACTTAAAGACAGAAATCTTCTGATGTTGAAAAAAGATGCTCAAGTTAAAAACCAGAATTAACCTTATTTTAATTTAGCTACCTTGTAGGTGTGCATTATAATATAATCTTTGATCACATGACTATAAGCCAGTTTTATGAAGAAACCTGTAACACTTATGGAAGGGAGATCATACTTATTGAATATGCAAAAATTAAAATGTTGTCTTGTAATCTTACTGAATCTTTCACTCATTCTAATTCTCATTCCTTGTGTTCTGGTTTTAGGCTGGGACAGAGTTAATTTTCTTCATAGTAGCTAGTGTGAGGCTATGTTTTGGATTTGTGCTGAAAACAGCGGTGATAACACAGGGATGTTTTAGTTACTGCTGAGCAGTGCTCACACAGAGCCAAGGCCTCTTCTGCTTACACCACCCCACCAGCGAGTAGGCTGGGGGTGCACAAGGAGTTGGGAGGGGACACAGCCGGGACAGCTGACCCCAACTGACCAAAGGGATATTCCATACCATATGACATCATGCTCAGCATGTGAAGCTGAGGGAAGAAGAAAGAAAAGGAGGGACAAGTTCGGAGTGATGGCATTTGTCTTCCCAAGTAACTGTTACGCGTGATGGAGCCCTGCTTTCCTGGAGATGGCTGAACACCTGCCTGCCCATGGGAAGTGGTGAATGAATTCCTTGTTTTGCTTTGCTTGTGTGTGCGGCTCTTGCTTTACCTATTAAACTGACTTTATCCTAACCCATCAGTTTTCTCACTTTCACTTTTCTGATTCTCTCCCCCATCCCATCTTGGGGGAAGTGAGTGAGCAGCTGTGTGGTGCTTAGCTGCTGGCTGGGGTTAAACTACAACGCCTAGTTACTGTCTAATGGAGCATCTTAATTATTGCTTATTCCATTTCTAGAGGCATATGCAGAATAACAAAACTGAAACATTTCCAGCCACTCTAGATTAAGTTTCTCTTCATCTGCTTGTTCCTTCAATGTTCCTGTGAGTACTAGAGTAGTAACTCAAATATGACCTATCCTTCAAAAGTAATAGGCAACAACAAAATCTGTAGCAAAAAAAGCAACCCATCTTGTCAAACACACACTTGTCAGACTTTATAAATGTCATAAATCTTGGAAAAGCTGGAAGAAGCACGCAACTTGCAAGTTTAGAACAGGAATCTTGTCATGCAGCAGGAGAATAACTGTGCTGCTCATCTTTTTTTCCTTTGAAAGAACCAGTAAAAAAGTCTGAACAAAATTTAGTTTGAGTAGGCAAAAACCTCACACATTGTTTACTGCCAGTTTTGTTTTAGAGAATAAATATCTGCATTGCCTTGCCTTTCATCCCTTTGAAGCAAGGCAAACACAGTTTTTACCAAAGTTAACCTTCAAATACATTGTTAATCTGACTAATAAGCACTTACGTTCCCAGGTAATTGAAGTTACAACCTTTGTTACAGATGAGACTTCTCCTTTCACTGAAAGTGATATACAAAAGGGCTAAGCCCTCAACTTTGGTGTACTTCAGTGCACCTGTATTCTTTATCCTCCCTTGATGGGTTTTCTGGGACTGACAATTCCCTGAAAGAGAAAAAAGGTTCTCCCAGATTTAGTCTTCACCAAGCCTCCCTGCCAACCCACTGCCAGAGCTATGAAGCTTCTTTATAATTTGTTTTTCTTCTTTGGCTACCTGTAGACAGACACATTTCTGCTAGGAATGTATGTGACTGAATATAAAATTCCATTTTCACAGGTGATATTTAAATCTGCTCAGTATTACCATTTTTGTCAGTAAAATTGCAATGGTTGACTATCTACAGAAAAGGAGCACAAAACCACTAGCAATTTAATTCTTGTAAATTGGTTTTAAAAACATTTACCATCTTCTACTTGTTTATGCTTTTCTCCCTGTTACTTGGATATAGTTTGGCAAAAAAAGTAAGAGTGAAATATGGATTGTGTGATTGAAAGAGGGTAACTAAAAATACTAAGTAGATGCTAAGAAATTTGAAAATTAAAGAAGGGGCAATCTCATATTCATAAAATGCAAACTAAAATGGTTGTTGGCTAATTTTCCATACTTATTAAGGTTTTTATTCCACCCTCACCCTCTCTCCCAATCACTTACATAAAGATGTAGTTTCTGGAATAATGTCATGAGTGATTTCAGAATACAGGTCCAAAATTTTTTTCGTTATCACTTTTGATTGAGTTCAGGCAAACTTCTTTAGCTTTTTCAATATGGGAAAAAGTACCTTCTTTATCCTTTCCAACATGTTCTTCCCACATGCAGGGAGAGTCTCCATTAAAAGTGGCTGAGTCCTGTGAATTTGTCTGTGGATTTTAAAGTTTTCTTACAAAAAATATTTAATCTAATTAGTAACAGAACTAAGGTTTTGGGTTTGAAATTTGAAAAATTTACAAAGCATAAAGCTTTGTATGCTTTCACTTAAAGTATTCTTACCTTCTTCATTATTTTCACAATTATTTCCATGTGAAGAAAGGTTAATTTTGAGAAGTCGAAGAATCTGAGGAAACTAGAATAGTATGGCTAGGGATTCAAAATAAAAAAGAATAGAGAAGAAATTCAATTTAGTCAAACTAAATACATTTAATCAAATAGGATATCGGGAAGAAGGGGAAAACCAAACATGAACACTTTTTTAAAACTTGAAATAACAATTTCTAATTTGGAGGTGTTTAATTTCAAATTTATTTTTAAAAAAAATTACATATATAGAATTACATCTATATTTGACTTCACTAAGTGTTTTTTTGACAAAGCTAAGGACATTTTAAGAGGTACAACTTTATCATTTGAAAAATTTGATCCATCTCTCACCTGCTGTAGTGTATCTGTGGCTTAAGATGTCTACCAGTTCTGTTTTAATGTCTGGGCACTTTAACAATGCATTCACATTGCTTATTAGACATGGAGAGTTCATTCTGATTATAAATCTTGGAGGAAAAAAAATAAATTGGAGTTACATGCCTAACTGACAGTCTACTTTCATGTTTTCAATGCATAGTTTCTGTATTTTAGTTGAACTAAGAGTTCTACATTCACAAATACAGCATCATAGAGCAATATACTGGTATTAAGAGCAGCTCACACACAAAACCTATTACATGGTCATGCTCCTGGGGCAAAAACTTGTCACATGTTTAAGGGACATGTATAATGGCTTTGCACTAGGAGGATGTAACAAATGTTGCCTACTTATTGTCCAACCTACAAGGAAGAATGCCAAATGGGAAAGGTATAATCCTGGTGGCAGCAATGTATTGCCAATGGGTCAGCCATATCCTTCACAGAATCAGAGGCTGCTTTAGCAAGCTGTGCATCTAGAAAGCTACTTTTGCTGCAACAGGTAGGAAAAGAGCATGTCTAATTAACTAACAATTTGCTTATCAAAAGCTGTGGTGAGGTACTATATGATTATATGATAATATATTTGCTTATCTGTCTGATTTTCACCTGCTCAGAACAGGATGGTACAGATAAATTATTTTTGTTCATGAATATTCTTAGGAGAGAAAGATATTGCTCCCTGAACTGTTTTTCATTTTATTTCCTGAACTAAGCTGCTATTATTTCTCACAGCAAATATCAAATTCTTTTGGATGCACTGCGTGCTAAAAGGAGTTACCAAAACTGGAAAACTCTTAATGTTATTTTGTGCCATCATTTTTTCTTTTGGTTTTAGGCTCCTCTGCAATAGAAAAAGAAAAGCAGTAACAATGCAAACTCCAAAGTCTTCCCATTACTCCTTATATATGTTTAAAGTTTCATGCAATGTGCCCTAATGTGTCTGCTATAGGTGAAGGCTTTTCTATTATTCCCATATAACTTCTCCAGAGAAAAATACCAAGTTCACTTCTTTTCCTATGTGTTGTGTCACACAACCCCAGAAGTGCAGTCTTTGATTCTGTGCTTCAAGTATGTTGCAACATTGCTTAAAGTGATTTCTGCATTTAATTAAGGGATTGCTGTTATAATCCCTGAAGTTATTCCTGAATATCAGATGGTAAAAGGTAGGTTGTGCTAGTTGAGCCTGGTGCGTGGAGTAACGTGACATCTGGCTTGGCAGTATCAGTGCACCTGAGAGCTCAGGGCAATGCGGAGCTTATAAGGTCTCTGATGTCTAGGTATAGTTCTACTCCCCTTGTGCTACTGAAATACCACAGTGGGCCTTTATAACTCTTCTTTCCATCAGTACATAGTTTTTCATAGTGCTAAATGAGACACAGACACTATTTAAATTATTTCGCCTGTTTTATTGGTTGTGTGTGAAGTAGAGCAATATTTACATTTTACATCTGCTTTTGACAGAGGTTTTGGCTTAAAGCTTGTTCAGGATTTAATAGTACTAAGTATGGTTGAGATAGGTGTGGTTTTAGACTGTTTGGCATAATTTACTGCCTGGGACAGAATATAGTTTGATATTTGCAAGTGGTGTTTGATACAAAATCAGGATGGTAGTTGCTCGTGCCCTTCTATCTTCTACCAGAAGATAATTGGCTAATCACATTTTAAATGCCTGCACAGGTCAGTCATTGTTATATATAAATTAAAATGATTAAATATTAACATATGGTTAGTAATGCAATCGGATTCCCTGCTGTAAGCTGGACAGGGTAAGTAGAGAAAGAAGGTGAAAAGGTTAGCAGTGACTATAAAATATGATGAGAGAATTAATTTTTTTCCTTGAATAGCTGAGCATGCATTTTTTGTTGAGTATTAAAGATTTGACAGAAAGCTTACTTTTGCTTATTGGAAGTGCAGCTTCCCAAATGCTGGGAAAATGCCTGGATTGACCTCAATCTTTGGGATATCATTACATTTTCATATGAATCAAAATGCTTAAGACAGTTCTTTGCAATGGAATTTGTATAGGCAATATTCCCTTTGCCTTATGTCCTATAACAAAATATGTTAAAACAATGATGTGGTGGTTAATGCTGAGGAGAGAGCCACTCGTCCACACTTTTTCTCTGACTTAAAAGAAATAATGTTCTTGAGCTTCTGAGTCTACCTCTACAGGACTACAGATGTCCACAGTTCTTTAGGACACTTGAAAAGCATACTTTTTCTCTATTGACACCTGATGAGAGTTTTGTAAAGGTTAGCAAATTCTTTTGATAGACCTGGCAGAATATTTTGTGCCCATACTCTGCTTTGTCATCTATAAGCTATTACATCAGTGGTAGGGGCTAAGTAAAAATGATGCATGTTTGAAAGCCACCATCTTGGCTGGTACCAGACACAGAATTATGGGCTTTTTCAAGAGCAAAAGTATCAGTTCCAACAACCATAACTAAAAAGATAGGCTGTTATGCTGAAAGTCTAATAGAATTATAGAATCATTTTGGCTGGAAAAGACCTTTAAGATCATCAAGTCCAATCATTAACCTAGCACTGCCAACTCTACCACTACACCGTGTCCCTGTGCACCACATCTACGCATGTTTTAAATACCTCCAGGCATGGTGACTCAATCACTTTCCTGGGTGGCTTGATCCAGCGCTTGACAACCCTTTTGGGGCACATTGTGTGCCTTACTGCCTAAAGTCTCCTTGCTACAGTCTGGATTGCATTGCTACACTCGAACCCTTGCTTCCAGCCTGCCTTGTCATTGTTACTTTGTTCTGTCTCCCTTTTTTCCTTGGACAACAGATTCCTCCTACTGCCAGGTGTAGCAGTAGTCATGGTAAGACTAAGTTATTAGGTCCATTGGTATTATTTATATTAATTTGGGAAGAAAGGTGGAGAAACATCTGGTTGACTATGGTCTGAGCTAACAAGTTTGGCTGAACGTATTTACTCAGAGCCCCCACTGCACCTCACTTGCAGTGCACTTCCACGCCTCTCTAAGCGAGACCCGTGGTTGGGAACCACTGGCACTGGCAGTGTGTTTGCACATATATTGCCCATATATTCTGTATTAATTTATGGTAGTATACCGTATCATGTACATCTAGGCCCAGCATAGCCCCAACAATCAAACTGGTAATCCAAGCAGCACAACAGAGTCATGAAGCTACTTTAGACTTTGTAGTTGGCTGTCTTCTGCAGAGCACAATCTGTCTCAATGGGTCTATTCTGATTAAAACCTTGTTAGCAGATGCAATTCCTAAGAATTTTAATTTCATATTGTAAATCCATCTAGCTGCAATTTACATAGTTTTTTGAGCTACAGTTTAAGCTCTAGTTGCTCAAATTGTAGATTCCTTATTCTGTCTGTCAACATGGAATCACAATTATCAATATACCAGTTAATGTATACACTTTGGTTTTACATGTTTAGCTACCATTATCTATGTCCTTAAAATACATTGTTCAATTCATAAAGGTAAGTATTGTAGAACTAATTCTATGCTCATCATGAATGTGTCTGATAATGGAGAAAAGGTGGCAGCAATTTTTATCATTGGACAACCTACAGAATCATTAAAAACATCATTCAGGATATGAATGATGAAGGTGACAAGTGCATCAGGCAGATTTTTCATTTTCTGCTGCTTTAGCTCTTACTTTTTGCAATGAGAGAACGTATTATGAAGGGTAAGAGAATTTATTCACATACTGTGCTTTACATATGAGATCTGTCATTATTTACATGTAATTGTATCATCTTGATTTGTACTGATAGTACATTTTGCTAACAGTAGCTCTATTACAACAGAACGGGAGAAGATGACAGAATTAAATCATTACTGTGTACCTGAATTCTGAACTCATGGCAGTAAGTACGTGAAAATTTTTACAAACATTGAATTGCTCATTTATGGAAACTACTGCTGGGTAACTTCACAGGTGTTCTTTCCTGATAAAGCTTCACAGAAGATGGGGTTAACCTTCTGCACAGCTGTGGGCTTCACTTAGAGGACGTAGTGCAGATACAGAGCAGCCCCATGTGTGTCCGGGGACATTTCATAATGCACAAGACTGAAATTATGGGCAGAAGTATCCATGTTCCTCCTGCTATCTCTAGCCTCATGACTTCCTCTCACCTCCCTTTCTGTTGCACCAAAATGGAATTCTTTACATATTGCTGTGATCTTTCAGTAAATCCAAACTGGTCTCAAAACAGCTATCAAGAAAACAGGGAGAATTACATATAGCATATGAAACTGCTAGTCAGGAAACAAGAATGTTCTATGTTTTCAGATCTCTGAAGACCAATAAGTGTCACTTGGAACACAGATAATATAGTGACATAAAACCAGAGCAAAATTTTCATTTTTAAATTGACACATAATGTATCCTTTTCAGGAAGCAAATAATACACATCTTTGGCTTCCTCCTGCTCCATTGCATTTCTGTGAGACAGCCTTGCTGCAGCTGTGATTCAAGAAACCATAGCTCTTTTCCTGAGTCAAAAAATATTGCAACAATCATCTGGTTAGAAATAGGAAAATAGGAAATAGAAATAGCTGAAAGGCTATTTCTGTTAATGCTGTTAATGCTTACTTCTACTCAAACTTTTGTTTCTTCCTAGTACCTCGTATGTCAAAATTGCCCTGATTCTAATTCACAAATTTTGCATAGTGAAACAAGCTCACAATCAATTTATAGAACAGATATGGACCCCAAGTTTGCATAATTCATCTCTGCTATTTTACATTTTTGAATCTTCATTAATGACCTAGAAACCTCAGCAAAATAGGCCACTTGATCAATGAGAGATGAGATAATCATTAAGATGGAAACTTTCCATCAAGAGCTCTTCAAACAGCTTTTTGTTAATTACTTCCTCACCAAAATTGGAAAAAGGAAATTCATTTACACAGAAATGGCAAATAAATGAAAATAATGAAGTTTGCACAAAGTTTGTGAAAGTTATCTTAGCTTTTGCTAAAAAGATTTGAAGGGAGAAGATTGTACTATTCTGTCTCAATGAGCTCATTAATCCCTGATGGCCATCTAATACAAATATGCCTGTCCACACTGAAAGCTGAAAAAATCTCATTGCTGTTTGGGACAAATGTGTCCCAACAGTAGCTACTGTTAGAGAGAAAAAGTTGTTCTTTATTCCATTTATTCACGTTGGGTTTAGGGGCTAAGAATCTGCTTTTTTGAAGCTGTTAGGCTGAATCAGTTCACAGATACAATTTTTTTTTAAAAAAACAAATGGATTCGAAGACCTTGATATTCTACCTTATGCTAAATTGCACGTGTTATAATTGTAAGGATAATTGGCTGTATATCCTCACTTTATAGTAGGCATTCAATAGCAGATGGTGCCTTGAAGTCTCATTTTTCAAAAATATAGTAGATTACATTCACTAGTATGCTATAGAGTATCATCATAAATAATTGCCACTAAAGGAGTTAGCAAATTAAAAACACGTAACATGCATTTCAATAGAATTTGAAATGGTTCCTACCTGTTCAGAAAGAACTTGTAAAGTGCTGTAGAGTATGTACAAGATGTTACATACTAATAATTGCTCTTATAATATTTTTGTCTACCTATTACTATACTATTTTTTCTGTAACTTGCCTGTGTGATATTCATGTCACACTGCATTTTTATTTCTAGGGCTCTCAGTTGTGGGGTTTAAATCATTCTTTAAGGTTTATTCATTTGCTTTGCCTTTTAATTGTATGCTCTTATATTTAACTAAGCTTTTTTTGTGGCATCTGCTCCAGAAGTGCTATATAAATGTTATGATTCATACATTTATGAATTCTAAATATTTTGTTCCAGCAAAAAACCAACACACAGAACTGCCAACACCTACACAGAACTAGGAGAGCTATAAAATGCTTGAAGTTGAAAGTGGATACAATTTGGTTTTAAATGTACAACTTTTCCAGGTTTTGTGAAAGTAAGTTAGAAAACAGTGGACATATTTCTTATTAATTAATTCTCATATCACTCAACTTGTTTTAACATTAATATAGTAACTATTTGAAGACCTGGTGCATTGTTTCCCTCTGGAACGTGTAGAAATATAATTTCCTCCTTCAAGTGCACTAGGAATAAACTTTTTGCAAATGATAGTGGTTGAATTGTTTGATTTCTAGATACCTGAGTATTGTTTATCTATCATCTGCCCCAGTGACTGAAATGAGGGCTACACCACTGCTTTCTATGACTTGAAAACTCACAGGTAACTTCAGACACTATTTTGCACTTAGGTGGCAGCTTGTGATACCTGATTTCATTCCCTAATTCTACTGGGAAGTTCCAGACAGATATTGACAACCATGAAGACACCCAATGTTTTTTACTGTATTGTCCTATATAATCTGGATTTAACATTCATAGCACGTCTCATGTCAACATCAGCTGCTATGCCCATACAG